>NC_044993.1:23509991-23820037 GCF_008728515.1 Papio anubis | reverse complement strand
TTAAAAAGACTAAAATGGCATAAAATTAGCTCTGTCCCAGATAATCCATGATAAGTTGTCAGAACCTTCATCCTCTCTGTCTGACCAGACCACTTGGGTGCAGTAAATCTGCAAAGGTTGATAAACATTGAATATTCTTCACTTATATTTATTGTCCATTCTAAAATGGATGTTTCCCATTGGACGTTTATTCACAATTTGCTTTGTTTAGCATTTTCCCTGTTCAGAAGAGCACATCAGAAATTGATTCCCTGATAGCAAGAGGTAGGGGATGAAACACAAATTCAACTACAAGTATTTGGACTTCTCCCCCCTTTCGCATTTGTGGTTTAGACACTTCATTCCCTAAAGTGAAAGGTAAGGGCTTTAAGACAGAAAACCAATTGGATTGCTGGAATCTAATCAACGAGCATGTCCCAGGGCAAAGGGCCAGACTGCAGTGGTCCAACATCCATCTCTCAGCACCTCCCAAACACTACAGCCCACCCAGGTCAGATTCAAGGAGGCTGGTTCTTTGTTCCCAAAGAGCATGAGGCTGACAGGTGAAAAAGTTTCACTGGGGCAGAGGAAATGAAATTGAATTCCAGTTGGAGGTTATTTGTCTTCCCCATGACCTGCAGTGGTCTCAAGTGATAGCATCACAAGTAGCAAGGCTCAAACTCACATCTGTGAGTCAATTACTGGGTACCTGCCTTTAGAAACAGTTCTGATGTGTTAGGTTTAAAATGGTTCAAACATATTGAACAGAAAGGAAAAAGAAGAGGGAATCAAGCCCCTTAGGGACTTTGTTTGAATCTGTAGAAAGGCTGGATTGAAACCTGCAGAGTATTTATAAAGAAGTTATAGGATCTTTTATTCATTTGAAAGGAGTTGGAAGAGAGACCAGGAAATGAGGCAGGGGAGACCAGGCTGCAGTGAGAGAGGAATGAGAGGCAATGAGAGACAGCTTTGTAATGTCAGCCAAAAGGCACTGTTTCTGAAATTGAGAGGACATTAACCATTGCCATCACTGGTGTCATAGACAGAAGATATGGGTAGGAGTCCCACCTCTACCACTCACTAGTTCTAGAAAAGTTCACTTCCACTCTGTGAACCTGTTTCCTTACCTATAAAATGGGACTAAACTTGACACACAAGACTTTGCAAGGATCCAAATGGTACAGTAGATGTTAAGTCCTTTATAAGCTGTTGAGAGTCACATGGATGCTGGTTATGCTTATGATTAGTTTCATTTAAGCCACAGTGTATAACACATATAAAATGGAAGACCTGACAAAGAGCCCAGTGGCCAAATTCAGATGACACTAGCCAAGATTAGAAAAGATAAGGCCGAAGTAAAAAGTCATTTCTATTAAAGAATTACTTATAAAAGATCTAAAGCAGGTAGTTTTGTACAAAGTTCTGAGACCCACAGATTCACAGGCTTGCCTTAGCTCAATAGGGTAAGTGGCTTACATTAGCTGATCATCCATGAGTGATTATATGGTTTTAATGCACGTTCTCATAATGCTGGGAGACTCTACATAAAGTGGCTAGAGTCCATTGGACTTACCCAGATATCCATGCCTAAGGAACATTGTTTTGCCACTTGTGCGTTTGCTAACTAGTGCCACTGCCTCTTAGTGACCTGTTCGTGAATTGCAGGCTTAATATGAATCAGAACCATGGCAGCCTCTCCAAAAACTCATCTTAGTGTTGGCTGCATATTAGAATCACCTGGGGATCCAAAAAAGTACTGATGCCTGGAGCCCACCTCCAGATATTAGGATATAAGTGGTCTGAATGCATTCTGTGCATTGGGATTTTTAAAAGCTTCCCCAGTGATTCTAAAATACAGCCATGTTCAAGAATCTAGAGCAGAGGTCAGCAAACTTTTTCTGTAAAGGGCCAGATAGTAAATATTTTGGGCTTTACAAGCCATATGGTATCTGTCACAGCTACTCAACTCTGCCATTGTAGTGTGAAACCAGCCATAGATAATATATTAATAAATAGACTGTGTTTCAATAAAACTTTATTTACAAAACCAAGTGGTGGGTCAAGGGCCATCGTTTGCCAACCCCTACTCTAGAGCTTCAGTACTGAAAGCACAGTCCCAGAAACAGCAGTATCAGCAACACCTGGAAGCTTGTTAAAAATGGAGACTCTCAGGTTTCAATAAGATCCGCCCCCCGCCCCCGCGCCCCCCGTCGTACCCCTCCTCCCTGTGAAAAGCGTGCACATTCAAGTTTTCAAGGCACTGCTGCAGAGGGCACGCTTTGTGAATCCAACCAGCATTGCAGCCCCAAAGTGAAGGGTTCCCATCACTGTCAGCATCTCCCCTGCCTGTCACCTCTATCAGCCTGGCTATCTCCTGGCTGCCACATTTCTGTGGCATCTCCTCCTTGGTGACTCAGACAATCTGGGCAGCTGTCTACATTTGATTACAGTGATTCCAAAGGGTCAGTGGAGCCACACACTCGGATCTCTATTTTTCATAATAATACAGGAGAAGGATGAGGCTACAGAGCCTTACCAGGTGACACACCCCTGTTCTCAGGAACTATCCATTTAAACCTGCCAAATGTCATATAGTTTTCCAAATACCCCATGCTGCTTCAAGCCTTTGTGCCTTATACATAATGCTTGAAATACTCACAAGGAAAGTCCTGTGAGTCATCTTGCCACCAGGGAAATTTATCCAGCCTTAAAAATTTGACACTCATGAGACCTTTTCTCCCACCCTCATCCAAAGTTACTCCTTCCTCCACACTAGCCCCATAACCCATATACACATTTGCTCTTGCCCTTGTATATTTATGGTATTATGGTAATGATGGGCTTATCAGTTTGTCTCCCCATCTAGTTGCTAAGCTCTTCCGTTCCAGGGCACATCAATCTCTCCTTTCTGCAGTCACATGCCTAGCACAGGGCTTAACACAATAAATGTTTAGATTGTCATTGGTTTTAATTTAATTGACCTAAAAGTGAGTTAATATTTCTTTTGTAACTGGCATGCTAACCTAATCACCGCGGAACACTTTTAATAATGAGTACCTAATAACAGCCCACAAAAATGTGTTTTCTAGAACAAACTTAGGAAATGTTGCTGCTTAGACAATAGCACTGGCCCAGACAAGACCCAAGCTTGTCATACCCCCCAGAATTTAGATCCTGGCTCTGGCCCCCACCCAGCACTAAGAAGGAGGTAGGAGAGGGGCTGACAGGTTAAATTTGGTTCCTATCAGCTTAAGGCATCCTTCCTACAAGATGGTTGCAGAATGGTGTCAGAATGGCACATTAGAATTTTCACCCAAACAGGAAAAAACTGGCTTCGGGTAGGGAATCTGCCACCAAGTTCATGGCACAGACAGGACCAGAATTACCCTGTATTTGCCCAGGATGCTGTCCAATAGAGCAAGCCAGACTCCTTTAAAAGGAGTTGCATAGGAGGTCGCCTCTGTCACCATGCCCCCTTCCTCACCTGGCCCACCTACACCAGAGCTGGGTGGCAGAGCAGAAAGAGAATAGATCCTCAGAAGGGCCTCACACTTAGATCCAAAGCCCCAGAGTGGTCAGCAACAAAACAGCTTTCCATTACCACCTTGCATTCAGATTTCTGATGGATCAGAGGTCGATCCAAAATGTTCATCTGTCTCATCCCTCTGTCTGTTTTGAGCTGACATTTTGACAAGGCTTCCACCCAAGAATCCTGCCATTTGGATGATGGCAGCCCAGCTGGGTAGAGTCTTGGCAGCAAATGTGGCACCAGAATCCCTACTCTTGACCCCCTGCCCAGTGCTCTCTCTGGTCACTGCTCAAAGAAGTCCCACCATCCTATGTGCCAATACCCTCACAGGACAGTCAATATTTGTGCACAAGCACGTGTAAACACTTGGGTGCACTGCTGCATGTGTGTACAGAGGGAGTGGCAGCTAGTTACCCCATCACAACCTAACATGCAGCTGTTCTAGGAGAATGAGGAAGAAGCCAGCCAGTGCTCTGCCTGCTTTTGGCACCACCTCCCCTGTGCTTGGCCAGAAATGAGAAGCCCAAGCTAACCCACAAAGTGGCACTGAGAAGGCCCCTCCCCTCTCTGGGCTTCAGTTATCATGTCTCTAAAAGGAACATGTTGTACTTGATAACAGTCACAGTTGATACTGATTTGCATTCGCTGTGTGCTCAGAGCTTTATGTGCATTTCATCATTTGATCTTGACAATGAGGCCATTCTCCAAATGGGAAAGTGAATGGCTTAGGTTGGGGTTCCCCCAAAAGCAGATTCTAAGACAAAAATCAATGTGCATATAGTTGGCTTGGGAGATGATCCTAGGAAATATCAGCAGGGAAGTGGGGAAGTGACACAGGGAAGGAATTGCAAGTCATAGAGGGTGGCTGGTAAACTGGCTACACAATGGCGACTGTATCAATCCAATGGGACAACGCTGGAAAGTGGGCATACCACCCGCTATCAAATAAGCCCAACTACAGGACAAAGGAGCCACAGTGTTTGCATGAGATTCAACCACACGAAATTGCCACTCATCTTTCGCCTATAGAAGTGGAAATTTCATGAAACTCCACAATATTAATTCCAAGGATGGTTGGGTGGCGGATGCTGGGAGGATGAAGAGGGAAGGTATTGAATCCAGGGACCTTCCATTCCACTTCACATGGCAGAGCAGCTTTGCAAAGTCCTGGAATGGGGAACCCCTTGAACATGCAGATGCAGATTCCGGCAGTGGAGAGGACACACTGAACAGCCAGAGGGTCCTGAGTGGAGTCCTCACAGCATCTGCCACACTAACCAGGAAGAAGCGAGATTCAAACAGGATTCAAACCCAGGTCATCTCTCTGTCACTCAGATTTAACACACACACACTGCCTCCCCTTGATTTCTAAGACTTTATACTTAGAATTTCCCTGAGTACCTAGTCCTTTGCTTCTAAGATTCTAGAAGTCTTCAACTCCCAAAATCTAACACTCAAAGAAACAAAGTCTTAAACAGTGGGGCAAGACAATTAGCCAAGGCTAACTATTCCTTTACCTGTTTCACAGACGTCTGCCATGTATGTACGGTGTTCCAGATTCTGCACTGGGCTCAAAGGATACACAATGGGAACTCTGCCCAGAGAAGAAGGATTAATACCAACCAAACAGTCGACCCTTGAATAACATGGGTTTGAATTGCACAGGTCTACTGATAAGGAAGATTTTCTTCAGTAAAAGTTACACAGAGTGTGCCCGTTTCTCTTGCCTCCCCTTCTATCTCCTCCACCTCCTTCACCTCTGCCACCCCTGAGAGAGCAAAATCAACCCCTTCTCTTCCTCCTCTTCCTCAGCCTACTCAACATGAAGACGACAACGATGAAAACCTTTAGGATGATCTACTTCCTCTTAATGAGAGTAAATATATTTTCTCTTCCTTATGATTTTCTTAAGAACATTTTCTTTTCTCTGGCTTACTTTATTGTAAGAAAACGGTATATAATATACATGACATACAAAATACAGGTTAATAAATTGTTTGTGCTATGGATAAGCCTTCTGGTCCACAGTGGGCTATTAGTAGGTAAGTTTTGGGAGAGGCAAAAGTTACACATAGATTTCTGACTGCACAGGGGGTCAGCATCTCTAACCTCCCAACTCCATTGTTGTTCAAAGGTCCACTATGTAATGAAATGGTGGAAGAGCAGTGTTAGGGTGCGTGTTCGGGTCCAGAGGAGGGCCCCGTGGCCCTTGGAAGGGGGAAAGCAAGGACCTCCTGCGGGAGGACGTACAGCCTGAGCTGGAAGCAGAGCAAGGCGGGGCTACCATCCGCATCTCTTCCCCAACAATCCTCAAGGGTACGACTAATGTGCTTTGTGGAACCGGTGATTTACAGAGTTGCTCAAGACCCCAATTCTTTAGATGTTGTACATGAACTTCTGTTTCAAACTTTTAGGAATGAGTTATGACACACCACCCTGAAAATTCAATTACCTCAGCAAGACATTCAGAATAAATCAAAGATATTTAGAGCTGGAAGAGGCATTTGAGATCATCCACAGAGTGGAAGCGACTTGCCCAAGGTCACACTGCAGACAGTAGGGTCACGGGGGATAGATGAGTAACCCATAACTTTTGCCTCTATTGGCATGTGCTGGGAAGGGCAGTTGCCTTCACAGTTAGCCCCTTCATCTCTATCATCAGATTAGAGTAGAGAAAAGGCCTAGAAAGAGAATCAGAAAATCGGACATAGACTCTGAGCTCCCCCAACATGGTTCTTGATATCTGATCAGTAACAGGGGAATAATTGCGACTGTCCCGCTAAGAATTAAATGAGGTAATGTCTGAAGACATTAGGTTAGTAAATGGTATATAGTCCTGCAAATGCAAAGGGGTTATTAATAATCTTTATTATTCATTATTAGGAGTTATTATTGTTTGTTGTGCCTGGAATAATGATCACTAAGTTGTTTCTCATTTTTTAACATATTTTGTTTGCTTAATAAAGTATATTTTAAAATTCAAACACTACAGAGAATATAAAACGAAAAATCAGTCTTTCTCCCAGCCTCCCAAACCCCCACTCCTTTCCCCAAAGGCAGCCTCTGTTAATATAACAGTTTCTTATAGATCCTTCCAGAAAATGCTTTCTGCATAAAATAGCATGTGCATGTGTATGTGTGTCTTTTCCATTGTTCTACAGTTTGCATTTTTATTTTCCTCATGTAACAGTATACCTCAGACAGGGTTACACAGCAGTACTATAGATTCACCTCATTCTTCTTTAATGAGGAAAGTGTGTTCCATTAATGGATAAACCAGAAAGTTTTTAACCACACTCCTGTTGATGGTCATTTGTGGTCTTGTTGGGATTTTTTCCATTCCAACAGAGCTGCCTTGTGTGCCTCATACATTCATTTCAAAGCGTGGAGAATCACCCTAGCATATGTTCTTAGACTGGAAGTTACTGGATCAAACACCACATGCATTTCAAGTCTTGAAAGATGTAGTTAAGCTGTCGTCCAGAGAGACATTACACTAGCAGTCCCCCCAACACACACACATATATTTCTCCCAATAAATGTGTATGGGAGTGTCTCTTTTTCCCAAACTCTTGTCAATCCTGCACAATAGAAAACTTTTTAATATTTGTCAATCTGAGAAGTGAAAAATGGAATTTTATTACTATTTTGATTTGTATCTCTTTTATTATGACTACCAGTGAACTTCTTTTCATCTGTTCATTGGCAATGTGCAGTGTTGTTTTGTTTTGTTTAGAGGAAGGTGTGTGTGTCTGTGAGACAGAGAGAGAGAGAGAAGGAGAGAGGGAGATGAAGTAGAAGCTCCCTTATTAAATGCTTGTTTATAGCCTTTGCCCATTTTTCCTACTTTTTCTCTCACATCACTTTGTATAACCATCTTATACATTCAGGAAAGTAGCCTTTGGTTAAATGGTACACACTTTTGTCCCCCCTGGTTTATTGTTAATTTATTTCTTTATCGTATTTTTTGCCATGGATGTTTTTATATGTAAAATAACCTTCTAACAGATCCTTTCATTTTCACTCTTACTACAACTGTAATCTTTTAAAAACGAAAGCCACATCATGTTGCTCCCTTGCATAAAACCTTCCTGCTATTTTCCATCATTCTTAGAATACATTCTGCAACATTTCCATGACCTTGAAGGCCCTTCCTGGTCCAGAAGCTGCCTGCCTCTCCAGCTCATGCCTCCCCTTCACTCACTGGGCACCACGCATGCCTGACCTCCTGCTCATGTCAGTTCTTGGTACCTTGTTTAACTTCCGTCTAGAATGTTTTTTCCTCCTGTCGATAGATAGCAGACAGAAGACGGCACTTCCCTTCTTCAAGCCATGGTTTCAGAGTCACCTTCTCAGAGAGGCTTCTGGGATCCCCCATTTAAAGGAGGCCTGCCTTGGTTATCCTCTGTCTCAGTTCCTCGTCTGTCTTCTTACACTTACCACAGTGTACAGGTACTTATGGTTTGCTTCCCTCTGTCATTTCCCCTCCAGAATATAAGCTCCCTGAGGACAGGACCCTGTCTGTCTTGTTCACCATTGCAGCCCAGCATCTCTAGCAGTGCCTGAAACATGTGGCCCCTCCCCAGTTCTTATTTAATGCATGAATTCATGTCTAGTTAGAATTCCCATCCCCTTCCTTCACAGCTTTACATTTTTCTGGGACGTTTAGAGAGGTATTGATCTCTCATTTCATTTTCAGGTTCGAGGTCATTCATTGAGATTCCTTGTCATTCAGTGCCTGCTCTGTTCCAGGGGCCATTTGTAGACACTGGGATTACAGTGTGAACAAGACAGTGGCCCTCCAAAAACTCTAACCCCAGTGTGGGCATCATGAGCCCATCACAAAAGGTAAATGGAGAAAAGAAATAAATGATTTTCAAAGATGACAAGAACTATGCAGAATATAAAGCAGGATTATGTGAATGTGAAAATAAATTTAAATAAAATAAACTTGAAGTAAAGCAGGATTATGAAAGTCATTATGTGAAAAGAAAGCAGGATGGGGGTGTCCGGCGGGGGGGTCTCTCAGGAGAGGACACACGAGCAAGATGAGAAAGAGGCAGCGTGGTATGAGTGTGCCAGGCAGGAGAATACCAGGTGCCGAGTTGCTGAACAGGAAGGAACTTGGTGAGTCCCAGGCACAGAGACATTGGGGCAGCCTCAGAGGAGTTCCTCAGTCATGAGAGGCGGGATCACCCCACAGAGGTGGGCAGGGGCTTCCGGGGACATGTGGGGCACCATTCTTGCACCATTCTAACTGCAAGGAGCAGCCACTGCGGAACTCTAAACCAGGGAAGGCACCACCTTTTGATTCATCTAGAAGTCAGTTTAGTGAAAGAAAAAAAGAGAGACCTAGCCTCATAATTTGTCTTTACTCAACACTGCTGGTCAGTTGTCTCATTTATTAAATAATTCATCCCGGCCGGGTGCAGTGGCTCATGCCTATAATCCCAGCCCTTTGGGAGGCTGAGGCAGGCAGATCACTTGAGGTCAGGAGTTCAAGACCAGCCTGGCCAACATGGTGAAACCCCGTCTCTACTAAAAATACAAAAATCAGTTGGGTGTGGAGGTGGGCACCTGTCATCCCAGCTACTTAGGAGGCTGAGGCAGGAGATTCGCTTGAACCCTGAACCCAGGAGGTGGAGATTGCAGTGAGCTGAAATCGTGCCACTGCACTCTAGCCTGGGTGACAGAGGGACACTCTGTCTCAAAATAAATAAATAAAATGAAATAAATCTATTTTTCCCTCCCCAAGATTTGATCTGACATGCTTCTGTTAACATGCTCTGGTGGTCCTTAAACAACTTGGCAGTTGGGAATACCAACCTCCCTGTCAACGCTGTCGAAAATCCACGTGCAACTTTTGAGTCCCCCAAAATTTAGCTGCTATCACTGTTGACTGAAAGCCTTATCGATAACATAGTCAATTAACATGTATTTGTATGTCATATGCATTATATACAGTATCGTACGATAAAGTGAGCTAGAGAAAAGAAAATGTTAAGAAAATCATGAGGAAAAGAAAATATATTTACTGTTCATTAAATGGAAGTGAATCATCATAAAAATCTTCATCCTCATTGTATTCAGTTGAGGAGGTTGAGGAGGAGGAAGGGGAGGGGTTGGTCTTGTTCTCTCAGGGGTGGCAGAGGTGGAAGAAAACTCACAAGTAAGTTGATTCCTGCAGTTCAAATCCCTGTTGTTCAAGGGTCAACTAACTGTCCTAAATTTCCCTTGGATATTTAGTATATTTAGGGGCCCCATTCTGTTCATTTGTTTCCTGAAACCAAACATTTTGATTATTGTATCTTCGTGATATATTTTAACATCTCCAACCACCACTCTTCCTTTATTATTATTTTTCACAGAATTGTCCTAATGTTACACACTTGTGTTTTCCCAGGTTACTTCCTAATCCTTTTGTCAAATTTCAAAAAGTGAAATTCTCTTCATTTTTTTTTTTTTTGAGACGGAGTCTTGCTCAGACGCCCAGGCTGGAGTGCGGTGGCGTGATCTCGGCTCACTGCAAGCTCCGCCTCCCTGGTTCAAGCCATTCTCCTGCCTCAGCCTCCCCAGTAGCTGGGACTGCAGGCGACAGCCACCTCGCCTGGCTAATTTTTTTGTGTTTTTAGTAGAGACGGGGTTTCACCGTGTTAACCAGGATGGTCTTGATCTCCTGACCTCGCAATCCGCCCATCTTGGCCTCCCAAAGTGCTGGGATTACAGGCGTGAGCCACCGGCCCGGCCCATGTTTTAACTAAAATGTGTTAATAAATAAAGAGATATTGTATTTTTAACAATATTATAATATTCTACTAATAATATACACCAATTTTTACTTGTTCCCATAGTGGATTTTTGCTTTTTATACACCAATTTAACAGCTATTGGTTTATTAAAATAACTCATATAACTTGCTTGTAAAAACTTGTAGAAATTTGGAAAACAGAAACATAAAAGAAAAAAGAAAATGCAGAAGCAACTAAGAATCCTATATAATTGTATCAGGCAGAGAGAACAATTGTAACCGGTTCAAGGAGTCTCTTTTATCCTTGTACATACAGGGCACATGCAGGCACTTGTGTGGGTCATTACATAGCATATTTCATTTCACATTGTTTAAAAATGCAATTTTTTTTTTTTTTTTTTTTTTTTTTTTTTTGAGACAGAGTTTCACTCTTGTCGCCCAGGCTAGAGTGCAGTGGCACAATCTCAGCTCACTGCAACCTCTGCCTCCCGGGTTCAAGTGATTCTCCTGCCTCAGCCTCCCAAGTAGCTGGGATTACAGGCACCCACCACCACATCCAGCTAATTTTTGTATTTTTAGTAGAGACGGGGTTTCACCAAGTTGGCCAGGCTGGTCTCAAACTCCTGACCTCAGTTGACCCACCCACCTCGGTCTCCCAAAGTGTTGGGATTACAGGTGTGAGCCACCACACCCGGCCAAAATTTCATATTTTATCCTGTGATGGTAAGTATTTTCTAAAGCAAAATTACAATAGTTATCCAACATTACATCACACAAATTTTTTATAATTTATTTAACCACTCTTTAATTGTTATACATGTCAAGGACTTTGGGTAATGTTTGGTTCTTGCATTATTACAGTGAACACCTTTGTAAATAGGTAGTTTTCTCCTAAAAGAAAAATGTAACGATATCTTGTAAAGACAGTTCCTCTGACTTCATCTGTAGGTTGACATATTTTACTAGGTTTTCTCCTGGTGTGCAAGGCCCTTTTGTATAGCAAAGATTTTAACCCTTTTTCTGCCAAATGTGTGTGACGTTTACCTAGTTTGCTGTTTGCCTTTTAATTGCATAGAGTATATTGAATGGGGGAGGGTTAAATTTTTCAATATTTTGGGGATTTTTTTTTAAAAGTAAGGATCTATCTAGATTGATTTTCCTTCCAAATAATCAATTTTCACAATATAATTTGTTGAACTATATGCCCTTATTGTTTTCATTCTGAAGGTTTTTTAATCTATACCAACTTCTAGTTCACATAGAACTATCTTCTATTCTATTCTATTCTATTCTATTCTATTCACCTGTCAGTTGAGTCTTACTCCTGTGCTAAACCATTTTAATTACTAGTCTCATATTGTATTTCAATTTCCTGAAGGTAAGGGTTCCCTTTTTAAATATGTCCAAATTCACATGGCGGCCAATTAGCTCAGTTGTTTAGAGTGTGGTGCTATCAAAATGTTCTAATTCTGAATCCAGAATAGAAAGAGGCCTCAAATAAACAGCAAGAAGCTCATACATGTTGGCTGGTTTGTTCATATGAGAATTAATTCCACACCAAGTGCACTACCTATGCTGAAATGGAAGAGCTGGGAAGCAGATCTTATGCCTTGACTGCCTGCTTCCTTGAAACAAAGGCGCTCACTGGAAACTACAGTTCCCAAAATCCACTGCTCCAGGGCTTGATTGGTGCCTCTGCCTGTACTGCCCACTGCACTGAGCTCATGAACCACTCTGGCCAGAATGGTCCTTTCATTAGGCCCCAGACAGCAGCCAGAGGATGTCCTGGGATGGTGGCTAGGAGAGGGAAGGTATAAAATGTGCTCTGAGGGCCTCAAAGGCAGGACCACTGTCTACTGGGATGGATGTTCAGTTCTTAGGTTAGACAGTACACTAACCCTCTGGCCCAAGAAGCCCGGAGAGAGGGAGAACTCCTAGACCCGTCTTCTTCCCTTTTGGCTAATACATTCATTCAGACTGGAGTGGCAGAACACACTTTGGCATTTAACAGCAATCTCCATTCTGCTACTTGTAGAAACTGCCCCTAGATAGCTGGATCATGGGCTTCCAGTGTTGGTTTCTGGCAGTGATGTCTTGTTCTGCTCCTTTCTGTTACTTTAAAAGTATATCTGGGCCAGGAGCAGTGGCTCATGCCTGTAATCCCAGCGCTTTGGGAGGTCAAAGTAGGCAGATCATGAGGGCAGGAGTTCAAGACCAGCCTGGCCAATATGGTGGGATCCCATCTTTACTAAAATATAAAAATTAGCTGGGTGTGATGGCACTTGCCTGTAGTCCCAGGTACTCGGGAGGCTGAGACAAGAGAATCACTTGAACCCAGGAGTCGGAGGTTGCAGTGAGCCAAGATCATGCCACTGCACTCCAGCTTGGGCAACAGAGCAAGATTCCGTCTCAAAAAAAAAAAAAAAAGTATATATGAAGGACCTCGGAAGGTACTAAGAATTGTTTGCCAGGTACCACCTGTAATTAGAAGTCACCAATTACTTGTTTTAGTAAATAAATAAAGTAAATATAAAATACTAATGTCTTTCAGTATTAAGTTTTATAAGAAGTGGCTGCAATTTTTCTCTGTGGGTGCTGTTGACAGGTCTTGATTGGTCTTAGGAAGCTGGGGAGGACAAAAAGAGGGAATAATGGCTACTAAGCAGCTTGGGAGAGGGAGAGTTCCTTTAGCCCATGAGCTCAAACTGTGTCACCTCTCTGGGTTCCCAAAAGTCTTTCCTGTATTACCATTGAGGCCTTGCTGAGAATAAGAAGCTGATAGCTTTGTTCCCATTTGCCATGGTTCCCTGGATGCCCTCCCCGTCCCTAAGGGACTTCACAGAGATGGCAGAGACAACTCAAGGCTATCTGGGGTCCTCTGGCTATAACCAGGGCACAATCTTAGGCCACACATGATGGGCAGAATCTCTCCCTACCCCCAACATTCCGGTCCCCTAGTTACTCACTCCAGTGCTAATCTAGGTACTGCAGTAAAGGATTTTTGTAGATGTAAAGTCTCAAATCAACTGACCTTAGAAAGCAGAGGTTATCTGGGTAGGCCTGACCCAATCAGGTGAGCCATTTAAAAGCAGAATTTTATTCAGCGGGTGACAGAAGAGGAATCAGAAAGATTTGAGGCACAAGGGGATTTGCTGTGCCTTTGTTGGTTTGAAGATGCAGGGGACCCCAGGAGAAGGAATGTGAGTGGCCTTAAGTCACTCACAGAGGCCCCTGATTGACAGCCAGCAAGGAAACAGACTCCAGTCCTTCACCCATAAGGAACCAAATTCTGCCAATACTTTCAGTGGACTTGAAAACAGACGTCTCCCCAGAGCTCCCAGAAGAGGACTCACTCCAGCCAGTACCTTAATATCAGTCTTATGATAGCCTGAGCAGAGAATTCAGCCATACTACCCTGGACTTCTGACCTACAAAACTGTATACTAATAAATGGGTGTTGCTTTAAGTCATTAAATTTGTGGTGATTAGTTACGCCGCAAGAGAAAACTAATACAGCATCCAGTGGCAACAAAACGTGCCTCCCAGACCTGATTTCTCACTGTGCTAAGCAGAGCGGCCTGGATTAGAGCCCTGCTCTGTCTGCATCTTTGCAGGAAATTCCCTGTCAAAGATCAAAAGTTAGCCCGGTGTGGTTCATGATAGGAAAACTACTTGCTCCCTGCCTGGCTCCTTGCCACCTGCACTGATGGGGAAGGGGGAACTCTGTCCACATCACAGTGCCCCTGGCGGCTGGGAGGGCAGTGCAGCAAGCATAACCCATTAACACATCAAGAGGGTGCCACGGGACTGCATTGCAAAACCCCGATTTTGATTTTTCCAGGCATCTGGAGGAGGAAGGAAGCAGAGGCTGTGTTCTGAATCTGAAGCCATCTATTTCCATGCCTTCAAAAGGCAAAAACATCTAAGCCCTCACAAGTGGAAGAAAAGGGAAGATGGGAGGGGACGCAAGGCAGTTGCCAGGAGGAAGGATGGGGACCCGGGAGCTAGGGCGGGCGGTACCGCGGATGCACCACCAGCATGTTAAAACGCTCTCCCCGCAGACCCGACAATCGCCCGCGCTGCACACCCGACAATTTGAGATTTAGACATATTCAAGTTTTCTAAGCCTCAAATTAGCCCTTGTAAGAGCTTATCTTCTTTCCCCCCAATTGACTTTAATCAAGTGCCTCAGAAGCTGGGAAATATTTTAAGTTAATCAGGCCCTTAATGCGGTGCCTGGGGAATGCCGCCGAGCCGCGTGCTCCTGCTCCTCCCTTCACTGTACTTTTCCCACTTCTTCCTCTCTTCCTTTTCCCCCACACTGCATTTGTGAAATGCTTGGCAAATGTGTCTTACCAGTGAAAGAGAGACCAAAAGAGAGAATGCGACAGTGAACACGACACGTAAGAGCAAAATCATAAAATGGTTTTCCTGACATTCATAGGCAAATACTGGTTCCAGTACTGAGCAGCCTTTGTGAAATTTTTTCTCTACAAAATGTTTCCATAAGTGCTTAAAGTGCATGGAACACATGGCAGATTCCTGCCCAAAAAGAACTCACAGCACAGTGACCACATTTCTGACTCCCAACTACAAGCCGAGGTCTGACAAGATGGCAAATACTTGAATACTGATAATCATAATCACGAAGATTTATCGACCACTTACTATGAGCTCGCTGCTCTGTTCTACATATGCAAACTCATTTGCTTTCCACAAAGTAAAAGTCCTTTAAGAGCAATACAATTACTATTTCTGTCTTACAGGTGATGAAACTGCAGCCTAAAGAGGCTAAGTAATTCATTCCAAGAGCTTTCTAACTCCTGTCCTACTGCGAACTTGTGAGCACCCAGAAATTCCAAGCCAGATGTATTCCATACCTCCAGTCTAGCTAGGGAGATCTGATAACCCCACAAAACAAGGGGCGAGGCTGCAGGACTCCAGAAAGGGCAGGCTGAGGTCAAACACACACCTGTATCTTACATCAGGCTGTCCACACCTTGAGATGAGAATTTGTGTGCAAGAGATTTATTTAAGGAAGAAGGAAAAGAAATGACAGAGTGAGAGAAGAAGGAAAAACAGAGAAAGGGAAGAAACCAAGCAAGGGTGGGATTTCAGGCAAGGTCCCAACCTCAGCCTGATCCCCCGGGGGATCCTGGAGCACAGATTACACCTCAGTGTTTGTCCTACCTCCAGCAAGGGAGCAGCCTTCTGTTCTCCAGCACCAGTTACTCATTGGCTGCAGGCTGCCCAGGAGGCAAAAGGATTCCAGGCCCTTTCAGCTCTCTCTGCTCTTAGGTGAAGTGGATCCACAGATTCAAGCAGTCAAAGGTGAAGCAGATGTTACTGCATGCACAGATGGGCCAGAGGGATCTGAAGGGATCTGAGCAGAGCCTTGTTGGTGTCCCCTGAAATCTATTTAAATCCTGAGGTGTTTATCTAGCTGTGTGGCCTTGGGTGAGTTGCTTAACCTCTCTGAGTCTCAGGATCTGCACCTGTGAAATAGGAATTATGATTCCTATTCCTCCCTTTCAGAGCACGAGAATTCAATTAGATAAAATGAGGACATGTGATTTAAAAGAGGCATCAGTACTCCATGATGCAGCATCGCCCAAATGGCCATAAAATTCCCCAAAAAGACAGGAAAAGACCAAAAAAAAGGTTATGAGTAACTCACAAAGACCTGCAAATGTGCTGCTCAGGACTCAGCCCCCATCCTTCCCCATCAATGAGGAGGCCGTTTTGAACTATCCCTTTGAGCTGCGACCACACAAGCAGAATTAGGTCTTCCCCTTAAAACCCAACCACTTTGGGCCTGAGAAAAAGATCCCGGATAACAACTGGGAGCCACCCCATGCAATCAGCTCCCCACACTGCACATCAGGTGCCTGAGCCTGCATCTCTATTTTGCTACTACCCAGAGGATGGAGCTTGTAAAACTTCAAAGAAAGGCCCCATCTGAAAGGGGGAGAGAAGAGAACTAGGTCCAGGGTTGGTGTCTGCCAGAGTTCTCTCTAATCTAGCCCCATTGTTTTAGTTCTTTAATTAAGTGTCTCTGCTCACATTCCCAGCTCACCTTCCCAAGAAACCCAGCTATATTGAGCAGATATGTAAAAGGCGACAATTAAATTGTCTTATCAAATTTTCACAGCTTATTAAGTTGTTCAATTGCATGGGAAATGATTAGTGCCTGTAAATAGAGAAAGAAAGCATCAGCCCAAGAGGCTGCAGACTGGGGCTGGAGGACCTAAAGGTAATCTAGAAGGGGTGGGGGTGTGGGCTGGCCTCACTGAATTCTTGGCAGTGTCCCAACAGGGTTTCCACTGGACATCCAGGTAGCAAGGAGTGGCAGAGATTAACTGACTTCTCTGAGGTCCCAGAGAGATCCGTGGACCTGGAGACAGGAGGCAGAATTTTCAAGTCTAAACTCCATCATTTACCAGGTGTGGGAACTCAGGAAAGTCACTGACAACCCCTCAGTCTGTTTGCTTATTCCACTTGGCCAGGACTGGGGCAGACACCTGATTCCTGGCGATGCCTGGTGCTCACTCAGTGCGTTACTGAGGGTGGCCTGGCACTCAGGAAGAGTCCTGTTGTGTAGCTGCATCTAAACAGCTTCCACCAGTGTGCTTTACAGATCCAACCCTAAGCAAGCCCCCTTCCTTCCTGTCCAGGAGGGCCTCTCGTTAACAAATTCTAGACTCTAAGCCTAAAGTCAGTGCCTGACCATCAGGAAGGCTGAAGCCCTCCTGCGCCAGCAGCATTCCTGTGGTCGCTGGTGGAATTATTTTTTCCATTTTGGATATGAAAAGAGAAAGCTTTATGTGCCTCATTTTCCAGGAATGTCTCATTTAGATTAGCTGTATGTTGTCGGTCCAGCCACCTCCACCCCACCCCCCAAAAAACTACAAATTACATAGTTATGTGAATAAAACAGCCAAAATTTGACCCTTGGCATGGATGCTGAGCACCATCACTCACTTTGCTTAAGGATAGGATATCTTTTAAAATCTCTTATTGGCTTCAGCTCAGTTCCCTGAAAATGTGGAGAAGCTACAGAATCCCCTAGAGCTCTAGGAGTGGGACTAAGCGTAGGAAACTGGGGAAAGGACTTTGAAGGGATCCCTTTTTTTTCTCTTGGGTCAAGACATCCATGTTGGATAAAAACTGAAGAAAAAAAAAAAAGAGAGAGAGAGTTTAGAAGTCGCCTGGGCCCATCCAGGCAGAGAGGCTGTGGTCAGGGGTGGACTACCGAACACGTGGTCTGGTGGCTTAAGACAGGAGCAAAGCAGAAACTCCCAGAACAAATCTGCCATGCACAGTGCAAATGAGCAGAGAGTTGGGGTCAGCCTCTGTCCAACCTACATCCACATTCCTTAAAGCAGCACCTATCTGATGACTCATCAACTGTTGAAGGAGTCATGGTACAACAGCCCCAAAAAGAACTATCGCAACATACAGTTTTGCACAGATTTCTTCATAACTTTAGGGCACTGTCACATTCATCTGCCTGGTGATCCTCTTAATGCCCCTGAAAGGGGCAGGGAAGCTCTCACCACCCCATTTGTTCTCAATGGAAACTTCCAAGCTTAGAAATTCAACCATTGCATAATCCATTGCGTAGAGTTGAAGTCAGGCTTACTTGCCTTGTTCAAGGTTGCAGAACGACCTCTAAGTAGCCTGGGTTTGTAATTGAATACGCTCTTTCGTACCATTTCAAAACACTTTGAGGAAAGGCTCATAATAAAGTCACAGGCCACCAAAAATCCATTATGCCCCAGTTGGAAACTCAAGACCCTGGGCACATGCAACCTGGAGAAAAGTGAAGAGAGGATGTTTTCCTTTCTTCTCGAGGTCAGCTGCTGAGTTCTTCCTGTATGTAGAGACTCCTTTTCTCAGTTTTTCACAACATGAAACACTGTTGCTTATATTCTGGCATCGCTTTAAATGCTTTGCTCACATCTCCTTCCCTCCTTCTCCACTCATTTCCCTTTTATGAACATGCCATCCTTATCCAGAATGACAGCCGCTATGGGGAGAAAAGCACAAGAAAACCTAACTTTCTTATAAACATACAGAAATTTGCAATGTGAGAATTCTCTCTTTTTTGATGGATTAGTCATGTGTATTCCACACAATGAGTCAGCTAAGTTAGAAACATTAATAGATTCAATGGAACCTGAGACATCTTTGATTATTGATGCCAGGACCCACCCTGATGTGGATGGGTCACCAAAGAAGCATCGTCTTATTCACTAAATGGGACACAGAGATGAATATTGGACCTGGGGAGGTTTGCTTAGCTGTGGAACAGCAGGGCACAGAGAGAAGAGAACTCATCAGATACAGACAGGGTGCAAATGTCAAGCTCAGTGCTAACAGGGACCCTCGAATTTTATGAAGCAGACCTCTTCATCCTCGGTCATTCCAAGACAATAAGCCAGGAGCCTCCAGGAGGTCATGAATGAAACAGAAAGAAAACTGAGCAGAGAAAGGATGAAAGTGAGAGGTGAAGTTGAAGGAGGAGAAATGGAGTTGGAGGCAGGATAGAGAAGAGCCAGAGCAGGGAAAAGCCCTTCCCCAAATCAACAAAGAGATGCAGTGCCTCTTTGTCAACTAAAGAAAAAATCACACCAGGCTTGAAGTCAGGTGTGAGGCTGCTCAGTAGCATATGTCCTGGGGACTGAGAATTTTCCAGACTTGAATCTCAGTTCCGCACACTTCCTACCCATGGGACCCTAAATAAGTTACCCACCCCAGCTGAGCTCTAGCTACTGCACGCAGATCGCAGGAGGCACCCACTCCACCTCCCAGGGTTTCTATGGGTGTCACTGGGCTCACTTGGAGGAGCACCCATCTCAGGTCCTGGGACATCGACATCCTGATCCTCTGCACAACCATGTACAGCAGAGCTGCTGGGGAAGAACCTGACCAGGCTGGTGCAGAGCCCATGTTCCTTCTACTTTGCTGTCAATTGTGGATAGGCTTTAGAGCAGCAGATGAAATCTAACAGGGAGCCCCAACCCAGAAACCTGTGTGAGTGGAGCTGGCCTGGCTGAAGTCAGAAGACAGAGCTCAGACTAATGCTGATGACCTCCTCATTTTACACCCCCAACCTTGGCGTTGGCAGTCACTCCAAGAGTCCAGAGCTCCACACACTCAGTTTTGAAATCATGAATTTACAATAGAACTTTTCACAAGGCAATGCCTCAATCAAAAATGACAGAATGACTGAAATTAAGCTTAATGTTTGTGCACTTACTATTCAGGGATACCCTTATTAGGTAGATTATTCTATCAGGTCCATCTTACAGAGGGTTAAGACTGAGGCTCAGCTGGTCCAAGGACATTCAACCTCAGGTGCTCACACTGTGACTCTATTGTAGGAAGCCTCATTGCTCTCTCTGATGCCAAAATTTCTTATTAGCCCTTCTAAGCCTCCTAAAGGGAAAATGGGGCTGAGATGATGGTGGGTTGCCCTCCCAGCTCCCCCAAGCCCTCACCTTTAACCAACACCCCCATCTGGCTACCTTCATCGTCAGCAACTGGAGTCCACAGGTGGGCCTGGAACGTTCTTCACTCAGAATGTCCCTGCAGGCCCTCAGCCTCAACAAGGCAGGAACACACAGGCTAGAGCTGTTTGTCTCCTTCTCGTTCATCACCATCTCTCTGGGCTCCCATTCCTTTACTGCTGAATCCCCTACTTGCCCCCAACTACAGCAGACAGAGCCAAGATGAAGAGGAATGCTCTCACCAGGCCAGCTGTTCCCAAGCTGCTGCTCCTTCAAGAAAAATCTCCCCAACTGGTCTGCATCATAAACATGTCTTTCCCAATCCAGGGTTTGGTCCGGACCTCAAGGATCCTGAGAAGTACCATGGAATTCAGTTCTTGGTGGGTTGCAGCAGTAATGGATGTTGGGGAAGAGGCAGATGCATTTGGCACATGGTTAAGCAGATCTACTATGTGCAGTGCCTCGTGCTAGGTACTGAGGATACAGCAATTATAGGATGTATTCCCTTAGAACAATAGGACTGGGTGAATCTTTAGAGAACTCTTACTTCCACCAGCCACTTCAGTCTGAGGCAAACTAAGATGCAAGCTGTGCATGTGACTCAAGCCAACAGGGTCACTTCCCTGAGACGTTTCCAGCTGGAGCTGGAGGACCAGGGGTGTATGGTTGGGGCTTTCTGCCAGGGCTGGGACAAGATGAAGTGAGTGAGATGCCCAGTGCATGGTGTGTCAGGAGGCATCACTTCCAGGGCCCTTCCAGACAAGTGCTTCTAGGGGACAAGAGAAGGGGGCCCAGGAGCAATGAGGGGTATATGGACAGCAATTCTTTCTTCCCATCTGTGGCTACCCCAGTGCTTTCCAACAAATCCCCTCTATCTCTTAACTCAGATGGAGGTGTGTTTCTGTCACTTGCTGCCAGAGTGTTCTGACCAACAGTGAGGCTTTTCCACATACATCCCTCCGACATCTGCATGGCTCAAGTCAATGACCCGGTCCCTGCCCTCTGGTCACTGGCACTAGGCTCTCTGCCATCTGGTGAGGCTGCTGACTCACCTCAGGTACCCATCCCCACCAGGATCTCCAGACTGCTGGGTGCAGCTCCCAAAAGCCTGGGACCCAGTCCCCGCCATTAAAGAGCTTGATGACCCCTGGTGAGTTCAGCAGGCGAAAGGGAGTGCACAGGAAATATGCCTAAGTCTTGACTAGGGAGACAGGGTGGACTGTGCTGGGATGGCTGGAATAAGCCACATGTCATCTAAGAAGAGGGATGGGGAAATTCACTTTGAGTGAGCAAGGAAAGGGTTAAGGGGTAAGAGTCACTGAGAATGAGGAGACATTCTAGGGTCATTCTAGGGATATTAAAAATTCTAGGGTCCATTCTGTCATGACAAATGAAATGAAGTGCTGGTTGGAAACCTCTGACTATCTGCCACATCCTACATTCTAAAAATTCATGTTCAGGCAGGGCACGGCAGCTCACACCTGTAATCCTAGCACTTTGGGAGGCCAAGGCGGGTGGATCATGAGGTCAGGAGATCGAGACCATCCTGGCTAACACGGTGAAACCCCGTCTCTACTAAAAATACAAAAAATTAGCCGGGCGTGGTGGTGGGCGCCTGTAGTCCCAGCTACTCGAGAGGCTGAGGCAGGAGAATGGTGTGAACCTGGGAGGCGGAGCTTGCAGTGAGCCGAGATCCTGCCACTGCACTCCAGCCTGGGCAACAGAGCAAGACTCCACTTCAAAAAAAATAAAATAAAATAAAAATTCATGTTCTCTTCTCCTGCCCACCCAGGTCCACAGGGCTGCCAGGTCCACAGGGCTGCCTGGTCCCTGTCACGTGACCTCCCTGCCTAAGCTACAGATGCTACCAGTATGCTCACTGACCCCAGGCTCATCTCCAGACCTGGTCTTGCTACAGCCCCAGTGTGCCACCCCTGAGTCTGCTGCTGAGCCTACGCTGGGGACCAGCCCTGCCCCGTGTTATGTCCGGACTAGAGGGAAAGGAAGGGATGTGGGAGCAAGTTTCCTGCTGTCAGGGCCTCCCCTCTTCCATCTGACCAGGCTACGTTTAGATGGAGATGGGAGGCCTATGAGAGCAGCCACGGGGTACAGTGGAAGACAGGAAACATTGGGGTGCAGTGGGGGGAAGCAACCTTGGGGCACAGTGGGAAGAAGGAACCTTGGTGGACCAAAAGGATTTTGGAAGCATCAGGACCTGGGCAAACTATTTGTCAGCATGGCTTCCACCTCAGGCTGACACTGGCAGAAACCCAGTGTCTGGGCCTGCCGGAAGCTGAAGAGGAACATCTGCCAGCTGGATTCCCCTTAAAAGGAGAGTTCCTCCTAAAATAGGCACGCATGACCCAGTCATGTGGGCGGAGACGGATCCAGCAGCTCCCAGAGGTAGGACATAGCTCCAAGCCCAGAAGGAGTTTGGTGTTTCAAATCACACATCACAAATCACTTTCTCTCTGCACATTCCTTGGAAGCTCTGGTGTGTAAACTTTCCACCTTATCTTTCCCAGAGCGCATGCCAGGACCTGGCCGTGATGATGTTTCCATTTAAGCAAAAGAGACAGGGTGTTAGCAGCCCCTGGAGCTCCTACTAAAATGAAGAAATCGACCAGGCTGTCTCCAAGCCAGGGAGAAGGAGAGAAGGGAACAACAGAGATGAACCACAAGGGAAGAAAGCAGAAAGGGGAAAGAGGACTTGCTATTGCTGCACTGTTAGAGCTTGCGGAGCTCCAGGTGGTAGCGCCTACGAGTGTTGCTCTAAAGTTCTCCACCAGGGTACAGATCGCAGGGTGCCCCTTACTTGCTGTGTGATCTTGTGTGAGTTAGTCAACCTCTCTGAACTTCAGTTTGCTTATCAGTGAAATGTCCATAGTAAAATAATTTCTCCTTTCTAGGACTGTTATAAGCACTGCATAAGATGGCACATGCAGTGTGCCAAAAAAAAAAAAAGAGAGAGAGAGATCAATCAAGGCAGAGAAGTACAACATCAACATTTCGCCTTCCACTGTGAAAGTAATAAAGAATTGGAATATTATTTAAAGATATGCAAATATCTAGGTCAGCTAACCTAGACTTGTTGGAAATCATTGTTTAGTCTACCCTAGCTGTAAATAGGGTCTGTGTCTGCAGAATATATCATTTGAAATTAAGGTTCTACTGCTTGAAAGAAAGAAAGAAAGAAAGAAAGAAAGAAAGAAAGAAGAAAGAAAAGAAAGAAAGAAAGAAAGATTGAAAACCATCATCCTGGATAATAGCACCTCTGGGTATAGATTTGTGCCTTTAAGATTCACGAGAAGTCACATCTTTCCAGTGGGAAAGCTGCCTCTTTGAGAATACTGAGCTTCCGGCAGGTGGGAGACTGAATATGGGGGATTATGGTAAAGAAATGTGAGTCCCACTTTTGACACATGCTGGTAATAATCACTGAACCCATGATGTAATTATTCATTTTGTTTCAAGAGACAATATTTTTCTCACATAGGAGCCATTGCTTTCAATTTTACAAAGTCAAAATTGAGCTCTCAGAGAGCTAAGTCATCTGTTTCATGTACTATAACCTTTGGAAATGCATTTGAAAGGAAGAGAGCAAGGTTTTTAGATATGAATAGCCACAGGTGGTAGGAAAGGTGACCTTGCCAGAGGGTTGCCCGGCAATCAGGCCCACGGAGGTCAGCAGTCTCATCTTGTCTCTCCCAGACCAGAAGGCAAGAGTCACCCTCAGACCTTCACCCTGGCTCCTGCACTCCTGGGCTATAAGGAAGGACATCTCACCTGCAGGAATAGGTAACATCCCAAGGTCCCAGAGTTAGGAACAGCAAAAAATGCTAGAAAACAAATATAGAATTTCAGGAAGGAAATTAAAATGTATACTTAGGGCTGATGCCTGCTTTCCAGCCCCAGGGCCTTGTTTAAGAATCAGGAAGTACTGAAGAATATCATTAAGACTCTTTGATAAGGAAGGTAGAAAAATTCACTCACACCTAGATGGCAACTGACCCATGAGAAAATCCTCCACTCTTTTAGCATGTTTTCCTTGAAAATATTGTTTATTTTTAGTAGAAATCCTGGGGGGGGAGAGCTCTTTTAACTCTTTAATCTTTTGTTTGTTTAAAGAACTTTTCAATACTTCAGAATCATTTTCCCTCAACACATTTATATCGAGACTCTTTTTTTTTTTTTTTGTCAAACAATAAAAACAAGCACTGGCTAACTCTTTAAAAAAAAAATTTATTGCAAGGACACAGGGTCACTCACAGAATCAAAGGTAAAATCAAAAATGTATTATGCCTTCAGAACGACCAGAACTCCTGGGACTGTCAACACATGGCTTATCTTTCTAGAATGTTGGGAGATAGATGGATGTGGCTTCAGCCACCTCCCTCAACAGGCATCTTCGGGCAGAATGATTGACAGGTCGTCTGAGTCACATCAAAGGAAGAGGAGGGAATTCAGTTCCCCCAAAGGGGATAATCACACTTCTGTTTTGACAATTTATCATTTGTGTGTCCTTTCTATGTAAGAAAAGCACTCAAACATACCTTTTAATCAAACTCCCGAACTGCATGGGAAAGTTGGGCATTCTATTGAAATAACAGCAGAGAGGGCTGGGAAGGAGGGATGTTTTTTTAAAATCTTATTCCATCTTAATACATCCTCTGGATTAGATGTTGATTAATTTGGCACTAAAGGCTGCTGTTAATCAGTTGCATGTCAGCCATCATTTCTAGTGACATTTAAATTACAAAGCATGATGGGATTAACTGCACTTTTGCAAATAACCTCTTTATAAAAGTATAAGTAAACCTGATGTGCACACTGGAGGTATCAGCACCCTCTGTTTCACTCATTGTGATTCTGGGGATTATGACAAGGCTTGGCTTGAGCTGATGAATTCAGACCCATTGTGTTTAACAAGGCGTTTGGAGTTTGGAAGTCATTCTCAGAGACTTGGAATTTCCTGAGCCAGTTTCCAGAATGACAGTCAAGCACTTCCTTAGGTTCACTCCTGGCGGGATCCTGGCTCAACCTGGGGAAGGTGCTTGTTCCTTTGCCTCAAAAGAGAGTGATCAGTGATCGGGTGGTCCGCACCCCTAGCCACTTCTTGGCCCCAGGACCCCTAGAGGGCATGAGACCCTCTTAGAGCACTGACTTCCCATTGTCTAGAATGACCTGCATGAGCTGCTCATTTCGGGGGGTAAGCAGATGGGAGAAAGCAGGCGGAGAGGGAACTAATCATCACCAAGTGCCTAAGGCATTCCAACAACTGCTTTCGGCTCTTCTGGGGGCCCCCACCTTGTTATAGAAATATTTTTTTAAAACTTGTAAAATACTGGGAAAAAAAATAAAGTAGAAAACCGAAGATACCCATAATCCTACAACCCAGGAATAACCATTCACATTTTCAAAGACTTTTAGGCATATGGGGTGCATATGCAGGTGTGTTCATCCATGTTGCCTTCAATACTTCTTATGAGACAAATAGGGAATAAATAAATGTATGTGCATAATTAGGGTCATGATATATGCATACTTTTGCATTCTGCATTTTCTTTTCTTTTCTTTTTTTTTTTTTTTTTTTTGAGACACAGTTTTGCTCTGTCTCCCAGGCTGGAGTGCAGTGATGCTACGTCGTTCACTGTAACCTCTGTCTCCCAGGTTCAAGAGATCCTCCTGCCTCAGTCTCCCAAGTAGCTCGGATTACAAGTATGCACCACCACACCTGGCTAATTTGTATTCGGCTAATTTATCTGGCTAATTTGTATTTTTGGTAGAGAAAGGGTTTCACCATGTTGGCCAGGCTGATCTCAAACTCCTGATCTCAAGTGATCGGTCCTCCTCAGCGTCCCGAAGTCCCGGGATTAATTAAAACTTTGGCTCAGTTTTATGTTACACTCAAAAGACTATCATTGCTCCCACCCCAGTGCACTTACTGGGTACTCAAATTCTCATTAAGTAAGGCGGGTGGTTTCAGTTTTGATAGGATGCTCCAGTGACAGGAAACTCACTACCAGTTGAGTCGGGTAGTTCCACATTTGGGTATCACGAACACTTGAAGGTCCTTCCTTATATCAAAACAGAATTTGCTGCTATATATTGCTGCCATACTTGGGACATGCATAACTAGCAAATTCCTTTTCCATGGATTCTTTAAACCAGTTCAGATATTTCTCTACTCCCTCCCTCCTCCAGGCTAGTGAACTCAAGTCATTTGAGAGTTTCTTTCCAAGGCCTGGATGTTGGGGCTCCTCCCCATCAGAGATTCTTTCCTCTGGTAGCCCCCCTCCCCAGCTAGCTGCCTGCATCCCTTTTCAAGAGAGCCCCAGCCTTTGCCGGGTGACCCCCTCACTCTTTCTGCAGCGCACAAGTATTTCAGAAAATGAGTCCTAATTCTTCAATAACTAACATGGTGTAGACATGCCACAGCCACTCCGCAACAACAGTAGTCACACCAAGGTTAAGCTCACCCCCCACCTCTGTGGGCAACTGTCCTGTTTCTTGATCCCGATCCATCCCTCATTGAATGTGTGACTTTGAGCACTGTCTGAACCTTTCTGGGCCATGCAGGATGTAGGAAAGATGAAGTGAGATGACGCTGCACATGCAGAGTTTATTTAAGGTATAGGGCAGGCTTTGCATTTGATGCTGTGCAGCCTATCCTACCTGGCAATTAATTCTTCACCTAGGCAAGTTCAAGGCAACGTGGAGAAAACAGACCACTCATGGCCCCTTGAGATCCCACAGTGGCAAACTCTGGTCCCAGGAAGTATGTGAGGCCAGATTTCTGGGTGAAGTACCCCCATGGTTTCCAATGTGCCAATAGTTTGCTGTACAGTGGGGAAGGGTGTGATGGAGAGGTGACTAGGCAGGACGGGGACACTCAGACCTGCATATCTACAGCATCCCTGTTGGGGACACGGGCAGAAAGTCAGATTTGCCAGTGTGCAAGCTTCAGCCATGGCTGGTTCCAAATACCCATTCAGCTCTGCTACTGAGGAGCAGAGAGTCTGCAGAGTCCCCCACACACACCCTTTTCAGAAGGGAGCTCGTAGGCCTGGGATCTCAACACCTGGGATCAGCTCTGGAATTGGGACAAATGGAAGTTTAAAAACAAGAGCAAAGCAGGACAAAGAAAACACGTTTTCATTTAGCACTCCAAAGTAAATGGCATTTCTGCATACTGCTGCAGTTTGGCCAGAAATTAACACGTTTGTAAATTTTGATTAAAATGTAATTCAGGAGGAGGGACGAACGAATAGTTGGAAGCCCTCTGGGGCCTCTGATAATGGTTCTCACTGCTCCCACCAACTCCAGGTCCAATCCAGCATCAGATGATAATAGTCATAAAAGAGGTAGCTCCAAAGGAAAGCTAGGGGACTGCTCTCTGGACAGTCATCAGGACCACAGCTTAGGTGACATCAGGGACAAACCGTGTCAGGCAAGAGGACAGCTGCTTAAACTTCATTAACTCAGAGGCTCTGGATGGAGCTCATGAGACGTCAGCAAACAAAGGTGTTGAAATGTCTTTCGAACACTATTTCAAGCATTGATTTTCATTTTCTCTCCCTGCTGTTTTTATAGCTGTTATTGCTTCTAAGATGCCTGTTTCACGATTGTCTGTGCTCCACTGGGGAAACCAAAGTCCAAGAGATGATGTGCGTTGCGTGTCTCAACACATCCGGCTCGACAGGTGCTCACAGGCCACTCTGTCTGGGCACAGAGCCTCTCCCCACCCTGCCCATTGGATAAACTCCTATTCATCCTTTGAGACTCATTTCATGGGAGGTGAAACCAAGAAACTTGGGAGTCATTCAGCCCTGGCAGTTCTCCCTCCCACAGCCCATGTCCCATTGCTTTTCTCTCTTGAATCCTTCCCCATCCCTCTGACGGTCCTGCCTGCATTATCTCTCCCCAGGATGTAGTCACCTCTGTGTAACGAGTACTGAGCTAAGGATGTCATGGGAAAACTGCATTTCATCCTCCCAGCAGCCCCATGCACCTCACTTTAGAGATGAGTAAACTGAGGCTGATATGCAGGGGTGCTGATCTACTACTAACTTGCTCCCCAACCTTGGCCAGTTTGCTCCCCTCTGCGGGCCTCAGTTGTCTCATGCATAAAATGGGGGGTTTGGATAAAATTGTCTTTAAGATTCCACGTAGTTCAAACATTTTATGCCTTGCAGTTTCT
Source organism: Papio anubis (assembly GCF_008728515.1). Classification (NCBI taxonomy): domain Eukaryota; kingdom Metazoa; phylum Chordata; class Mammalia; order Primates; family Cercopithecidae; genus Papio; species Papio anubis. The sequence goes on along the minus strand of NC_044993.1, from coordinate 23,792,069 downwards.
TGCTTTTAAAAAAATGTCACTAGCGGGATTGTGTTTTTAGTTTTCTATTTGGAACTAGGAAGGTTTTAAGAGAAATATTGATCAGATGGACTACAGCATAAGATTGTGAAGGGCCCAGTGGGAAATTTTTGAAGGAAGCAGTGTTATGTAATTGACAGAGGAGAGAACACGAGAGCGGCGGGGAATGGTCTGCTTCCCTCCGAAGAGGTGTCATGCGGAAGAGGCAGTGTGTCTCACCTCTCTCTCCAGAACAAAATCTGAGCCAATCTCAGAAAGTTCTCAAGAGGCAACTGTCAACTAAATTTACGAAACAACTTTCTACATCTGTACTCCTGGGGGACAAAAGGTCGCAGGCCTTAGAAATGAAGACTCAGGCTGCAAGTGGTTCTGTGACTTACTGAGACCACCTACTTGAATATCCTAAACTAAGCCTCAGTTTTTTCGTCTGTTAAATGGGGATAAAACTAAACCTACCTCAGAGGATTGTGATGAGAGTTAAAATAAATAATATTTGCAAAGTGTTCAGCACAGTGCTGGACTTACAACTAGTTTCAGTTATTATTATCATCATCATTAGAGTTAATATTGTTACCATCAGGTTTTTTTGTCATTTTCACACTGAGGCAGGCATCCCTTCTTCAAGGGAGAGGCAAAGCCTCTTTGGTGACATCAAACATGACCTCTGAACAGACCGCAGAACACTATCCAATAGCATGGACAGACCTCCTTGGCAAAAGCTGGATCCACTTTGAGCCTTGATTCATGACATGCACCCAAACAATTCATCGGTTTTTTGAAATTCATGACTTGAAGGAATCTCAGCATCTCTAGCCTGATCCTGGAGGCAGCCTAATGGCCTCCCCTCCTAGAAGTGTCAATAGGGTGACAACACAACCTTCTCCGAAAAGCATGGAAAGCTCTATTCACATGGTGCCCAAATATGTCCTGAATTCATGGGGACAGAGAAGCCGGGAGAGCAGGCCTAGGGGAGGAAGAAAGTTTATTAATTTGCACGGCGTGCAGGTCCTACAGAGGGCTGGGGCAGCAATGCATGGAGACAGAGTCCTTGATTAGCTTAGAAAAGCAACTACCCCAAAAAATAGAAGAAAGGAGCCAGTTGAACCTACACATCCCAAATCATCCTCAGGACTGATCGTCTTAATTCTGAAGTATCGAAAATCAAAGGTTCTTTTCTGGTTTATCCAAGAGCCCTCAGATAGTAGTTCTTTTCTCAAAGGGGAAAAATGAAGCTGAAAACTTACTTTGTTCTCTCCTACTAAAGCCCATACTTTCTAGAGTTCAGGAGCCCCACAGTTCATACTATTTTAAATATCTCTAGAAAATAAAATTTGTTGTGCAGACAGGTGATGGCACAAACTTGACAGATGGGTAAAAGATTCTTTTGCCCTGGGCACTCCTATTAATGTGCCAGGATATCTAAATTCCTGAAAAAACATCTCTCCTTCTGCCTTTATTTAAAACAAGCCAACAAACAGAAAAATACTACTAGTAGCAGTGTGATCCAGACTTTATTTTGTTTGAAGCCAGTCTGTTTCCTGAACAAAGATCTAGGTTTGGGAATCCATGGACATCATGACTAGAGAACTGCTTGGATTTTTTCGTTTTTAAAGTCTTGATCAAGAGCTGAGTTTTGCCACCAGGCCAGTGGCTCTCAGTCCCAACTGCACATCGGAATCACCCAGGCAGCTTTAAAAATACCAGTGCCAGACTCCACTCTAAGCAATCAAACTGTAATCTCTGGCCAAGCAATGCAGTGCAAGTCAATGAACCAGACTCTAACTTCCCAGGTCCAAGTTGTCTGGTAGGAACAGGTACTCATCCTCCCTGGACCTCACCTTCCCCATCTGTGTAATGGGAGAGACAATATGCCACTCTCCTGGGGCAGCTGCAAAGATTATAGGAGTTAGTTCATGTGAAATGCTCACTTAGCACATGCTTGACCTTTCCTAAGACAGCATAGGTGCTAAGTGATGGCATTTGACTGTGGGCAACTTCCTGACATGCTTGCATAGGTGGGAAGCTCTCTGACCATGGGCAGTATGAATCAGGAATCCCTGTTCGCAGTCGCAGTGTCCTTATCTGTGAAATGCAAATAATAATAGCATCTACCGCAGAAAGTCATTTTAAAGAGTCAATGATGTCAGTCATGTAAAGTTTAGCACAATGCACGGTATATACACAACAATACATATTAGTTCTCACTAGTGAAAAAAGTGATACATAACTTAGAGGAGCTATCCTATAAAATACAGATTCATGCTCCCATTATAGAGATAACAGGTTAAGTAACTTGCCAAAGGTCACCAGCTGAAAAGCAGAATACCCAAGATTTGAACCTCAGATTGTCTTTCTCCAAAGTCTGTATGTTTCCCTCTTTGTCAATTGCCATTATGACAGTACCTCAGTTGCTTCTTCAGTGAGGGCTAAAGTCATTGCCCTGGCATTTAAGACCCTTAAAGTTGGACTTCCATCAGCCATTTGCAATCTTATCTCCACTTGTATCCACTGTTCCTCGAATGTCCACTGTGCATTCTCGCCTTTGGGCCTCAAGTCATACACCTACTTGGGCCCAAACCTTTCCTCTTTTCCATGGCCTGGTTCAGATGCCTCTCTCCGCTCCTCACAATCTGCCTGCCAGCAGTGCTCCCTGCTCTGCTGAGGCCCAGGAGCACTCTGTGAATTTTCTTAGTCTGTCTGATATTATCAAATCTTGCTTGCAAGGCTCCTCTGTCCTGCCAGACTGTGGGCTCTTAGGAGCTAGAATTTGTCCTAATCATCTCTATCCTGGCTGCAACTCTTAGTAACTCAATCCCATGCCTTCCATTTTTAAATAGGGTAGGGTGGAGGAGACAGGTTTGTCATAAATCAATCCATTTGACTAATATGGGATGTCATAGACACCCTTAACATTATTAATTGTCAACAAGGCTTGGCTGTGAAGTGTTTGGCAAACTGCCCATGATGAGTTTTCGACAGTCAGTCATGTTGGAAATTTGGGGTGGCAGATGGGTGTGGTTAGCAGCATATGGCTTGAAGTGTAGTTTCAGTGTTTATGTATTTTTACAAACTATGACTTTATATTTATGCATCAAGAAGAGAAAGAATTCAAAATTAAGTTGTGCATTTCAGGGAATTGTGTTAAGGTTCTTCAGCAAAAAGCAAATTTCAGGTTGTAGAGAGCACCCTGGAGAGGGAGCTGGGATCCCTGGGTGTTAGTCCCACCTGTGTCACCACTGTGATGACTGCCAGCCAGTGAATTTCTCTCTCAGGGGATGTATTTGATGTGTGTTCTATGTCCAATACTCTAGGATCATTGAATGCCAGTTGAGTGGCATTTGTAGGCTCTGGTATTTGCCCTTCAGGACCATGGGAGAGTGAAAAAGTTTTGAATGTTCTTGCCCCTGGAATGGCCTCGGGTGGTGGCCAAAGGCCTGGACCTGAAGGACTGCATCTCTGTTTTCTGGATTCATTTGACAGACGTACAGATTCTAAACTGTCTTTGCAATAAGGAAAGCACTGCTCCCATGGGATCTGGATTTTAGGGAAATAGATCAAGTTCTATTTGCTTTGTAGAAACACATTCAGTCCCTCACAATCTTTTTTTTTTTTTTTTTAGTTGGAGTCTCGCTCTGTTGCCCAGGCTGGAGTGCAGTGGCGCGATCTCAGCTCATTGCAAGCTCCACCTCTGGGGTTGATGCCATTCTCCTGCCTCAGCCTCCTGAGTAGCTGGGACTATAGGCGCCCGCCACCATGCCCGGCTAATTTTTTGTATTTTTAGTAGAGACGAGGTTTCACTGTGTTAACCAGGATGATCTTGAACTCCTGACCTCATGATCCACCCACCTCAGCCTCCCAAAGTGCTGGGATTACAGGCATGAGCCAGCGCGCCGGGCCAGCCCTCACAATCTTTTAAACTCCCAGGGTGATTCCTAAATCTGGGTTCTTGGAGATTGATCTGTCCAACTTTCTGTTTTCATGGATGAGGAGAGTCAGGCCCAGACAAGGGGAAATGACTTGCCCAAGGCTGTAAAGGACAATGGGGTAGAGTGGGACCACGGGCCTGTTCTCCTGGTTCGGGGATTACCTCACCACACACACTGTGCTGTGGAACTTGGTGGAGGCAACTACAGAAGCATGGCTGGGGCTGGGGAGAAATCCTGCCCCTCCTGGAAGGGGATGGCTGGATACCTGGAGCCACCTGCACCTTTGCAAGCCCCCTAAAGTCAGAGGTCAGAGCTGGAGGAACATTAGAGAATGTCTCATCCTGCCTTCCCCATCCTGGGAGGACTACATGGTGAGCCAGGGGCAGGAAAAGATGCTGGGAGCAAAGCACATATTACAAAGGTCAGTGGATTCAATGCGGGTAACTTACTGTCAACTTTTCTATTTTAAGCAAACATATACCCGGGGAAATTGTGCAGAATCTACTTGAATGATGAATGAAGTTTTCTACTGCCTCCTTCTCCTGGTGCTCTGAGAACCCAGTGCCACCCTCCTCTGTCCCGAGAAGACGTTAATTGTTATGGGCTGAATGTTTGTGTCTCCCCCAAATTCATATGTTGAAATTCTAACCCTCGATAAGAGAGTATTTGGAGACAGAGTCTTTGGGAGGTGATCAGAGTTAGATGAGGTCATGAGAGTAGAGGAGGTGACATGGAGTCTTTCTCTCTGCTCTCCTCCATAGGAGGACACAAGGAGAAAGCAGCCATCTGCAGACTAGGAGGACTAGGAGGCAGGTCCTGACCAGACACCAGGTCTGCTGGCACCTTGATCTTGAACTTCCCAGTATCCAGAACTATAAGAAATTAATGTTTATTGTCTAAACTACCCAATTCTGTATTTCTGTTACAGCAGCCTGAACTCTGACGTTAATCTTGCACGACCTTTTCATTTTACAAATAAGTAGACTGAAATCCAGAGAGGGCAAGTAACCTTTTCAAACCACACAAGAACCAAGACTTTCTGCTGAATCATGATCAGCTCCTGTCCCACACCTGTTGTAAATGCTCGGGAAATTCTCCACCCTCATGCATCTAGGCTAGAGCGTCTCCACACATCTTCCAAGGTGCTGGAATGCTCACAGTCAGGAGGAACTGAAAGATTTCCTGTTTTTAAAAAGCTGAAATCGAAAAGTGCTGTCATTTTCTTTAAATACATTCTTTTGAATAAAACATCTATTCTTGATGCCAGCAGCAAGCTTCGAAACATGTTCAAGATGACATGATTGATAACAAGAAGGCTTTTTCAAGATGTTTCTAATTTCATCTTCCTGGTTAAAGAATGCGAACTTTCTAACATGATGTATGGCCTAATAAGAGGTGTGCGTGAACCGAAGTTATTTATTTATGCTTCCATTTTTGACAGATGAATATTAACTACTGGGAAAATTGTAAAGCCAATTAGTAAAAGCTGAATAATGTCCATATGAGAATGTATGACTAGAAACACACATTACTTCTCATGCAAACAACAGAGCTTCCTCTGGGAAACTGTGGCCAGGCCAGACCATGGTGGCTTCTCTCCCTCGCAGGTGCCCCCAGGTTGGCTTGGATGAAGTCTAATTCCAGAGCAGATTCTGGAATCCCCAAGGGAGAGTGGTTCTTGCCACCTGTATGTGGGACCCACAGAAAACATGCATTTCTGCCAATCCTGTTGGCTTTCTCCAGCTACCCAGCTGTGGCAGACCTCCAGGACTGAATGAAGAAATGGGAGACGCAGAACTCTAAAGGTGGCCTGCACTGGCTCCATTCTCTTCTACGTCTTGGAGGGAGTCTGTTGTAGGGGAACCAGGGGTAGCAAACCTCCCAGTCCCTCACCCCTTCATCTCCTAGAGCTTTGCTTGTTCTTAATGCTGATATTGCTCCTAGGAGCTGGATAAAGCCACAAACAAAAGTCAATTTGGAAGCAAGTCACACATTCAAAAATATTTCTTGAGCACCTATTGTGTGCCAGGCAACCAGAAATGCAAAACAGACTCCCTGCTCTCATGGGGCTTCCATGCCACAGGGCAACGTGGCAGGCCCCCTGTGGGGACACAGGAGAAGGCTCACACCCTGAGACAGTGCTGGATACCCCTGTACCAGCTGGCCTCATCGCTGAAGCTGAGAAAGGGAAGTGAAGGGGCTGACAGCAGCTTCCAAAATTAACAAGAGGTGAATTTACCCAGCACAGGCTGCAAATGTTGTGTTATGCTTCTAGAAATGAAGAACAAACAACCTGAGATTTCACTTGGAGGCTGTAAATTATTCCTTCCCCCAGCACCCTGGGCACCAATCTGTCACCTTGCATTTTTTAGCCCATTGCTAATTTTTAAGAATTTCTTGACAACTACTTGCTTCATATTACAATAATGTTACCACTGTGCAATTTAAGAAAGTAATAAATGTCCTTTAAAGTATAGAAGGCTTTCCTCCCAATACCCTAAACCCACTCCCCACCCTGCATATTTAGCCAATGATCAGATCTGCCTAAAAACCAACCTGTACATTTTTCCCATTACAAATAATTTACTTTTAAAAGAAAAGGTCCCTTTCCAACTGAAACTCCCAATTACAATAAAAAACCTAGCAGGGCTCCCATTTTCCTCTTCCCCTTGACTCTCCTTGCCTCTTCTGTGAGCCTCACTAAAGTGTGTGATTGGATTTTTCATTAAGAGCCCCCCTCCCACTTTCTGAAGAATCCAAGAGGCAGCAGAAATCAGATCTAGGGTTGTAGAATCCTAGCACATCTGAGTTGGGAGGAACCTTGGGGATATGCACTTTCTAACCCTCTACTTTCCCATTTTTCCAAAGGAGGAAACGGCCTAAGTCCACGCAGGCATTATGTCAGGGTCGTGACAGGAAGCCCATTCTCTTGGCTTCCACCTGACCAGTGCCACTTCACATCTGGGTTTTCCCATCTCCTGGTCCACAGTTATCATCCTGGGATTTCACATCCTAAATAAACTGTGCAGAATCTCCAAGAGCTCTTTGGGAATCCAGGTGCATGTGTGCAATGAATAACCTCATCAATTACAGAGGAGACGGTCGTGTGTGATTGTGTATGGAATGCTCATCCCACCTCTGGAATAAAATCTTTGATGTCATTGGCACTCTATTCTTCGAAAATAAAGTACACAAAATTTCCATTTCTTCCAGTGCTTAAGTACAGAGTTTGAATGGTCATAAACTGTTGTACACAACCAGTTTAGCTTCTCTATCCCTACCTAACAAAACGCAAGAGATCCAAGTGTTTCATTTCGGCCCAAGAAATCCATCATTAAGTTTAATGCAAAATTGTTCTTCATTACTCAGCTGGATCTTCTTTGAAAGGGAATTCATTGTAATACGATTTGGACAAACCTGAAGAATCATATTAAAACCATAAACTTTGCAGAAGTACACGTGCTGGCAGGCATGGGAGATAAGTTGGGCACTTGGAAAAGTTATTATCATGCTCCAAATTTAGTGTCCCAGTGTCTAACTGTAACTCATCATATTAACTATCAGGCTGTTTAGGCATCTTTATTTCTTGTCAGGAAAATGAAATTGTCTCCTGTCATGTTGGACAGTCTGGGTATATAACTTATATCACAGACAACAAAAATGTGTAATTGTATATGTTCCTGTACCCACCATTTTAGAACAAAAGGACTTTAAACTTGAATTAATACACTTGTTCAGCATGCCATTTTTGAAAACCATAGCAGAGCAGCAAATGAAGAACATTACATGATACAAGCAACTTGTCTTGCTATTTTTTTTTCAGTTAAGACATAAGGAGAGAAAAGGAATATTTATCACTCTAAGTCACTTCCTGAAGTCTGAAGAATTCTCCCTTTCACCATTGTTATTTAGTAATTAGATCCATAAACATGCAATTAGCTAGAAAGGGGATGTTTTTATTTGTCCTGGAATTTGCAAAGAAATTTGCCACCCCAACCCAAGTTCTTGGTACCGTGTGGGTCTTCTGGGTCTAGGTTTTCACAATTCACCAATGACCACAGAAATGGGGCCGTGTTGGCAATGCCCCTCCTACCCTGTTTCTTTACTCTTTCATCTTGATGTCAACCGTACACCCCTAAAAATATCTACCATCGACTGGTCCCACCTTCCCCTTCTTCCCTGTCTTGACCATAAACGAGCCACTCTATGTATGTTTGCACCATACTTGCCCCCATCCCACCCCATTCTTCATAGACTTCTCCTCTGACTTTGAGGCTTCATGGCTTCCTCTCCTTCCTCCTCCAAAACTCCCTCACCCTCAATTGTGCCTGCTCCTGAGTCCCCCATCTTAAACTGAGGATACTCTCTCTTGACCCCATGCTCCTCTACTCTCCTTGCTCCTGTCTTCTCATCACTGTGGAGTCATTCTCACTCCAGTTCCGATCCTTCTCTTTCCCATTCTCACAATCTGCTCCACAGCTGTTAATGTGCTTCTGCACCACCTGCACCACCTGCACCACCCCCAAAACTGTCCCTTCTAATGTTACCCTGGGGCCTCCTCCTCTGCTCAGATTTAGATGTTGGCATGCCCATGTCCAAGGGTTCAGCCCTCAGACATTCTAGCCATTGCCAGCACCACACTTGTGCCCATATTTCCTCAGTCGTTACCACTCCTGAGCATGCCAACCCTACAGCTTCCAGTATAGCATGTGCAACTCTGCCTGAGGGCCTTGTCTGGTCACTGGACCATGCTCAGCTCACATGGGCAGACCAGAAGTGTCAGGGAGTTGGTACCTCCCAGAAGCAGCTCTCTACCAATAATGGACAGGGTTTGGAGGATAAATACCCCAGTTCCCTCATCCCTTGTTGGGAATAACCTTGAAGCACGTTCTACAATGTCTACTAGAGTTCCCATGCTGATTTGAATCCTACTGTGGTTATTTAATGCTCTCATGGTCAGGGATTTTATGGTTGGAAGAAACAGACCAATTCCAGCTGGTTCAAGGGACAAGATCCAGGCTGGAGACATAAACCTGGGAGGCCTTGGCATACTGACACAAGAGTGAAGGAGCAATATACAAGTAACACACTTCCTGTCTCACAAGGGGGCTGTGAGAGGTGAAATAGATACTTTACCCCACCCTGCTCAGCACTGTGCTAGGCCACAAACTGAAAGCTTGGTAAATAGGAATGTTCTCACTTGCATAAGGTTATGCAAGAATGCATTTGTATAATCATAGAATTTTGGATAGATCATCTAGCTCAAAAGCCTTAATTTGCAGGTGGAAAAACTAAGGCTAAGATAAAGGAATTGACTTGCCCAGCATTTCCCCCCCATTAAAGATTGTTTCCTTAAGATTTACAGGCCCAGCAATAAAGGAGAAAGGTGAAGTTTAACTGCTCCTTGATATTCAATTAGACTATTAGGAGTTACCAATAAACCTTCTAAAGGCCAAAGCCAATGAGCACGCTTTCATTTTGATTTTGAAACTGCCTTCTGCATCTACTGCTGCCGGCCACTCCCCTGATTTAAACTCTCCTGATTCAGCTGATTTTCTAGCAAGAAAGAAAAGGAGGAAGAAAAAGGCAAAGGGGCAGAAGGGAAAGTGACCTAGGGTGGATTCCCTGGAAGCAGAGCCCAGGGCAGGATTTGGGTGCAATGAGGCAGTGAGGAAAGGCTCTTGGGAAGGAACGATGAGAGAAGGACAGGGCAGGGAAGGGAAGGGGCCGAGCAAGGGTGAGACCTCAAGCAGAGGCTAGCTGGACCCCATGGGAAGCTCCAGAGCAGGGGCAAGGGGACCCTTCGTGTGTGCCCCTGTTGGTTAGTAGGTGGCCCAGGCAGCCAAGGCCAGGAGAAGCAAAACCACCAGAGTTGGAATGAATTCTTATTTTATGTTGCTGTAGCATCATAAAGGCTTAACTTTCTCAGACCAGAAGCAGGGTTCAGTCACCCAGGACACAGTTTCCAGTTCTCTGCCTCCTCCCAGTTCCTCAAAGGGGTAGATCCAGATCCTGCCCTATACAACCACCTTCTGGTGACCACCTCCCTATAAGATAGCTAAACACAACCTCCTTGCCTCGCCACACTGACCCCCACACCCTGCATGAACTTTGCAAATAGCATGGCACAGTGGTGACCCCACGGTAATCATGCTTGCTTGCCCTAAACCCACCAGTTAGAACACCCCACGGGGTCCAGCATGGTAGCTCATGTCTGTAATCCCAGTACTTTGGGAAGTCTAGGCAGGAGGATCGCTTGAGACCAGGGGTTTGAGGCCAGCCTGGGCAACATAGCAAGACCCCATCAGTACAAAATACTTAAAAATTGGCTGGGTGTGATGGTGTGCACCTACAGTCCCAGTTACTTGGGAATCTGGGATAAGCAGGAGGATTGCTTGAGCCCAGGAGTCTGAGGTTTCAGTGAACTATGATCACTCCAGCTTGGGCAACAGAGTGAGACCGTGTCTCTAAAACAAAATTTTTTTAAGTTTTTTTAAAAAGCACACCCTGCAAGAAACTTGCTTGGGTATCACCCTAGACACCAGTAAAAGTTTTGGCCCACAGGCCCCTTTATCCTTCTCTTGCTCCCACCTCTGTCCCATACATGCATGCTCTGCCAAGAGGTGAGAGGGAGCAGCTGGAATTCACCACCTTCCTTGCGGGGTTCCTGAGCACAATGCTCCCCTCAGCCAGAACCGAGGCAGAAGGACTGGAGTTCAGAAAACAACGATCTGTTTGACTGGCTTTGAGTTTCTGGGTATTTGCAAGTCAGGCAGCCTAGGTGTTAATAAGTGATGGGGTTGTGGACCTACAGAAAGATGTGCAGGCCTGAGGGTGAGTGCAGTGGGAGGAATGATATCTGCACCCCCCAGGCCCCGCATGGTGCCAGCAGAAGGGAGTGTCACCCACTCTGCTTCCCATTTGCCCTGTGACTTTAGACAAGCCCCACCCCCACCCTGGTCCCTGGGCCATCATCTCTCCATCTATGACAAGAGGGTTGTGAACTGGGTGATCCTCAAGGAGTCTCCCTTCTCTAACGTTGGGTGGCTCTAGATTTCTGATGAGGCCTCTGGCCAGCAAGGCTGACCCTGGGAGACATTCAGGGCTTAGACAACCAGAGTCAGCAGCTCAGGGAGAGCAAATCCCAGGGCCCCCCAAACACAGGCAAGAGAGGCAAGATAGGAATGCACTATCCAAATATTTGAATTGTCTAAAAACAGACCAAAGCAGCCTTCAAAATACATATTTTGCATGCATCCCAAACCCACAAAATGCATAGCTCAAAATCCTGAACCAACAGAAACTGAACCAAAAGTTCAGGCCTTAAATGAATACGCTGACAGAAACAGGAGCAAGACTTTCGCAAGCAGCCTGTTTTCATCAGAAAACACATAAACAGGTTCTGAGGGGAGTAAGAGGATTGAAAAGAGGTCAGGGGCTCTGGAATCTTCTCAATGACAGCACTACCCAAGAATCTCCCAAAACTCCCTCCCAACTGCCTGGGAAGAGAGAGGCCCCTTAACCAGAGCAGAGTGATTTGTATGTGTTATTTGTGTTATTGGCTTTCACAGTAACCCCCTGTGGCAGGCTGAGAAAGCTGGACTCTAAGAAAGTCACTTGTTCAGGGCCAGGAAGCTACAAAGTAACTGAGATAGGATTCAAAATCAGGACTGTTGAACACCAAACCCCAAGCTCTTTGCCCCTAGGCAAACTGCAAAGATGAATTTGGATGATATTGCCTATAGTAGGCCAACCTAGGTCATTGATAGAAAGTTCCAGAAGTTCTGTGCACATGCCTAACTATTACAATGGTCACTGTAAAAAGAAATTATAGTGCTGATCCAAAAAAACAAATGCTCAGAGTTCCATTAAATCTAAAACAGGGATGGAAGGGCCAAGTATGGCATAGGTTTATCCTTCAGGCATCTCCAAGGCCAAGGATAGGCACTGGCTTGCTCACAGGAAGAACTTTGTGTTGGTCAGAGATGAAGGTAGAACAGGCTGTCCCAGAGGTACTGATCCTCCCCTCATAAGAGGTGTTCAAACAGTAGGTCTTTCCAAAATGCAGGCTTGACAGCGTCAGCTTCCTCCTTGGTGTTTCAGGCCCTCCCAGCCTGGCCTCTACCCCTTCCCCAGCCTCACACACACTTCTTTACCACTGGCCTCTTCTGTACACACCAGAACTTCTCACTAAGTTCAGGCCTCTCTTCGTCCGCTCTCCCCCCTCTGCTGAAATGTCCATGCACTCTTTGCATACCTACAGCATCCAACCCATTTTAAGGATCTGCTCCAATGCCTCTCCTCCAGCGACACAGCAAGCAGGCTTGGGGACATTTCTTCGGCATTCTTATGTCATCAACCCATGTATTTACCTCTTTCCCCATCACTCTATGGTCATCATCTACTAGCAATGACTTTGTTCCCCCCATTAACAAGCACCATGCTTGCTCTAGGTAGACCCCCATTAATACCTTTGCATGAAAGTAACTGGCTCATGTGGTTTGCACTTTTTTTTTTTTTTTTTTTTTTTTCTTGAGATAGAGTCTTGCTCTGTTGCCCAGGCTGGAGTGCAGTGGCACCATCTCAGCCCATTGCAACCTCCATCTCCTGGGTTCAAGCGATTCTCCTCCCTCAGCCTCCTGAGTAGCTGGGATTATAGGCATGTGCCTCCACATCTGGCTAATTTTTATTTTTAGTGGAGACAGGGTTTTACCGTGTTGGCCAGACTAGTCTCGAACTCCTGACCTCAGGTAATCCACCCCCAGCAGCCTCCCAAAGTGCTGGGATTACAGCTGTGAGCCACCACGCCCAGCTGGTTTGCACTCTTAAGCCAAGCTTGAGGCTTTCCCATCTTCCCAGAGAGGAAAGTCACATACAGGTATGTGTGTATGTGTGCACACTGATGTATGGCACATAGAGTGCCATGCCCCAGCCACCTTGAAAGCTCCAGGCTAGAAGGGGGAAAGCTCCCCACTCTGCCAGGAAGCTTGTGGTTGGCAACTAATCAGGTCATCTTTGAAGTTAAGACATAATGATATATAGATATATGTATGTATATGTATATGTATAAAAAACCCTCAAGGAAGAAATAATCAGGAAGCTCAACAGGGGCATCTGGGCTCAGAAATCGCAAAAGTCAGTGATATTTTTAAAATAAGAATACTTTCCAGATTCTCAAGGGAGGCACTGAGGTCCTCTGGTATCTAACCATTTGCACCGCCTCCCTCGTCAAGATTAAAATGCTTCCTTCCAGCCTCTGAATCTCTGCTGTTCGCACACTGAAGATAATCCTCTGGCATGTGGCTGCGTGGGCCAGATGGTTAGCAATTCTTCAGGCAGGATACGGTTCTGCAGAATGGGAATGTGGAGGGCTGGCTCTACGTGGAGAATCCATTGATGGACAATAGCAACGGGCCCCTCTGTTCCAGGGAATTGTGCTGGAGAGCTGCCCAGTCCCCCAAGACAAGCCAAGTCTGGTCAAACGTCTCCATCAAGTCATCCTGTGGAAACCCCAGCGAGCTTTGACAGGGACAGGGGACACAATCAAGGACGACCTTCAGTGGACACCAATGGTTCAATCATAAATAAAGCTTTATTGTTTGCAGATGGCCTTCACACATGCCCTTTCACCCCTGCCCTTTTGGTTAGTCCCCCAGTACGTGATGAAGGAGATTATATTGGTTTCTCCCTATTACATATGGATCTGAATTCCAAGGAAGGGAAATGACCTTCCCAGACCACACGCCCTGTGTTTTCTAACCCTGCGGTCTCTGAAGAGTTCCACCAATGGCACCCTTTTCTTCCCTACCTACAATACCCAGTTCAGAGCCCTTGCATAGGAAGAACTCAGTAAATGTTTAACTGGGCTCTATTCAATTATACCCCTGCAGGAAAACGAAGAAAATATAGTTCCTGGTATTGATGCTAACGAGTTTCAGGGGTCACAGGAGAAGGCATTCAGATGGGGGGAGACAGCCCCACCTCTGGTCCTGCACAGGTATTTGAATATCTCATGAACAGAACCAACTGCACTCTCTTAGCCTCAGAACGATCCACCTTTTACCCTGAAGATCACACAGCTGCCAAGTGGCAGTAGCAGGTTTTGAATCCAGACAGTCTGACTTCAAAGCACTCACATCACCGCCCAGAGGAAGTCTGACTTAGTGCCCATCCCACCGCCCCCTACACCAATGTTCTTCTTCAGTGTCCCTTTTTACCCCTTTCAGTTCTCTCCCTCAGCTTTTAGGTATTTTCATCTTGCTGTTCATCTCCACTAAAGCAGTGGGTTTTTCAGTGCAGGGTTGAATAACTTTACATCTGTCACTTATACCTTAATATAAGTGAGTGTGAGTCAAAACATTAGTTCGTTCAAGGGTGCCTGGGTTTCCAGTCTTCTTTCTCTCTAGAAAAGGGATCCAGAGATTACCAAGGGGGTGGTTATTCAGTGCCCGTCACTTCTCTACGATTTCACCCAGGTGGCCCTGCACAGGAAGGCTGCTAGCGGATCTGGCTAAGAGCAATCGTAGGGAAATTTTCACGAGGGCTGCCTCCAGGAAGGACAGTTTTCAAATCCTCCTGCGCAGAGATCATTGGAAGTCGCTTGGAAGTCCACACAGCAAGAAGCATAGACAGCCTACTCTTTGCAGAGAAATAGATGGGGGAAGTTCAGGCATAGGACCAGCTAATTCCAAAGAGGAAATGCACAGCTGCAATCTGGTCCCCGATCTGTACAACCACCCACCAACATCCCAACTCTTCCATTCTGAGGGAGGAGGGTGCCTGCAAGTTTCAATCACGCCATTTGACAAAAACTTCCTGCATGAAGAACTGTATAAGCTCTTCTGTTTCTGCTCTTCTCCCTCTTCACATTACAAGCCAGATGGCCATTTATCACCCATTGTCTTGCCATGTCAGGGTCACCCACATGTGTCCATCAGGATAGGCCAAGTGGTGCTGCTGTAACAGCTGACCCCTGCTCTCAGTGGCTCACCCAACCAAAGGATTTATCTACCACTTGGGCGATGTGCTCAGGGCTGGAATTCTACCATCACAGTCACTGTGGTAGGAGAAAGGAAGGTAACAAATAAAATGCTAGGCCCTAGTGCATCTAGGCAGAGGGACACACATCCTCCTTACGTTTCACTGACCCCAAGCAAGTCAGAGGCCAAAACTAACTTCAACAGGGTAGAGAGGTGCAATCCTTCCATTTGCCCAGAATCAAACAGGAAATAGTTGGTGAATAGCACAAATGACTACCACACCATTATAGTAAAAGCAGTAACAATGATCAAATACTAAAAGAAGCTAACATTTAATTGGCATTTACCATATCCCAGGCATTGGGCTAAGTGCCTTATACCCATTATTCTGATTAACACTCATTACTAGATAGATGTTACTATTTGTCCAGTTTTACAAATGAGGAAAGAGAGGCCCTGAATTCAAGGGACTTGCCCAAGGTCTGTCACTGGTACACAGTGGATCTGGGACTCATACTCAGGACTCTAAGCCTCCAAGGACCATGATTTTCATCACCTATGACCTGCTTCTATATAGTCAGAAACACTGCTTTCTTGTCATATCCCCAAGCCATAGAGCTCCATTGTATTCAGCAGGTGGCCTCCAGGTCAAACAGATTCAAATTTGTCTATCATCCTACCAGCCAGCCCATGGCGCCCAGTAGTGTAACTGTTACCGCACCTAATTCTCAAAATGCACCTGACAGGTAGGTCTCACCCTCTCCATTTTGCAGTTGAGTAACTTAAGACACACGACTAAATAGAGCAGTGTTTTCCATCCAGATCTGGCTGACGGTGAGGTTTTTAATGATCAAGGAAGACTTTTTCATGGGGAAGTCAGCCTCAGTGTGTGTACAACTGGAGAAGGATGGCCAGGCGGGGACACCGTGATGGATTCCTGAGCCCAGATAAATATGAACACACTTCTTGGGATTGGCACCTTCCTTTCCTTTCCCGGAGCCAGATAGAGTGGATCATAGACCTGGTGGCCTCTGACAGATTAAGAAAAGCTCCCACTAAAGACTCTTCCCCATGGGGAGACCTCTAGGAGTCCTCTTGGGGAGACAAAACATTAACTCATTAAGTTACTGCCAAACAGGGCAATGCAATGCAAGCACATGGCTTTGGGGCTCGGTGCAGATATCATCATCTCGAGCACTTGGAAGCTGTGTGACTTAGAGTGAGTCACTTAACCCCTCTGAGCTCTGGTTTCCACAAAATGACAGAGTTGGGCTGGACCTTCCTGAAGGTTTCATCCCTGGTCACGTTTCAGAAATGAATGAATTTCTGCCGAACTCAAGCAAAGGCCTTGGGGCAAAACAAAAAGGTGAGTGAAGAGTTAATAAATGAGACCCCACAGGAAGGTGGGCGGCACTTAAAAGCGATGAGCGGTCTCTATGTGCTGGGAGCAGCGCTGAACGCTTGCTGCGTATGATTCTCCCTACCACCCCCTGAGAAGAGCTCTTGTCACCACTGTTCATGAGGGAGGAAGTGACCGAGGCAGGACTGGTCCCCAGGCCTGCAAAAGCCCAGGTATGTGTGTTGGGACATTCACAGTGGATACCCCAGCATGGATATAGAGGAACAACAGTGAAAGGATTTTTTTCCCACTTCTGTTTGATTTTTATTACAAACACAAAAATAGCACAAACGCATACCAAATTCAAACAGTACAGAAATGAACAAAATATAAGTGAACTTCCCATCCCCTCCCTGCCAATTCTCCTCCAACAGTAGTAAACTCTATTAATGTTTTCATGGGCTTCTTCCAAATTTTTTATGTTTCCACATAGAATTTTACAAAGTAGGATTCATTCACCAAACATTTATTTATGGCCAGGAGTGGTAGTTCATGCCTGTAATTCCAGCACTTTGGAAGGCCAAGGTGGGAGGATCGCTTGGATTCAGGATTTCAAGACCAGCTTGGGCAACAGTGAGACCCTGTCTCTACAAAAAATAAAAACTTTAGCTGGGCATAGTGGCATGCACCTGTGGTTCCAGTTACTCAGGAGGCTGAGTTGGGAGGATTCCTTGATCCCAGGAAGTGGAGGCTGCAATGAGTTGTGATTGCACTATTGCACTCCAGCCTGGGCAACAGGGGAAGATCCTATCTTAAAAAAACAAACAAACAAACAAACAAACAAACAAAAAATCTTCAAGGTCAGCCTGGCCAACATGGTGAAACCACATCTCTACTAAAATAATAATAATAATAATAAGATAAAAATTAGCTGGGTGTGGTGGCACAGGCCTGTAATCCCAGCTACTCAGGAGGCTGAGGCAGGAGAATTGCTTGAACCCAGAAGGCGGAGGTTGCAGTGAGTCAAGATCATGCCATTGCACTCCAGCCTGGGTGACAGAGTGAAACTCCGTCTCAAAAACAAAAATAAAAAACATCATTAATTTATGATCTGTTGACAATAGTAATGGGAGCCACAGCACCTCCTGGGGTCAGGCAGCTTCTGTACCAAGTACAGAGAATATTGGTGTGGACAGGATACATGGACCCTGCTCCGGGGATATCAGGAAGGTCCTGCAACTTACTTTATCCCCACACAGCAATACACCACACACCATCCTCCAAAACACCACCTGCAGATGACTCATACCTTTTAAAATGAAAAACTATGTGGCATTTTATAAGTATATTGTTCTTGATTCAACCAATGTCCTATTGATGAATATTTAGATTATTTCCAATTTTTTGCTGGTACAAAAAAATCTATTCCTATCCATATCTTTAATGCACTCACACTAGCATTCACATGAATTTTACAGATTCCTTATATGTAAAAATTGTTTCTGGGCAATACTAAAGTACTATACAAAAAGAAGATAAGGCCAATTTATTCTCCCATTGATAGCATACAAAAATGCCATTTTTCAACACCCTTGAGAGCACTGGGTATTATTGATCTTTCGGATTTTGCCAGTCGGTTGGGAAAAATTCAGTTTTGTTTTAATGTTAAGAGCTCTTTAATACCAGGCTCAGTCTTCTCATGGTGAGAAGCAGGAGGAGGTGAAGTTTTAGAGTGGGAGTGACAGGTTTCAAGCAGGATCTGGGGGCACACCCTACCCCCTTGGGTACTAGGCAGGAAAACTAGCCGTAAGGTTCTCCCTTTCCTTCTCTACAGAGCTGAACTCTCAATAGAAAGGGCACATCCTGACCTTGAAAATTCCCCTTGGGTCATCCTTTTTGATTTCCCATTAATGGGCACATTATCTGCTAATCGGGATAAATGGCTCCACCCAGAGCGGTAGAGAGGAAAGTGCAACTGGAAGGAGAAACAGGTCCAGACGGAGATGCTCATCGCGACCAAGAGCTGGCACTGCTGACTTGTGGCTTCCATCTTCCGATGCCCACGAACCCCAAAACTAGCTGCCTGGTTCCCCAAAGGACCCACACACCAGGTGTGCAGCTGCCACCTCTGTTTCCTGAAAACACCAGCAGCTTTGCCAACACTGCCTACATTGCTGGCGCTCGATCAACAGTTACTAGACTGGCCTGATTTCTGACAAGTGTTACTAATACCTGGAATTCAAAAATGGTGGCTTGGCCTTTGAAAAGAACTATCCTCCCCAAGGGATAACTTGAGGTCCTGCTCAGAAGTGAAGACAAATCGGTGTTGACAGGAGTACTTCCAGTAACTACAGCCAGGGGTGTAATAGGGGCCAGGGTGAGGAGGGAGTCTGGAGCAAGCGAGACTGGAAGCGGGACCAGGAAATGGGGAAGATTTAAACAAAAGGAGCAGGCATGCTAGGCAGGGGAAGACCACAGGCAAAGATGAAATTCTTACAATAGTGCCAGGCCCTGGGCAGTGCAGCACGGCAGTACGCTAGAGCCATCTCCCACCACTCAAGGAGAACTATTTTTATATATTCAAAAATGTTACCTGTAGATAAGTGTGCATTCATTATAGAAAGCTACAAAAGGGTTTCAGCAGGAGGACGTGGTCAGATTTGTACTTGCAAAGGGGTCTCTCCTGGGCCAGTGTGGGGAATGGACAGTTTGGGACAGGAAGGGACACAGGAACACAGCAAGGAGACTCCTACTGTTGCCCAGGCAAGGGTTGATGGGGGCCAGGACTGCGGAGTGATGTGAAAAGGAGTGAAGGGAACAGATTCTATTGAAGATTTGAACTGAGGACCTCGTGGCTGCTGGGATGTGGGACATGGGGGATGGAGGCAACTGAGGCCAGTTGAGCTGAAAATGAGGAAAAGCCTTTCTCAACATGGACCAATGTCCAGCCTTCTCCACCTGCGCCCCCACCTCTCCAAAGGAGAAAGAAGATATTTGGAGTTGTTTCTAGAAGAATCCTAGGGGCTGGTCTGGTGCAGGCCGGCCAGAAAAGGGAGAGATCCTTACCCCTAACCTCAAGAGAAGCACTTTCTCCTGGTCACCCTCCTCTACCATCTCTTCTTCCTACTCCTCCTCCCTTCCTGCTTTCCTGCTTCTCACTCTAACAAAACCCTTGTGAATTTGAGGCATAAATATTCACATGACCCCAGCTAGCAGCAAATAGCTGTCTCTCACGGTTGGTCCAGCCCAGCCTCTGCATCTCTGCTTGGAACCCTGAGCCCCACCGACGCAAATGCTCGAGGTTTATGATCAGCACCTGCCTTTAAATCTTCGCCAGATATATCCCTGAAATACTCCTCTCCCTGTGCTGTCTACCTTAGGGCATAAAATATGGGAAAGTGTAGAGAAAAGGAATGGGCTGGCTGTAGAGAAAGAGCACTGGACTCCAGCCAGATTGACCTGGAGGCAAAGCTTGGCTCTGTCCCTGCGGCCCCTCAGAGCTTCAATGTCCTTATCTGGAAGGCAGAGCTGCATGCCCCAACTCAGAGGGTCCTTGTGCGAATGGAATGAGGAGTGGAGGGATGAGCCTGCACTCAGGCTCCCCGGCAACAGTGGGCTCTCACTCGGTGTAGTTGGTAAGGGGAAAAGAAGGTGGATTCTGGAGACACACGGGCCTGGGGTCTGATGAGCTCTTTCCTGCTGACTCTGTGCTGCCATAATCATGCCAGATCAATCCACCTCAACTTCGATGTAGCAAAGTTGTGAGTTGTTTTTCAGTTTCCATGGACCCCTCGAGTTGAAGGTCACGTAACTTTCAACTTCTGAGCATGCCCAGAAGAACCAAGTGTGCAGCCACAGGTGGAACCTAAGTGCTCAGACCAAGGAGCAGGGACTAAATTAAGAAGTGGACATCACATGGCAGGATCAGGGATCCAATCAGATCGAGCCATGGTGCTACCCCATAGCGGGATTCAGTCAGACCATCCCTCCTGGCATCACCTCATTGTAAGATCCAATCAGATTACGCCTCATTGCCCTGTGCCTGTAAAACCTGCCACAGCCTCCAGCTTAAGGAGACAAATTTGAGCTTTTCCTCCTGTCTCCTTGACAGTCGACTTACAATAAGGCTTTTGTTTTCTCAAAAGCTGGTACAACAGTATTGGCTTCTTTGCGCATTGAACATAGATTACTAGGTAATACTGTGTGCCTCTGGGCCATTTACCTAACCTCTCTGGACTTCAGTCTCCACCTTTGGGTTATTATCTTAGACTGGCCAACTAGCCTCTATGCCTCAATGGCCTTATCTGTAAAATGGGGCAATGCTGTCTGCTCGTTGCAGAGTTTAGGTGACACCCAGCCTCACATAAAAGTGTTTTGAGAAGACCTCACATTGCACAAATACAAGGTATGAAAAAAAAATCTTTTAAATATTTTGGCTGAAGGAGGAAGCATCCGTGAAACACAGAAAATGCTATCTGCTGCTATTTCCAACCCCAGAGAGCTAACACTTGCAAGGCTCATCATGTGGGATCCTGAATGCCTATCTGTTGAATCACTACTGTGCACCAGGCATTTTGCCAGCCAAGAGCTATATAAGACATGAATGCAAGGTCCCTGGGGTGAAGAGGACCCCACGCCCTCATGGGCCACACAGACACGTCAACAGGTTATGCCAACAAGCAAGTTGGCCAGAACACAGAGCCAGCTGCCTTAGGAGCACAGAAAAGGGCGACTATCCAGGAATGACTGAGCTAGTAATTTGCACACTGGGAGAAGCTGGCATTCCAGGCAGAAGGAACAGCATATGTGCCCCGGTTTGGGACTCTGAGGTAGGAAGTTGGGTGTGAGTGAATATTTGGCAAGCAATTCCAGGAAGCTGACAAGGGACTAAGGAAACAAGACGAGGAAGAGAAGAAAGGAATGAATGCATGAATGAGTGGGTCAATATAGGGGGTCCTGGATTGTGTTCTGGACACAATCCCCATTGGGGCTCTCTGAAAAACTGTATATAACATACCTCAGAATTCTCCCATTGAGGCTCTCAGAAGCCAGATATTTATTCTCCAATTTCTCTTCCTCATTAGTTGAGGGTGGCTCCTGAGACATCTCCCACCTCCACCTGGGCACAGCATCCTCCTGAGACTAGAGAAAGTCCTCAGGCACAGAGGTGCTGGTTCTTTGAGGCTTGAAACCATTTGAGATACAGGAATTGTCTATCAAAGACATAGGTGCCTGGGGTAGACCCTGAGAATCAGGTGGGGTGTTAACAGTGGCTCTGACAATAGGCAGATACACAGAGCAGTGAATGATCCCTTCAGGGAACTTCAAGCTAGACCCGAGGATGGAGGAGGTGAGAGAAGAGAAAGCATGTTAGAGATTCCAGAAGGCTTTGCCTAATGCATTAAGGAGTCTGGACTCTCTCCTAGAAGTATTTGGGAGCCATGAGAGGAATCAGAGGGAGACAGAGTGGCAGGGTCAGATTGGTGATTTACACAGACCACTCTGCTGCCTTCTGGGAAACAGATTGCAGCCGGAAAGACTGTAGCCACAGGACCAGTGTGGGAGGGAGAAGGAGAATGTTTGAAGAATTAAATCCAGGGAGGATGAAAAGCTTCCCCCATCATCCACTCCCTGTACCTGAATGAAGACCTCTCTAGCCCCTCCCTCCTGGTTCCCATACCCCCAACTTGACCCCACCCTTTTGTGGTCAGAGCCCACCTCGGCAGCCCTAAGCTGACTCTGGGTCCACCAAGCAGCAGCCTTCCCTGTGCCAGCCCACTTGTGATGCCATGTTTACACCTGGGGCCCTGCCTCAGTTTCCCTGACCAAACTGCAGCTCCTAAGTAGTACAAGAGGCCATCACTGACCCCTATCTCCAAGCCTGGTCCTAATGCCTGGTCAAGCTCTTACCACACTCACTGTCCAAGGAGCTGGGTCCTTCCAGAAATAGGAATCAGGTCCTTCCTCATTTGCATCTGTGCCTCAGGGTTTGTGTGCCCCTCGCCTTCAGCTGAGGGGACATTTTGATACCTGCATTTCAGGCTAAGGTCCTGGCCCTTGGCTTGTGTTATCTTATCTCCCCTCACAGCTCTTTAAAGGGGGCATGGGGAAGGAGGGCATTACCCAAATGAGGACTCAAGGTGCCAAGAGGAGAGGTGAGCTGGTCACAAGTGTAGGTGAGGTTCCAACTCAGTTGTAGGTACTTCTACTGTCCCAAATCACGAGCGTAGTAAGCCTCCACTCCTGAGAATGCCTCTAGGCAAGGAGCTCCACTGCAAAGAGCATGGACTCTTCCTTGGGGTCACCAGCATTAACGATCTGAGCCCCTCCCAAGTGCCAGATGCTGTAACACATTAGAAAGCTGAGGCTCCCCCTTTTGTCCCTTTTCACACGCAGTCACAAAGCGCCATGTGCTTTGTGTGTGGCCAGTGAGAGTTGTAACAGGGAGAACTGGCCTGGCAAAGGCAGATTTAGGAGGCTGACCTGACCAATGATGCCACACTAGCTGAGAGCCCCCCTCCTGCCTCAATCCAGCCCAGGCCTTGACAGTCAGATCAGGTTCCCCGCACCTGCCC
This sequence comes from Papio anubis, assembly GCF_008728515.1. NCBI lineage: Eukaryota > Metazoa > Chordata > Mammalia > Primates > Cercopithecidae > Papio > Papio anubis. The sequence goes on along the minus strand of NC_044993.1, from coordinate 23,769,232 downwards.
AGGGCCTAACCACCCTCCTCCTCTCCCTGACGGCTCTTGCAGACAGACATGATCCCAGCACCTCCCTGTGTGTCCTGAGAACCCCTCTCTCAGCTGGGGAAAGCAGCCTTGCCATGCCTTTTCTTTCTTACCATAAAAGTCCTGCCTTTATTTTTATTCTTTAATAAGGTTACAGCAGGACTGGGGGAGGCAGATTTTGGCCTCGGGCTACATCTGCCCTTCATTTAAAACACCCTGACTCCCACAAGGCTGGAAAACAAGTCTCTGAGCTTCTCTTTTATAGTCTTCCTTAGATCCAAATCCAGAGTTATTTTTGCCAACAGATTGTATCAGCCTGGAGCCCAATCGCCTCCAGAAACAGACCCTCTTGCTTAAAAAGCAACACTTACCCACTGCACCCAAACCACCCCATCTCCTGCCCATCCCAGGCCTCCTGGAGCAGCCCCAACTTGCACACACCACTTGAGAAAGCTTTTCTGTCATCCTGGGAGTTTCAGGATTCCTGCACTGCTCCAAAACCCTGCATTGTCCACATTTTCTTAATTCTCACAAAGGCATGCAATTTCAGATTAGAAAAGTTTTTTTTTTTTTTTTTTTTCCACTACAACTATATGGAAAGGGAGTTTACCAGTTTTTATTACACCAGGTCATTTGACAAAGAGTATTTGGACAAAGGCAATGCGTATTGGTGGGGAAAACCCTGTCATTTATAGCAGAATGAGAGCGAACGTAAGATAGGACCTCGACTCAACCATGCAGAGGGAGCGCGTCCTCCCGTCTCCCCGAGCCACTGCACCTTGACGATCTTCTGCTGGATTAATTTACTGGGCTGGGCCCAAACCCCAGGGCCAGATTTGCCTGCCTGAGAGGCAAAGCTAAAAACAGCTCCAGCCTCCAAGAGGGGCCAGCTGATGTCTAATTGCTCAGCTCTCTCCTGTCCTCCCCGCAAGGAAATCAAAGGCTCACTTTGATTTGGAGAGGAGGAAAAAAGAAGGCTGTTTGCAGGTGTTAAGACAAAGTCGTCCAGGCAACCGCGAGGAAAATGCCTCTCCACACATCACTAACACAGGTGCACCTCCCTTTTCCATGGGGAACACACAGCCAGCAGAGAAGGAGTTTGTGGGCACAGGAAGGAGTGCCCAGAAGCAGAGTGGGGTGTTATTAATCCGTCTGCATGCCCAGGTCACACAGGAGCCCTGGTCATGGCTGTGAGATTTCTTGCTATGAAAGAAAGTTAGGTTGGCTAATGGAGTTCCTTAAACCCTTTGTATATTTTATTTGGGCCAGGATGGGAGGAGTAAGCATTAATCATGCACATTCATTCATCTCTGTGTTCCCTCAGCCTACATTTATTATTAATAATAATAGCTACCATTTAGTGGGCTTCCATTGCATACCAGGTACTGTGCTAAGCACTTTACCATATCTGATTCAAGCCTCACAGGTTCCCAGTAAAACAGATATTATTATCCCCATTTTACTGATAATGAAACAGGCTCAGGAAGGTACAGTGACCTGCCCCAAAGCCCATGGCCTTTAAGAGCAGGAATTCGAAGCCAGACCTGTCTTGACTCCAAAGTCTAGGTGTTAACCTCGGGGGTCTCCTGCCTCCCTGTGTGGGTCTCTATGCCTGCCCTTGGGCTGGGTGCTAGCATTTATGTTTGATGAATGAAGTGTTTCTGGAATTACACGGTATAGGTCCTACCAGGTCTCTGGATATAATATGGTTCATCCCAAAACATGCACAGTAAGAACAGGCTTCAGCCTGACCTGCAGCCCAGCCAGTGATTCTCTGCCCAGCCACTCACTGGGTCATCATGTCTGCACAGGCTGGATGAGGGGACGGACATTAGTGCTGCCTTCCTGGAGCCCAAGGTCCAGCAGTTGAACAGATAAGAACCCTTCATGATTGTGAAACAGGAGAGTTCCCTGGCTCCCCCCTCGCAGGATGTGCAACGAGGGTGTGGCTCTCTGTTCAGTCACTGTGAGCTCAAACCCCTGATGGAATGGGGAGCGTGCAGACCGGCAGATGCGGGAGCTGGGATGAGCACTTTGGGCTCTGGCCCCACAGTAGTGTCTAGGGTTGGGTGTCTGTGACTCCTGAAGCCCAAGTGGGCATATTGCAGTGTGCTTTCTTAGCTTTGCCATCCACAGATGGCTTAAATGTTAACCCACTCAGTGCCCCCTTGGTCTCTGGGTCCTTGTCCAGCATCCAGGAAGAATCAGCTCACACACGGACTTGAAGGATGAATGCCGGGGTTTTATTGAGTGGTGAAGGTAGCTTTCAGTGGATGAATGGGGAGCTGGAAGGGGGATGGAGTGGGAAGATGATCTTCCCCTGGAGTTTGGCTATCCAGTGGCCAAGCTCCTCTCTGATCATCCCCAGCCAAACTCCTCTCAGTGTTCAGATTCTCATTTTCTTCTCTCCCCTGCCACACCATTCTGCCATTTGTTTGCTCATCTCCTTCTGGAGTCTGGGCTTTGGGGTTTATATGGATACAGGATGGGGGGTATGGCAGGCCAAAAGGCAACTTTTTGGGCACAATAACAGGAATGTCTGTTCTCATTTAGAGCTGTAGATTTCCAAGCTTGAGGGTGGGGTCTTTGCCTGGGAACCATCCTCTTCTTCTTAGTATTTTCCTGTCTCCTGTCTCTATCAAAAGGGTTGATGAATGGGAGCCGAGAAGAGGGGAAAGGTTTCTCATGGAAACAGCATCCAAGCTGGAGCATGTGGGTCCCTGAAATCACATGGCAGACCACAAGGGGGAAGGGCACCCTTAGCAGAAGGAGGAGCTTGTACACAGGATGGCACAGGGCACCCCGGAAGGGCATGTTCCTAGAGCAGAGGGTGTGAGGGCTCATGGGGCAGAAGCAGGAGGCAACAATGGGAAGGAAGTTTGGTGCCAGCATCAGCCTAGGCGGGGCATCCTATCATATGGACAGTCAGAGGGATAGTAGCCAGGCCCTAGGCCCTGTTCAGCCCCACCCCTGCCAGGGCTTCACATCCAGGGAAGATATGGATTCAGAAAAGGGCAATCGCACTAAGTACTGTGGCCCACACCTCAGGAGTCAGGTCCTGATTCAAACCTCACCCCAAGAAAGACATTTTCAGAAACATTAGGAGCACCAACATTACAACTTCCCCAGTCCCTTCCCACGAAGGCCATCTGCCTCCCAACCCAACCCTGTGACTGCCCTCTTCTGGAGAGAAGGCTGAGAGGAGTGGAGGGAAATTGTCGGCAATCTTATCAAGGGAGACAACCTTGCCCTTGATTCTGCCAGTTCTTATCACATCCTCTGACGTTCCAAGCAGGCCACAGCCAGACTCTTTGGTGCCTGCCACAAACCTCAAGAATCCTGAATTCTGGATTCAACCCACATGCAAAGTCCAACAGGCCTGCCTTGCCTATTAGCCTCAGCCTTAACCTTAACCTCATCTAAATCTCAGCTGCTGGGCTCACATCTCCAAGGCCTGAGACCAGCTATCTTAAGGTGCCTCTAAGCCTGTAATCTCAGCATTTTGGGAGGCCAAGGCAGGCAGATTGCGTGAGGTCAGGAGTTAGAGACCAGCCTGGCCAACATGGCGAAACCTCATCTCTACTAATACAAAAATTACCCATGCGTGGTGATGCACACCTGTAATCCCAGCTACTCGGGAAGCTGAGACAGGAGAATTGCTTGAACCTGGGAGGCAGAGGTTGCAGTTAGCCAAGATCGTGCCACTGCTTTCCAGCCTAGGTGGCAGAGTGAGACTCTGTCTCAAAAAGTAATAATTTAAAAAAGATTAGCCTGGAAGGAAGATCCCCACCCACCCTAAGATGATATCAGCTCCTAGAGAGGTAAAAATAACTTAGAGAAAAATCTGGAAGTTTTCTGCCTCCCCCAAGTTCTTTTTAACATTCTACCTACTTGGGAATGCTGTATTCCAGCCATGGGATCTTTGTTTGAGAAAGTTTACCTCACTGGCATCGTGCCCTTACAAGCTCCAGGAACCACTTTCACTCCAGACCCTGAAGACAGGCCCTATACAAGAGATGAGGGAGACGGACAACTCATCAGGCCTGAAAGGTAAGGGACCCATGGCAGAGGGCAGGTTACAGCGGCCCCATTATAGGGAAATCCTCAGAGGAGGAAAAGGAGGCTAGCAGGGAGGCTCCAAGTCTGTTATCACAGTCAGCCCTGGTGACTACGGCAGAAAAGCAGTCAGGACTCATCCAGTCTCTCCTCTGTGCACATGCTAAGCCTTCTGCCAGGCATCTTCTCCCCTATCCCACATCTCTACTTGGAAATCTCTTCCTTCAAGGTGCAGCTCCGGGGTCAGCTCCTCCCAGAGGCCCTCCTAACTCCCCCAGGACCAGTTATCTGTCCCTTCCTCTCCACTCACATGCCACATGCAGCATGTGAATTCCTCTGCAGAAGTCAAAGTGGGTTATCATCATGCAATTAGAGTCCTCCACTCTAGACTGTAGACTCCTTCCAAACAGAGTCCAAAACTTACTCATCACTGCATGTTGGGGACTTGAGATAAAGCCTTACCCTTAGTAGGTCCTCAACAAATATTTTTTGGAGGGGAAAGAGAAGTACGAAGGAAGAAAGGGAAAGAGGGAAGAAAGAAAGAGAAAGGAAGAAAGAGAGAGAGAGGAAAGAAGGAAGGAAGGAAGGAAGGAAGGAAGGAAGGAAGGAAGGAAGGAAAGAAGGAAGGGAGGAAAGAAGAAGAGAAGAAAGAAGAAGAAGAGAGGAAGGGGAGGGGAACGGAGGCAGGAAGTGGGAGGGAGGGGAGAGGAGGAGAGGGGGAGGAGAAAGGAGAGAGGGAGGAAGGAAAATGTATAGATACATCCAAATAATGAATGCCTACAATTTAAAAGAGCACATGAGCTTGTGGATAAGAAGGGAGATGACTCCTGCACCTTTCACCTCCTGATCAGTATTTCAGTGGGAATGAGTATCCTCATCACTGCTGACGTGACTCTTCAGCATCTAGGAGATGTCCAAGGCTCCCCCAATGCCTGCCTCCCAAGAGGAGGGGCACTGGTAAAGGCAGAGGTCTACATAGTGTGGGCAGAAGATTGCCCTGTCGAAGGAGAGAAGTGCAAGCCCTTGGAGAAAGCCCCTCTTGTCCCTCAGAAAGCAAATAGGCAGCAGTGTGAGGCTCCTGGGACAGCGAGCAGGCCACGCACAGCTGCCTCTGTGTTCAGCAAAATAAACCTTCTATGCACACACAAGTCCCACCTCCAAGAGTTTGAGGCCCAAGCCCAACATTATCATAGCAGGGACACCCCACCAGCATATGTAGTCCCTGAGGCCACCAAGGTAGCGAAATAAAGATACCTGTGGCTTTCAGCAGCTTGGAAGCTTTTCCTAGGCCCATGCTGCCCACCTGCCAAACAGGAATAAGCAGTGGTCTGCCTGAAGCCCGGCTCTAAGGAAGAAATTGGGACAACTTGCATGATGTCAAAAGTCTCTGTCTCCACTGCAACTTTCACCCAGGCTAGTTCCCCTCCCATCACCATAGCAACCCACATCCTCAACAAGTTTCAGGGTTCAGCAAGAGCCATGGGAGAAGGGAGTATGTCCTTGTGGCCTTCACATCAGTGCTGGTGTTCCCAGCTGGTGGCCTGGTTTTCTTCTGTTGGTTCTTGGCACCTTGCGTCACATAGTGCCCACTCATGAACTCAAAGTCCCCCCTGCTTGATATCCCCAGATATCTGTGAAGGTCGCCTTTTACTGGGCCAGGGTAAGCTGCTCAGAGCTCTCTGAATGAATAACTACTAGAACTCTGGAGTTAAAGTGGCTATAATGAACTCTTCTCCATCCTTCCTCTCCCAAAAGGGAAGGCCTCACCTCTCGGTCAAAATGCACTTCCTGTTGTATTAAGAAGCAAGGCCTGACCAGCACTCCCATGCTGCGTTAGTTGGGATGTTCCCTACGTTGGCATGTAGGGTCTACATAATTTGAGTATATTTCTGGTTTGTTGAATCTGGATATGGAGAAATTCCATCCCCCACCAAAAAACAAAACAAAACAAAACAAAAAACCTTCGCTAAGATTTTGGGTAAAGCCTGGATGCTTTCAAGGGGTCCCTGAAATGCCAACTTGCTACCATAAAGAAATAGGAGGAGGCCTGGGTCAGAAAATTATGGGTCAGTCATGGTGATGAACAGTTTCCATTCTGCAAGCACCCTGGATTGCCCTGGTGATGGGCAGGGCCAAAACAGGGCCAGGACTATGAAATATTGCAATGAGTGGAGGGTTTCCTTGGATAAACTTTATCGAGACATCTACAATAGATCTCTCACACTGATGCAAACATCCTGAGGCCAACCTTTCTCCTAACATTACGCAATGCCCGCCCCCACCAACCTCTTTCTTCTGTGTCTAACTGAAGTGCTCCAGAAAGACATTGCCTACCTATAAAAGGCTCGGGCACAAGTGGAAGATCCACAATGGTTCTATTTGATCAGCATCAGAAAATAAGGCAAATACCAAAATTCCAGAAGTCCTCATAAACCTGGCTGTGAAGTTTCTCAGACAATTTAGGATTCAGGCAATGACTACAGGAGATGGTGGCTTCTCCATATCAAGGAAGCAGTTCAGTGCCTGCCCTGGGAACAAAGGAAGGGGAGGTAGGGCACTGGGTCCTGAAATGGCTCTGGTGTCAGAACCCCACCCTTGAGCAGAGGCTGGGTGGGGCTCTCCACGCTTCTGTCTGGGTGAGCATCAGCAGGCCAGTGCTCTCTCAGCATCTGAGGTCCACTCAGGGATTTGGGTCCAGGTCTCCTCTTTCATCAGAAACAGAGCTAAATGTCACTTCTTCATCAGCTTCTGTGATACTGAAGTCATATGGCTCAGGATTCAGGACCTTGGGGTAGACCCCTAGGGAAAGTGGACTGGCTTCATTCTCTTAGGTCAATGGTTTTCCAACTGTGCTCCAGAGAGTCCCTAAAATACTCCCCCCCTCCCCCCACTCCACCAGACAAGCTGAAGGAAGGCAGAGCTGAGAACCCTCATCTCAACCTTGGACCCATTCCATTCACTTTTCTGCATTTTTGAGCGTGTCTGCAGGGGATTTTGTTTCAAAACTGGTTTCCATTACCTTAAAAATAGTTGGAAATCATTTAAGGTTTTCAAAGTAAAACAACGAGCCATTATGACTCTTCTGGCTCTTGGGCATTAGGGCTTTTTATACGTGAATTTCCACTTTTACTTTTTTTTTTTAAGTGTTGAAGGCTGGGCCATCAGGCCATCTCTGCAGACTGTTGCAAACCCAGTACTGGGCTCTGCAGGCTGTTTTATGCTCTGCAGACTGTTTTATGGTCACATGGTTATTTGTGTGCGGAACACCAGGGCTTGGCAATAATGGCTCGGCTCTCCCAAGGTGCAGAGGACTTGCAAACTGGGAGACATTTCTAATACTGTGTTTGTGTGCATGTGTGTGTAGGTATGCAAACATATGTGTACAGTGGTGTCTGTACGAAGTCAGTACTTTAATACTACTTTTGAATTCCCCTGACCCCTGCATGTTTCTAGGCTGTTCCCTGAGTTCCAGCCCTCTACATTCCAGGAACTTGCTTTCACAATTCACAGAGCCAATTCTGGTTTGGGGAAAAAATGGGAAGGGTCCCCGATCCATTGTCCTTGAAGCCCCCCAAGGCAGAACTAGGGCCACCTAGAAAGTTAAGGAGGATCGAACATGTCTCAGTGGAAGAAAGACCCTCACGGCAATAAGAGCTGTTAGGGAAACAAGGGCAAGCACAGTTCGTTTGCAGAGATAAGATTTGACTATTCCTAACTCCTGATCCAGTGCCCCATTCCATCTTCCATGCCTGGTCAAAAGCCGTGACAGGCCTCAGGCCATGTTGCTACCAGAGCTTGGTGAAGGGAAGCAACAATGGGTTTAAGGAGCCCCAAGTCTTTGAGGCCAGGTCTGCTTCTCTAGCTCAGGCACCTATGGACAAGACTCCCCCAGGAGACAGATGAACTGAAGAAGGAAGTCTACCAACAATGAGATGCCAGAGCAAGCTGGGTCCCCCTATTTCACTGTCTTGATACCTAATGTTGAAGAAACATATCAGCAAAGAACACCGTGCCCTGGCTCATCACTCAGCCTTCAGCCCAATCCAGAGGCAGCCGCTGGCTCTCCAAGAGCACCAGCCTTCAAGGGAAAATCCTATGAGGGAGAGGAGGTGTGAATTTTGGCAGCACTACTGTTGTATGTGTATGTGTCTGTGTTTTCCAAAACACATGAGGTAAACAAGTCAGTGTAAAAATAGACGGCAGCAAAGAAACGGGAGTGGAGTTGCCTTGCTGCAGGTGTGAGTGAATGTGCTGCTGATTACTTTTTGGAAAGCAGTCTCCAGGAGGGACTGATCAGACAGAGGAGTGGGGCCAAGGTGGATGAAAAACGGAACTGGCTGTGCCCTTGGTCACCAAATAAACATGTCTGTCCCCCTGGGACATAACATCAGACAGCACAGCTTGGATTTCACAGCTCCGCAGTGCAGACTGCAGTCTCCTTTTCCTCATGGACTGGGAGGGGTGGGCCCCATAGGCCTTTTTGATTTCTGGTCTAGAGGCCTTTTGTTAAATCAGATACTACAGAACAAGCAGTGGAATGCGGCAACTTTCCCAAACAGAGGTCCTGAGGGGCTATTACCTGGATCAGGGTCAGTGTCACTTCAATCCTGGGAGAAACCATTAGGCAAAATGGACTCCAAGTAAGTATGCTCTCCTTCATTAACCAAGTCAGCAAACCCTCGTGGAAAGGAAGTAAATGGAGCCATCCACCCATCCATTAAATGCTTGCCAAGGGTCTGCCATGCTATGCATCTGTGTTAGACCTGGGAGATATAGTGGGACAAAGATACCCAGCCCTTGCCCTTGTGGAGGAGAGGGAGGATACTAGATCATTGGGTGCTGGCTCCATCATCTAGATTGAGGCTCTAAAGAAGAAACACCCAGGCCGGGCATGGTGGTTCACACCTGTAATCCCAGCACTTTGGGAGTCTGAAGCAGGCGGATCACAAGGTCAAGAGATCAAGACCATCCTGGCCAACATGATGAAACCCCGTCTCTACTAAAAATACAAAAATTAGCTGGGCATGGTGGCATGCTCCTGTAGTCCCAGCTACTCAGGAGGCTGAGGCTGAAGAATTGCTTGAACCTGGGGGGCAAAGGTTGCAGTGGGCCAAGATCATGCCACTGCAATCCAGCCTGGTGACAGAGCAAGACTCCGTCAAAAAAAAAAAAAAAAAAAGAAAGAAAAGAAGAAGAAGAAGAAGGAGAAGGAGAAAGAAGAAAGAAGAAGAAGAAACACCCTTGGGAGGGGAAGAAGTTGGGCTTTCTCATGGACATCCTGAGCCTGATGGCTAGCAAGGCATCAAAGCAGACTGGTCAATGAGCCTTTGGGTTTTGGAATCTGGAGCAGAGCAAAGCAGAACCAGAAAGGACTGTAGGAGTCAGTCGCACAGGTGATGGAGCTGACATGGAGCAGATGAGCACCCCCTGTGGGCAGTGAGGACAATGAACCGGAGAAACACCAATATCGGTGGGATAACAAGGTGAAAAAAGCCGGGGCGGTGTCTCACGCTTGTAATCCCAGCACTTTGGGAGGCCGAGGTGGGCGAATCACCTGAGGTCGGGAGTTGAAGACCAGCCTGACCAATATGGAGAAACCCCGTCTCTACTAAAACTACAAAATTAGCCGGGCATGGTCCCAGCTACTCAGGAGGCTGAGGCAGGGGAATCGCTTGAACCCAGGAGGCGGAGGTTGCAGTGAGTTGAAATTTCGCCATTGCACTGCAGCCTGAGCGACAGAGCTAGACTCTGTCTAAAAAAAAAAAAAGGGAAAAATAATAATGAGTCTGAGGAGTGTCCAAAGAGCCAGGAGGAAGCCAAAAGGGGTTCTGAGCAGGAGGGAAGGCTCATCTGAGTCCACTGGCGCCAGGAGGTCAAGGGAGATAAAGACTCACTGGAGATCTTAATAAGGAAAATGCTCGTGTCACCTTAAGGATAACAGCCAACTTCTAGTGGACTGAGGGGTGAGCAGGTGAGGCCAGTGCAAGATGCAAAGGCAGCGAGAGGCAACAGGTTGCAGCTAGAAGAAGAGGGAGTGGGGTCAAGAAAAGCTATATTTGGTTTTGAGAGCCTCAGGAGACAGCCAAATGCCTAGGCAGATAGGGGTGGGTCCCGAGTAAAGCCCCATCTCCAAGCGGAAGACAGTTTAAAGCCTGAAAGCCAAGCTACAAGTTAAATCTTCCGACTGGATTGAGGACTTGTCTTCCTGTTTGGCACATTTTCCTCAGATTGGTCCCCACCCTTCACCTGTTTTACATATACCGACTCTTCCTTAACTGTGTCTTCTACACTACTGCTATGCCCGCCTTTGAGTGGTGTCTTCGCTTTAACCTTTTTTGCATACTCACAAACCAATCAGCACGCACTCCCCATTCTGAGTCCATAAAAGGCCCTGGACCCAACCACATGGGGAACTTTTCCACCTTGGGGTAGGGGGACCAACCCTGCATCCCCTCTCTGCTGAAAGTCGTTTTCATAGCTCAATAAAATTCTTCTCCAACCCCCTCATCCTTCAATGCCTGGTGTCTCCTCATTCTTCTTGGGTGCAGTGCAAGACCTCGGGAACTGCCAAACATGGGTACAAGCTATAACACATGTGAGCCACGCCAGCGTGGCCAAGCGAGGCCTGGGTGGGTCATCACCAGCCAGGAATCCCAGCTTGCAAAGAGACTAAGAAGAAAAATCCTATGTCAGTTTCTTCGGAATGGAAAGACTGGGCACAGCTCAAGGCTATTGGGAGTGAGGGGATAAGCTAAGAAGAGGGAAGGGTCAAGAAAGGAATAGGCTGCCAAGCCCAGGCAGGCAGGAATGTGGCAGTGAGCCCAAGTAGACTTGTCCACGGCAGCCCATTCATCCCATATTGGAAAGGGAGAAAGAGGAGGTTGCTGGGGAAGCCTTCTGCGTCTGTAGGGCATTCTCATTTGATATCAGGAGACAGTTCTCACAAAGACCTAGAACAGATGAGGAAATAGAGACTGTAAGAGGCTAGATGGCCTGCCTGCCTTCACAGAGCCAGGGAGCAGCCACGCCAAAATTCAAACCCAGATCTACCTGACTGCAAAATCTATGCTCTTAATGCCACGTGCCTAGTAAGAAGAATAAAAGTAGCTTATTTCCCCTCTGGATCCTTCTCTTTAAGTTTTCTTTTCAGAGTTATCTCTTGTTGGGGGAGAAGAGGGAGGCCGGCTGTGTCACTCTCCTCTGGCTCCGAGGAGGGTATCAGCCTGGGGAATTGGCGCAGCTTTTACCGCTTCCTTACGATAGGCCTGCCGTCTGCGGGTCCTTCCTCTTCAAAGGATAAAACAATTCAAAAACAGGAGACTTGCAGGGGAGAGCAATGAATCTCCAGGGCCCTACTAATTAAAAAGCCCGTATTACATTACTTCCTCAAGGACTCATCTTCTAATTTTTAGGATTATGGTACATTGATTAATTTATACAAGTTTTTAATCCCTCTGTGCTTAATGAAGTCCAGGAACATGGGAACAGGAGCATAATTGAGCTTCATACTATTTTATTAGAGAGAATTATGGCCCAACCTGTCGTCAAGAAGTTTGTGAGGGTGGGGAGGCAGCCCTCAAGCTATTAACCCATTGCTTTCTAAATGCCAGCGGGGACATTCCTTTGGGGCAGACACAGAGCGAACTCATCTTTCTAAGCCACTCTTCTGTAGTTGCTAGTTGACTGGAAGGAAAGCGCCGTCTTTGTTATGGGATGCAGTGCCCTTCCCCACCCTGGCACAGCCACCCTTCTGTACCTGCTGCCCCACCTACCCCACTCCCAGTGCCCATTCCCACCAGGCTGCCCCCACATCCATCCTTGCTGTCCTCTGTGCCCCCTAATGCCCTGCACTGATGAAGGCTCATCCTTTGATTCCAGCTCAAACACCATCTCCTCTGGGAGGTTCCCCTGGACCACTTCTCTGCCAGGCAAAATTCACCTCTCCTTCATTCGTAGCAGAAGGCCCTAGATCAGCCAGGATCCCAGAGTTTTCAAAATCGGGGAAGTTGGGCTAAAAGACCCTCTGACATCTATGTCTCAATCTTGGCAGCTCCCACTCCAAGGGATTTAATTACTTACCTTGATATGACACAAAGGCCAAAACACTTCATGATGAAGTGATGGAGGAAGGAGGTGAGCAGACTGGGGGAGACCTCCTACCCAGTGCCCATCACCCAGGCTGTGCAAAAGGCCTGAACTGGGGCCCAGGCGACTTCGGTTCCATCCCAGGCTCTGCCTCTAAGTCTCTGTGCAGCCCTGGATGAGTTCTCTTCTCTAGATCTCAGTTTCCTCAGCTGAAAACTCAGGCAGAGGACCTCACTCTGGCTCCTAGGAATTCTCCTATTAGAGAATTCCAGGACTTCCCACAAATCATCAGGCTCTGGCCCAGGGCTCCTGGGTTCAAGCGCCACACTATTTGGAAGCCAGAACTGGAGTTGCAGGTAAGAAACCATGGAGAAGGTTGCCAGTTTTCCTGGGTCTGGAAGATTCCAGGACTAAGGAATCCTTCACCCCAGAGGGCTGGCCCAGCTCCAGTTCCTAAGGAAGCAGGTCTCAAAAGCTAAGTTCTATTTTGATTTTTGCCTCCTCCATCCTTGCTAAAAAAAATTCAAAGTTCTGTCTCTGTCTTCACCTGCTTGGGCCGTCATAACCAAATAGTACAGATGGGATGGATTAAACAACAGAAATTTACTTTCCCGCGGTTCTGGAGGCTCTAAGTCCAATATCAGGGTGCCAGTATGTCTGCTTTCTAGGAGGGGCCTCTTCCTGGGTTATAGACCACCTTCTCACTGTGTCATCACATGGGGAAAAAGAACAAGCAAACTCTCTTGTGCCTCTTCCTAGAAAGGCAACAATCCTATCATGAAGACCCCACCCTCATGGCCTCATCTAAACCTAATTACCTCCAAAGGGCCTGTCTTCAAATACCATCACACTGGGGATGAGGGCTTCAACATATGAACTGAATTGCTATGAACACAATTGAGTTCACAGCACTCTCTCCTCCCTATGGAATGAGAGGAATACCCATTGAAAAAACAGCTTCGACACAAGGTAAAGGGAATTTTCTGGAGCTCTCGGTGCCACTAAAGTCACAACCCAAGAGTAGCTCACTATTCATAAGGGAGAATGAGAGTGAGGATGGTGCTCTGGCCTCTCTCAACCCTTCTCCAAGCAAGGTTTGTGGCTCCCATAAGAGTGCTTCCTTCAGAGAATTTTTTCCAAGGGAACAGATTGGTGCCTAAAATTGTTCTGCCATGGGACAGGAAGAAAAGGGATTTTGTGCTTAAGAAAGAATCTAAATCCTAGCCTATGATTCAGCATCATATAATTCAGTGCTTTTGTTTTGCAGATGAGGAAACTGAGGCCCAGAGAGAGAGAGGAGAAGCTGTGCTAAAGGAATCGACAGGGGTTCCTAATACCCAGGCCCCAAGCCCAATCCCGAATTCCTGATGCCTTCCCTTCAGAAAACGCTCTAAATGGGAGCCATGAAAGAAATCTGGCCTCCAACCATGGCATCCTGTGTGAAGCACTGAGTCCAAAGTGAAGCAGCAAGTACCCAGCAAAGGGCTGGAGGGAGCATTTGCCCTGATGACTTTCTTTTTCTTTCTTTGTTTTTTTGTTTTTGCTTTTGAGAGAGAGTCTTGCTCTGTCACCAGGTTGGAGTGCAGTGGTGCAATCTCACCTCACTGCAACCTCCGCCTCCCAGGTTTAAGCGATTCTCCTGCCTCAGCCTCCCAAGTAGCTGGGACTGCAGGCATGCGCCACCCATGCCCAGCTAATTTTTGTATTTTTAGTAGAGATGGGGTTTCACCATGTTGGCCAAGATGGTTTTGATCTCTTGACCTCGTGATCGGCCCACCTTGACCTCCCAAACTGCTGGGATTACAAGTGTGAGCCACCGCGCCCGGCCAGATGACCAACTTTCAATCGGGGGTTCAAAACCCCATGCCCCAGGGCTCACAAACACATCCTAGGGTTTTCAGTCATTATGGTGATAAAACTGTCTGCTTCAATTTTATTCTTTAAAAGACAATAAACACAATTATCAATGGAAATGTTTTCCCTTTAAAGCGGAATGGTTCGAGAGCCCTCCAGGGCTGGCCAAGGGAATCTGTGAAGGGCTCAGCAGAGTGAGTGGGTCTGAAACATCAGGTTTTTCCCCATAGGATGTGGGGATACATGAGGAACACAAAAGTGATGCCAGTTCACCCCCAGACCATCTCCACCAGGATTAGAAATTGCATCCATCTGAACAAAATGCTAAAGGAACTCATCAAGATGTCTCCATAACTTCAACAGTCATTTTGTAAAGGGAAAATAGAGGAACTATCTGTCCAATTGACATTGTATTTATTAAAAATAAAGACCAGCTGCAGCCTGTGGGATGTTATTAGTGAAGACAGGCTTGCAAAAGCAGCCTGAAACCCTCTCATGTCATCTGGAAACAAAATGTTAAATTTACTTAAAAGAACAGTTTTAATTTTAAGCAAAATTTTAGGCATCTCAAATGTCAGGGCGTAAAAACAATGTGTACCTATTTCTACAGCCGTAATATATGGTCAAATTTTGGGTCATATTAAGCCTATATTTGATCCCAAACCCAAACATGATGGCAAATGTCAATTTTTCATCTATTTGCCAGCAAATCATGCTTTTTCATACTTCATGAAGTATCACTTGTCATTTCTTAACTGACAAAAGGTCAAAATTTGCCTGTTTCTATATTAGGAATATTATTTATCATTTTATTTTAAAGGTTTGTAAAATTCAGGTTTTAATAATATGTGATGTAATACCTTTTGTTGCTTAAAAGTCACATTTTTAGCCTTTATCACGTGAAAACATTTTTTAAAGTCATTTGAAAATTCATAAAGGGTTTTTTTTTTTTTTGAGACAGTTTCTTACTATGAAGGAAAATCTTCAAGTCAACAAATGTTGGGAAGTGTGTCCAGATGAATTTACTTCCAATCATCTCCTAGTGAAATGACAAAGTCAGTGCCAAAACTGCCTCAAAGTTCTCCACGACCCAGGATGCACAGGTCTGGATTGCAAATAGCAGATGACAGTGAAGTCATCAAGTTGTCCATTGTGTGAGGTCTGCCCAGGGAGCTCAAAAGACCTCGATGAGAGAAAAAGGTCCTTCCCACAGAAGAACTAAGCGCAGTACCTAGGGAGTCTGGGCCCCAGAACTCTGTCTGGAGACTTCAACCTCTGGGTACATTTGTCTATGTCTTCACTACGTTTCCAGAACACTCACCTGCCTGGCTGTTAGATGCCCACACTGGTGGTGGCTTAACAACACCAAAAACTCAGACTTCACTACAACACATCTGCAAATCTTTCTTAGGGAAATGATCAAATGCAAACAAAGCCTTAACAGCAAATATAGACCTTGCAGGGATTTTATAATAAAAAATATCAAATAGCTACATATCCAAAACCAGGGGATTAAAACCAGCCCAACTTACCCATAGAACAAATGTTTACAATTTTAGGATAAACATAGAAATTGACCCTCCTGCTCTTAAAGCTTCAAACTTGAATTTGTCTTATCTGAGTTCCTTTCTCAGGAAACTGATCCTCAGGCATCCCAGATAGTATCAAGGAACTGAAACTTACCAAATCACCACACATGGACAAAGAGGGACCAGACCCCTCATTCAATATGATTGCTTCCTGACCCTAACCTAATTCCTGTTTTCCTTCATTTAGTTACATTGCTTCACTGCTATATAAACCTCTAATTTTAGTCAGCTGGGGAGACAGATTTGAGACTTATCTCCCATTCTCCTGGTTGGCATCACCCAAATAAAAAGCATTCTTTCCTGGCAATACCTGTCTCAGTGATTGGCTTTCTGTGTAGTGAGCAACAGAACCTAGACCAAACCCTGGCAATGCAGTAACAGGATCATTTAAGTACATTGTTGGTGCAGACAGTCAATGGAATAGAAAGAAGTTCACAAAGTGTAAGCCATGTGCATACCATTCACACAATTACAGAACTCAACAGCCTATTGGGTTCAGTCGGTTACAGAACCCAGCAGCCTGTTAACACCTTGTTCATAAGTGTTTGTTTTATAAGGTAAAACGCATAGGGCATGATGTTTTGAAAGGATGGCTTCAAAGTTCCATATTCAATTTGACATGGTAATTAAGAGCACATACTCCCACTTAGAATTGTGACTTTGGCAAGTTACTTAAACTTTCAGCATTCAAGTCCCCTCATCTGTAAAATGAAGATAATACAAGCAGCGTTGTTGTAAGAATTAAATGAGATTAAAATACCTAAGATGGATAGGAAAAGGCTTGGTTTCTGCTGCTATGAATGCTTCCTGATGGCATTACCAGTATTATTATCCTGCCTTGACCTCTTTTGTAAAGACAACTAGATTTTTTGCAGCCTATACTATGAACAGGAATTATCTCTGGTTGTGAGACTTAGGACAATTTTCAGTTTCTAACCCATGCTTTTCAGGAATTTTCTATATTTTTTTACAATGAACACATTTACTTCTATAAAGAAAAAAATTAATTTTAAATAAGAGAAAAAAAGCAAGTTCCTCCCCAGAGAAAGCTTGTAATCCCATCTGATCTCAGAGGGAGACCTAGTACCTAACTTGGCACTTTGGTTTCTCAATTCAAAGGACACTTAATCAGGTGTCTTCCATGTTCTTGGGAGCTGGGGGTACCTTCAGACAAAAGAAATACAGCACTCAGCCATTATAATAGACAAATTTCCTTAGCACTTCCATAAGCAAAATAATTATGGTTTTTCCTTTTAAACTGGGCAAGAAAAAGAGAAAAATATGGATGAGATGTGTGTGTGCGTGCGTCTGTGTATGTGTGTGTGTATAACATAAGCCAGACATTACTCCTTGCAGCAGCAATTAAGAATGAAGAGTATCCTAAGGCCCTGTCAATGGACTAGGTGTGTTATTTTTAAGCTCCCCAAGAAATTGCCCCCCTAATTAGTACCCTCATCAAAGCCTGCACCCCACTGTTGGAGACAGTCCAGGCTCTTGAGCACTCCTGTAATCAGATTCCGTATGTAAAGTGGAAACATGACAATCCCATCCATCTCTGCAAAAGAATACTTATAAGAATCCAGTAATCATGGGGGGCTATAGCTAAGTGCTATAGCTTTTAATTACCAGCATTTCATTATGGAACCACAACCAGCTATTTCAATGTTCATTCTTCCTGGGCAAACAACTGTCCATATCACTGGGGTGGGTCTAAGTGGTGTCCATAAGCTAGAAATCTGGAGGTCTGGGTTCCAGTACAGCTCTGCCACTTGCTTGTGGACAAATAACTCATTTATGATCATCACAATAGCTAAGTTGTATTGACCCATATTATGCATAAGGGACTCTACTCAGTACTTGCTCAAATTTTCATTAACCCTCATAACAATCCTATGAGGAAAATATAATTATGAGAAAGTCCCATTTTGCAAATGAGAAAACTGAGGCATGGAAAAGTGGCAAATTTTGGCCAAGGTTGCCCAGCCAATTAGTAATGAAGTTGGACTCCTGGCTCCCTGGGTCTGTAAAAATAAATTCAAAATCCTGCTTTTTCTACAAGTAGTGAGGCCCTCATCCCCAGAAGCAATCAGAGACCAAGGCTCAGCTCTCAGAACAGCTATAGGAAAGATTCTTCCAACATGAAGTGGCCTCTAATGGTTCCTCTGACACTGCGATTCTGTAATTCTAGATATACAGACCAATCATGAGGGCGGTGACTTTTGACAAAAGTGTAAACATTTAGAAGAGAGAAGAAAAGATCTCATTTACCATGGAGGAAATAAAGGAAAGAACTGTGATGGCAGAAGAAATGAGCAAACCCTCTCCAATGCAAAAAGCTCTGAAAGAAATATGATTAAGTTTTGTGCTTCCTGCCATGCCTCCTTTCCTTCAATGGCCTTTTACAAGTACCAATTTCTGGAACCAATAGCAAAGGAATCCAAAGAGGGCAAATATTAAATGTTATTCAGTGGCATATTGCAGTAATCTAAAAGGGAAGAAAGAACTAATCTTCTCTGTGCTTTGTTATTGGAGTGTGTATTTTTGAAGGAAATGTAAGCTGTACCCTCCTCTCTTCAGACATTTGGGGTTGGGAATGGTTGCTGGGTTTTTTATGGGCAAGGTCTTCATGTTCACAAAGAGCATCATGAAGCAGAAGCTATGACTCCTGATTTTCAGTTGAGGACATGGCCTTAGGACAAACCACTTGCCTGATGTCCAAGGACTTGGAGGTCCAGTCATCGCACTATCTGCTCCATAGTGGTGCTGAGAGTGAATGAGGAGTCAGGGGACAGCCTCCAGGGGTGCGGCTCCTTCACCTGAGAGAGGCTGGAGTCCACTCCATTTCAGTCATCCTCGAATCTGTCTTGGCTTCCCAAACAGTTACACCCAGCCGACACTCGTGTGAACAAATGGGAGAATGAGGTCCCAGGAAGTTATAACAGAAAACATTCACAGAAAGTTCCATCTGCTTCTTACCTCCTGATCTTGTCAGAGCAAAGTAGACAAAAAAAAGAAGGATCATGTGATGAGGAGACTCTAATCCCTGGGAACCCTGAGCTGGGTTTCATGAGTTTGGACAGGGAAGGGATTTAAGTGGACACATGGAGTTTGGACATTTCATTCCATAAAATGACATGGAAACCATCTCCTCTACGGGAATCTCTTTTATTTTGTGTTATTTTAAACTACATTATGCAATATTTAAGATACACAAAAAAATATAAGGAAACACTACAACAATCACTCATGTACCTACTCAACTGCTTAAGAAATCAAACCTGGCCAGGCATGGTGGTGCGCACCTGCAATCCCAGCTACTCAGGGAGCTGAGACAGGAAGATTATTTGAGCCCAAGAGTTCGAGGCTGCAGGGAGCTATGATCATGCCACTGCTTCCAGCCTGAGTGACAGAGAATGTCACTGAGTGACAGCTCTGCTTCAGGAAAGGAAAGGAAAGGAAAGGGGAAAGTGGAAAGGGGAAAGCGGAGAGGGGAGAGGGGAGAGAGGAGAGAGGAAGGGAAGGGAAGGGAAGGGAAGGGAAGGGAAGGGAAGGGAAGGGAAGGGAAGGGAAGGGAAGGGAAGGGAAGGGAAGGGAAGGGGAGGGGAGAGAGAAAGGGAGAAAGAGAAGAAAGGAGGAAGAACATTTTACAAATATAGTTGAAGTCCCCAGATCCCCCGCCCCAGTTGTATCTTCAACCTTGCCTTCACCTCCAAGATGTAACTTCTATCCTGAACTGAGTGTGTATCATCCTCATACATTTCTTTATATTTTACTTTATTTATACATTTATGCCTCAAGCAATATTTGGTAAATTTTTTTGCATGTTTTTAAAACTTTATGTAAACAGTATTGTCATAGACTCGGTGGCTTATAAACAACAGAAATTTATTTCTCACAGTCCTGGAGGCTGGAAGTCCAAAATCAGAATGCCAGAATGGTCAGGTTCTGGTGAGGTCCCTGTTCTGGGTTGCATACTGCTGATTTCTTTGTGTATCCTCACATGGTAGGAAAAGAGCAAAAAAGCATATTCTCTCATGACTCTTTTAAGGGCACTAAGCCTATTCATAAGCACTCTACCCTCACCAGCTCATCTAATCCTGATTACTTCCCAAAGGTCCCACCTCCTCATACCATCACATTGCAGAGTGATATTTCAACATATAAACTTGAGAAAAATGAAAACATTCAGTCCACAACAAATATCATACATATAATTTCATCTGCAACTTATTTTTTCACTCGCCTTCCTATTGGTGGGATTCATCAATGTTGACATAAGTCACTCTAGTGGATTCATTCTCATTTCTGCAGAGTGGAAGTTGGCCCCTGGGCCAAATCCAACCGGCCACTTGTTTTTGTAAATAAAATTATTGGAACACATCCATGCACATTCATTTAAGTATTTAGTCTATGGCTGTTTTCCTGCTACAATGGTGGAGTTGAGTGTCTATGGCAGACTGTATGGCCTGAAAAGCCTAAAATCTTTGTAATTATATTTACAGAAAAGGTTTGGCAACCTCTGCTCTAGAGTTTTCCATTATGACTATTACTCAGCTAATTTATTCATTCTCCTATTGATGAGCATATAGGTTGTTTCAATTTGAGGCTATTACAAACTGTCGTCATGAACCTTCGTGCACATGTCTGTGAATTCATGTAAGAGTTGCTCTAGGGTTCATATCTAAAGATGTTTATGCATGTTCAATTTTTCTGGAAATTTGAAAATGTTTCTCCCAATTGGTTTTATTAATTTACCCTTACAACAGCAATGTAGGATAGCTCTGTAGTACCAAATTCTCAATTATATTTGGTACCGTTGTTTTTCTTTTCTTTTTTGCTAGTCTTGAAATACAATCTTCTTATAGTTTTTATTTTCATTTTTCCTGATTACTCGTGAGTTTGAGCAGTATTTGTTTCTCAGCCATTTCTGTTCTTGCCCATTCATATCTTTTGCCTACTTTTCCATGATGTTTGTCTTCTTCCAGTTGGTTTGTGGCTGATTTTTCCATATTCTGGCCTGGATCCTTTGTTGGCAATGTGATTCCAAGTTTCTCCTCCCAGTCTTATTGGTGCTACACTTTCAATGATATCTTTTCATAACAGGTTGAAAATAAATGTTCATTAGTAAAATTATTGATCATTATGCCAGTAAGGCAATGTGTCAGAGATACTGTGGACCCAGATCTTCTTTAGTACTGTGTATTTTTATACTTTTAACTTTTGCAATTGAACGAATGAAAATAGTATCTCATTGGGCCTTAATTTGCATTTTCCAGATTTCTGATTATGCTAAATTCTTTGTGTATTTATTGACCTTATGCTCAAAATGTTGATCCATGTCTCTTACCTATTTTAATTTGGTTGTTTGTAATTTTCTTTTTGATTCATAAAAGTTATATTTTTGAAATGAATCCTTGTTAGGCTGTGCATATTGCAAATATATGCCTCCAGTTTATAACTTATCTTTTTACTTTCTTTAAAGTATCTATTGAAGAACAAAAGTTCTTAATTTTAATAAAGTCAAACTTGCCAATAATCAATGCTTTTTTTTATCTTATTAACAAATATTTCACTATCCTTAAGAATACCCAAGATAAACTCTTACATGTGTACAACAGAAGAGTATACAAAATGCTCATAACAGTATAGTTCATAAAAGTAAACATCCTAGAAACAACCAAGTGCTCATCACTGGAAGAGCAGACAAACAAACTGTGCTATATTCACACATGGACTATTACAAAACAGTCAGACAAATTAACTACAGTGAGACACAATAATATGGAAAGAAAACTTAATAGTATAATACAAACTGAATAAAGAAATTCCCAGAAGATTAAGAATAGTTTGATACCCTTTTTATAAAGTTAAAAACAACTAAATTAAAAACATATACTTTTACGAAAACTTATTTGGAATAAAACTATATGAAAAGAAAATGATTCAGAATGTGATGTGGAACCAAAGAGACCAGGTAGGAAGGCCATCCTTTTAGAAGCAGGTTACTGTCTCAAGGCCCTGGTTTTTGTTTTAGGCGATGGGTTCATAGGCACTTATTGCATTACTAACAATGCTAATTATAACAAGTACAAGCCAGGAAAAATGGTGAAAGTATGCCCAAACCAAAGATTATAATTAATCCAATTAAGTACACCCAAGGTAATATTTTTTTTTTCCTATACTGAGGTCATGAGAATACCTTATACATTTTCATCTAAAGGTTATAAAGCTTTGCTTTTTGTTTTTAGGAGTTTAATTTACCCGGAATTTATTTTTGTGTATGAGTTAGCAATCTGATTATTTCCGTATGGATAATTAAATGTTCCTATGCCATTTGTTGATCTGCTGTCATCTCTGTCACTAGGAGGTTTGTGTAGGTGTGTGCCTGGCTTCTCTTTTCTGTTCTATTCATCTATTTGTCTAGCACCACAAAAATATACCTTCTTAATTAGCATAGCTGTATAACAAGTCTTGGTGCCTGACAGAGTGAATCCCCACATTATACTACTTCAAAAGTGCCCTCGATATTCTTAGCCCTTGGTTATTCCAGATCCTATTTAGAATAAGTCTATAAAGTTCCACACATACTTTGTTAAAATTTTTATTGGAATTGTATTGAACTTATAAGCTAACTTAGTAAGGACCAACATGTTTTCAATATTGAATCATATTGAACTTGTAAACTAACTTGGGAAGGACCAACATCTTTTCAATATTGAATCAACATATCCTTGAACATGGTATATCTATTTAGATTTTCTTTAAGTGTTATAATTTTCTTTCATAAAAGTCATACACAGCTTTTATTACATTTATCTGTAAGCACGTTAGGTTTTTGCTGCTATTGTAGTGTTTTAATGTCTTCTTGTGTACAGAACATAACTTATTTTGTATATTGATATCCAACAAACAATGAACTCTATTATTAAGCTAATTATCTTTAGAGTCTCTCAGGTTTTCTATATCGGCAATCATAATTGTCCATGAAAATGGCAATTTTGCTTCTTCTTTCCAATCCTTATACCTCCTGTTTCATATTTTCTCACTGTGAATGAGACTATGGCTAAGACCTTCAATATCATATTGAAAAGAAAAAGAAAGAATAGACAACCTTCTTAAGAAAAATGTGCTTTTACCCATTAAGCATGAGATGTTGATCGGTTTTTGACATATATACTTCGTCAGGTTAAAGAAGTTCCCCATCCCTAGGAGTTTACAAGCACAGAAGGTAGCATGCTTATAGGTCCCAACTTGCCAAGTTTACACAACCTGGGATAATTATTAATAATGTTCCCTCATCCTCAAAAAGATTCTCGTTTGGACAATAAATTTTATGTTCCCTCCAATAGAAAGGCGATGTCAGACGACAATGCTAGGGAAATAATTTGACCATTTGAATATGAAATGAATAAAAGGAACTTAGAGGTTTCTGTCAGTGAAGAGATTTTAGAATCTTCCCTGCCAAAATGGGAAATTTCCAACCTCAAGTAACAAAGCAATAACTACCTACTCCTTCCCTCTGCAAGTACATGAGGAGAAATGCTCCAGAGACAGTCCCAGTATTGCACAATTTGCCATTAGAGAAGAAACATGCACGAAATGAAGTAATTATCTTATCAAAAAGCAGCACTATTGGCAATCTGAGAATGAAGCCGACAACAACTTGGCCTGTCACATGCTCTGTTTTGTCACTTACATCCCCAATATAAATGCAAAAATGTGAAAACCGGGGGCAAGACTGAATGGCAATGGATCCATTCTGAAGCTGGGCATGAGCCACTTATTGAAGACATAAATTATAGGGCTGTCACCATCACCCTTCCTATTTGCAAATAAATGTTGTCATCTAATTGTACAAGACTTGGAGATTGTTTAACAAATTTATCTGAGGAAGGCCTCAGCAGCAGCTTGGATTCCCTGGACACCCAGATTCTATCTGTCCACTTTGGTCATCTCTCTGCATGTGGCTGTTTTTGTTTTGCATGACAGATACTGTTATCCCATCTTTTCAGCCTTTCTTGGCAATAAAGCTACAATGGTCTGGTGTGTTTCTTGACTGATTCCATTAAAGAAACATTAAGAATGAGTGATGAAGAGAAGCAGGCTCTGAAAAAAATAGGAGAGAAGGGAGGGTCCTCCTTGATGCAAGTATGGATCGCAAAGCAGAATGCCCAAGGATGGGGGCTTTACAGCAGAAAAATTCTTCTTTTCCTCTTGATCATGCTGGAAAAAAAGAAGTAACACACAAAAAAGAGCAAGGGCTGGGGACAAAGTTGGGGGTTCCTGGGACACCTGGGAGTGTCTTTCTGAGTCTGTGGATGCCATATTTGCTACCCGTGCACCAGAAACTTCTGGAATGAAGTGACAAGTGAGAAGGGCAAAGCTGCAAACATTGAGTAGGCCCACTTCATGCATTTATTCATTCATTCATTCAACCACCAACTATGGAGCACAGACTTACTTTGGGTTCCCCCATAAGCAGATCCTCAGATAAGAATTCAAGTGCCAGCAGTTCATTTGGGAGGCAAAGAAAACACCTGGAGAGGAGAAGAAAAGTCAAGGAAGAGAAGGCAGCCAACAAGGAGTGTGTTATCAAGTCCGCCTATGGTCTGAGAGGAAGTGTATAGCCAGGGCTTTAGATTTATGTCTCCAGAGCTGAGAAGGAGCTGGGGTATTGACAAACTCAGTTGATGGTAGAAGACTGCTTTCCCAGTGGTGTAATTCTCCTACTTCTTGTCCTCCACTCAGGGGGACGAAGTATTTAATAGATTTCAGCAACCTGAGAAATTCCTCAAGCAGAGAAAGGTAGAAACTAGCAATGGAAAGCAGGTCAAGCGGCCTTAACATGATGAGTGTTAGAGGATATGTGCAGGATACCAGCTCTTGCTGTGTGTCCCACACTGTGCTCTATGCCCTCACTAGAACCATAAACAAATCAGAAATGGTCTCTGGCCACGTGGAGCTTGCTGGAGGCAAACAACAGGCCACATATCCCTATGCCTCTTCCCTTTCTTCCCAGGACAGACAGGACTTGAGACTCCATAAGCCCATGCTTTGGTGTTCACCCACGGTCATCTCTGCCTTCTCTGAGTCCTTTCTGCCCTTTGCTTTGCCTTCATCTCCATTCTTCCCTCTCTGTTCCTCTGACCCAGGTTCTGAAACGTCTCCTTTTGCCCCATCCACATTATCTGATAATAACAACAAGTAATCAATACCCTTTATTGAGCGCATACTGTATGCTAGCCACTGGGTTAAGTGATGTGTGGGTATTATCTCATTTAAATCTCCAAAACAATCATGGCCTTACGTTCATATGTTCATATTCCAAACCCCATTCCTGCTTTATTCTACCTGCCAGATGGAGCTTTCTTGGGAAGCACTACAACTTAAAAATTAAATGCAAGGTGCTCGCAAACCTCTGGCCACTGCATTTGGTCAACTTGTCACTCCTTTACCTAGGTTAATCCTGCAGTGCTTGCCCAGGCCTGCCCAGCACTGTCCCCATGATCTCCTGCAGCTGAAGTTCCAACATGTCCCAGAAGAGCAATTCTGCCCCATTCCAGTAACAAACCCCATTTCTCAAGGATAAACCATGAGAAGCATCCACCCAAGAGTCAGAGTATAGAAAAGAAGGCTTCTGCAGTCATTCTTAGTTGCTTTAGAGAAATGTCCAATTTTGCCTTCGTCTCCTCTATCCTTCTATCTTTGCAGCTTCTTCCTAAAATCAGGAAATTAGATTAAATAAGTAGTTCTCAAACTCTATTCCAGCGGGCCATGATTCCACTTCTCATGGATTATTAATGTATTACCCTGTCTCTGATGATGTATTTTCATGGCACTCTCCAGCCACAGTACCCTGATGATAAAGGAGTGGTTTTCATGGTTGGGATCCAGGCAAAGTAGCAAGGTTGTAGGAGAATACTGGGGTGGGTGGGAATGCCATATTTGGCTGCCCCCTTGTCTCTTGGTGCAGCCTAAGAACTTAGATTCAGAGCCTGGGAAATTCAGGCCAAGAAGAGTAAGCGACAACAAAAGGAAGATAATCTCTCTTTGTTGGAAATAAAAGGAAAGCAGCAAAGGCAGACGACCTGCTTATCTTGCATTCTGGCAGAACCACAGACCACCAACTCAGATACTTCAAAAGACCCCTGGCTCAGCTCCCCAGCCCCTCCCCTGGGGCTCCTGCAGAGAGAACATCATAATACATCTCCTCATTTTCTCCTGCACTTTTGATGTCAAAGTGTGGTCTGGTTAATTAGATGTTAGTGGGGGCCGGGGGCGCTGGAATCCAAACTCAATAAATTTCATTTCTGAAAGACAAAGAGGTCAAGTGCATATTAAACTTGAGCGCTCAGGGAGTTCTGCCGGGGCATTTATTCAGTCGGGCTCTTTGCAGTTTAGGCAGAGAGAACACCAGGCAGCTTTTGGAGGCTGGCTGGGTGCGGAGGCAAGCCTGGAAGTGTGCCCATCTTACATTGTGGAAGAAGAGAGGGGGGAGAAAGTCATTCAAATGTTTTCAACATAAATAGCTCAGTCCTGCAGTCAGAATTTGAAATTTCTGCCAATATCCAACTCCTTTCATGAGACTAGCTCTGTAAACAGCCTGGCCCTTAGTTTCACCTCCTGCCTAAATCAAACCCACCAGCTTGGCTGTCTTCTGGGAGAGGTTGGCACTGGGAAGAGGCCATTCTAGCCTCTTGGAGCCCACTGGACTGGGGGCTGCCTCTCACCTCTGTTTATCATTATCTCAGAGCCATGGCCACAGGATAACTTATTTCGCCCATGCTTCACCTCCCGGTTGCCTTAGCCTGAACAGCAGAGGGAACATGCACACACCACTCCCCAGCTCTGGCTGCTGGCTCCATGACTGCAAGAAAATCAATATCCACCAACTGTTCCTATGGCAAGAAACCTTGTTACCAGTGGTAGGGCCTAGAACAGTGCAGGCCCAAAGCCAGACAGCCCATGGTCAAATCCTTGTTCCTCTACATCTCAAGTTGATTCTTTAGTCATTTTACCTAGACTCTCCCATCGCAGTTCACGAGTGGGCACAGCCTGCTGCCTTTGCAAGATTAGCATTTGGCCAACCTTGTGAAATGAAATGGGTGACTTTCTCAGCAATATCTGACTTAGGTACAAGTTTGTAATAAAGCATGCAGAGTTCAAGGCTAAATTCTTAGGGGTGCATTTTGAAATATCCCTCTTGTTTTGTGTTTGTTTTCTTCTTTTTCTTAGTGTGTTTTGATTGGAGAACAAAGGTGTTAGTCATGCATGAGGTGCCCACATATAGGAAATTACTGACTTGGCAACTTAATTACATTTGAAGGCCACTTAATAGGACTGATTCCTTTTATTTAGACAGCCTGAATCTTCTTAGTCATGACTTGAGAATGTGATCATCTAAGTGTTGCTTTATCTTGAAAACTTACCAAACCACCACAGCCATCTCTCCAAGCAAACAAAATGTCATGTTGAGACACTACAGTTTGGACATCCCCAAAACCCCCTGTTTAAGATTTCTCATCTGGCAAAATTCACTGTTGCCTGCTGCAGGGCTGGGTGGGTGGTAACACAGTCTCTAATTGTGGTTCTTCTTTTCTATTTCTGCAGCAAAAAGTCATTCTGCTGCAATTGTTTCTCGTCACTGCACCCTACGTTTTCCACAGAGAACCTCTGTTTTGATAGAGGCCTACTTTTTTTTAACCCTGCCAAGAAGCAGTCTATTGCATTGGAAAGAGTTCAGCTGAACTTATGAGCCCAGATTTAAGGACTGCATGTACCATTTTTTAAAAACCAGAGACCCAGCATGGGAAATCTCTAAAGAGCTATTTCTAGTGTGTGACTGCCCAATATTCTAAACTAAGAATTTGAGGAAGCCATTCCCAATGATCAAATTGGTGGCTCCCATCTGCCTAGTTTTTGCTTCCTAAAAATAATTTCCCAGAAGCCTCAGAGCTGTGGTTGAGAAGGAGGCAAAACAGTCAGTCATCAGGGAGATTCCTGGTCAAAGAAATTCTTTCTTCACCAATCTGAGGGTGCCAGTCCCCTAGTGAAGCAGGGCCCACCAGCATCCTAGGACCCAGAAATGTGGGTGGCATGAAGATGGTTCAAGCTCGAAGAGCCCCTTTCCCATGCAAATTGGCACTCCATTGAGATATCACTTTATACCGATTAAGATAGCTATTATCAAAAAGACAAAAGATAGTAAGCATCGGCAAGATCGGGAAAAAGGAACCATGGTACATTGTTGGTGGGAATGTAGAATGGTACAGCCATTATGGAGAACACTATTGAGTTTTCTCAAAAAATTAAAAACACCACTACCATATGACTCAGCAATCTTTCTTCTGGGTATATATCTAAAGCATGTGAATTTAGTATGTTAAAGGAATATCTGCACTACAGTGTTGATTGCAACATTATTCACAATAACCAAGATATAGAATCAATCTAAGGGTCCATCAATGAACGAATGAATAAAGAAATTGTGGTATATATACACAATGGAATACTACACAGCCTTTAAAAAGAAGTAAATCCTGTTATTTGTGACAACATGCATGAACCTAGAGGACATTATGTTAAGTAAAATAAGCCAGTTATGGAAAGACAAATACCACATGATTTTACTTATACGTGGAGTGCAAGAATGTCAACCTCAAAGAAACAGAGTAAAATAGTGGTTACCAGGGACTATGGGATGAGGAAATTAGGGAGACGGTGATCAAAGGACACAAAATTTTAGTTAGACAGCAGAAATAAGTTCAAGAGAGCTTGATGTCCTTACATTTTGGTGACTAGAATTAATAACAATATATTTCATATTTGAAAATTACTGAGAGTAAATTTTAAGTGTTCTCAACACAATAACTGATCAATATGTGAGGTAACACATATGTTAAGGAGATTGATTTAGCCATTCATCTTGTATACATATATACATATATCAAGATGTCATGTAGTACACCATAAATATACACAATTTTTACTTGTCAGTTAAAAATAAATACATAAATAAAAGATCCCCCTTTCCAATACAATCCCAAGACTTTCATTGACAGTCCAATGGATATCACCTAGAAGGAGCCACAGGTGAGCTCCACATTGCCCTGGCTCTAGAAAGAAAAACAATTTCTTTAGGAAGTTATACAAGCAGAAGGAAAATGACATCAGATGAACTCTCAGATCTACATGAAAGAATTACGAACATGATGTGGCAAATATAAAAGACCTTTTTCGTATCTCTTAATTTCTCTAAAAGGCAATTTACTGCTTAAAAAAACTAACAGTCTATTGCAGGGAATATAACATATGTAAAAGCAAAATGTATTTTTAAAAGTAGAATAAAGAATCAGAGAGTTATACGGAAGTATACTACTAGAAGGTCTTTTTTTTTTTTTTTTTTGAGACGGAGGCTCTCTCTGTTGCTCAGGCAGTGGCGCCATCTCGGCTCACTGCAAGCTCCGCCTCCTGGGTTCACGCCATTCTCCTGCCTCAGCCTCTTGAGTAGCTGGGACTACAGGCACCCGCCACCACGCCCGGCTAATTTTTTGTATTTTTAGTAGAGACGGGATTTCACCACGTTAGCCAGGATGGTCTCGATCTCCTGACCACGTGATCCACCCGCCTCGGCCTCCCAAAGTGCTGGGATTACAGGTGTGAGCCACCGCACCCAGCGAAGGTTCTTAAATCATTCAACAAGTGATAATTTTGTAAGTGATATAACACTAGCAAAAAAGTGTACACACGGGAAAGGATGAGAAAAGTGAACAAACAACAAAGGTGACAAATGGAAAACAAATAGGAAGATGGTGGGTTTAAGTCCAATCATACAAATAATTATGTTAAATGGAAATGCAGAGATTGTCGGACTGGATATTTTTAAGTAAAATCCACTTATATGATGTTTACAAGAGATTCACTTTAAATATAAAGAAAAAATGACAATAAAAGGATGAGAAAATGTATACCATGCAACAACATAAATTTAACAATACCAGGAATGAAAGAGAAGACATACATGACAAGCATTAAAAGGACCAGAAGTATTCTAAACAAACGTACGTTGCTAAATTTAATGACTTAATGAAATTGACAAATTTCTTGAAAAATACAAATTACCAAAACTTATACAAGAAGAAATAGAAAATATAAACAGCCATATATCTAAATTAAGAATTTAATTTATTATCGAAAACTTTCCCCTACACACACAAAAGAAAACCCCTCTTGGTCCAGATAGCTTCACTATTGAATTGGGTAAAACATGTAAGAAAAAAATAATGCCAATTATTCACAAACTCTTTTGGAAAACAGAAAACACTTTCAAACACATTTTATAGGGCCAGTGCTACTATGATATCAAAATCATACCAAAGACTTTAGAAGAAAAGAAAACTCCAACCCATATCCCTCATGACATAGACACAAAAATATTTAATGTTAGGAAATTGAATACTTTAAAATTTACATATAATTTTTAAAAGGTAATATATCATGACAAAGTTTATTCCAGGATTACAAATATCAGTCAATATAAATCAGAATATTAACAGATTAAAGACAAACATTTATACATGTCTCAATAGATACACAAAAATTGTTTGACACAATCCAATACTTATTTATGATAAAGAATCTCAGCAAACTTAGACTAGAAATGAACTTTTTTCAACTGAATACAGGTTATCAATAGAAAACTTACTAGAAAAGTTATCATCATATTTAATGGTGAACGAGTGAATACTTTCTCCCTGAGCTCAAGAACACAGCCAGGATTCCTACTCTCACCACTTAAGCACTTTACTAGATGTCCTACTAGCACATCCAAGCAAGAAAATAAATAAAAGGTATGCAAGGTTGGGGGGGAAATAGAAGCAAATTATATTTATTTTCAGGTAACATAAACATATATAGACAATCCTAAAGAAGCTACCAAAAAAAAAACTGAAAAGTAAAAAGCTGAAACCTAGCACAGCTACAAGGCTCAATACACAATAATAAATTGTATTCTCATACACTAGCCACAAAAAAATAGAAATTATAGTATGAAAAACATGAAATAGGGATAAATTTTTTAAAATGTGCAAGAACTGTAAAGAAAACTTCAGTGAAAGAAGTTAAAGACATAAATAAATGGAGAAATAATTTCTCATGTTCATGGACAGAAAAACTCACTATCATAAACATGGCAAATTTTCCCAAAGTGCTCCATCCACTTGTGGCCAGTAGCCACATAAGTCAAAAACTGGAAACAAACCAAATGTCCATTAACAGGATAATGGAAAAACAAGTTGTGATATATTTCTACAAAAGAATACTACTCAGCAATAAAAAGGAACGAACTACTGATAAATCAGCAATGTGGATGTATATCAAAAACATTGTATTGGGCAGAAGAAGCTACAAACAGAAGAGTAAACACTGTATGGTTCCATTTTTAGGAATTTCTAGAACAGGAAAAGTTAACCTATGGTGAAAGTGAGAATAGTGGTTGTTGGTGAGACAGCGGGTGGCAGGGATTGCCTGGCAGGGGCACGAATCAGCTTTCCAAGATGATGGACACGTCCTATATATTGATAGGAGTGTGGACTACACAGGGGTAAGCATTTGTCAAGACTGATCAAACCATACAGACAAGGTATGACTGTGCATGCCCATCCTGAGCTAAGCATTCATTATGTAAATTACACTTCATTTTTTAGTTTTGTAATGTGTTTCACCACTACCTTTTAAATGTGTTTTAAATGTGTTTCACCACTACCTTTAAAGTAACACAGAAAATTAACAGTGGCCCCCAATGTCATTCTTCCCCTTGTATTACCCTCACCTCCCAGATAATGAAGGTTAACAGCCTGGTGCATGTCTTTCCACACTCCTCTACTGCTCCTAAGACTCAGAGCATCGTAAATCATATCTACAGGTGTGGCACGTGTTGGTTTGTTGTTTTTTGTTTTGTTTTGTTTTGTTTTCTGAGACAGAGACTCGCTCCGTCGCCCAGGCTGGAGGGCAATAGCACCATCTTGGCTCCCTGCAAACTCTGCCTCCTGGGTTCAAGCAACTCTCCTGCCTCAGCCTCCCAAGTAGCTGGGATTACAGGCGTCTGTCGCCACACTCGGCTAACTTTCTGTACTTTTAGTAGAGACGGGGTTTCACCGTGTTGGTCAGGCTAGTCTGAAACTCCCAATCTCAGGTGATCCACCTGCCTCTGCCTCCCAAAGTGCTGGGATTTGGCTCCCTGCAACCTCCACCTCCTGGGTTCAAGCAACTCTCCTGCCTCAGCCTCCCAAGTAGCTGGGATTACAGGCACCCGTCACCAGACTCGGCTAATTTTTTGTATTTTTAGTACAGACGGGGTTTCACCATGTTGGCCAGGCTAGTCTCAAACTCCCAATCTCAAGTGATCCACCTACCTCTGCATCCCAAAGTGCTGGGATTACAGGCAGGAGCCACCACGCCCAGCCTGTTTGTTTTTAATGAGAGTTTCCTATCCATGTGTTTCTGCTCCTTGCTCCTGTCACCTAACTATATTCCAGATCAGAAAATGTAGGTCATAGCTGCACAGCATTCCATCGTATGGACCAACTACAATTTGTCAATCTGTTTGTCTCCAACACACACACACACACACACACACACACACACACACTGGTGATAAACTGTCAGACTCTCCCCACTTTTTGTCATTATAAACAATGCTGCAAGAACTTCCTTAATCATACAACTAATCTTCCTAGTGCCTGTGTTTCTGTAGAAGAATGTCCCAAAAGACAGACCGCTGAACAACAAAGACAAGTGTGTTATTTGTTTTAATAGATATTGCAGATTACATTCCAAAAAGGTTGTAGAAATCTCATTTAGTGCTCAGTCTGATATATTTTAAGTTTCTGCAGACTGGCTTCAGAAATGGAAATAAATTATGAACACAGCATAATAATCATTTTAGGCAATTCATCTAGGCTTTGAAGGAGAAAAACTCAGCAACATATCTAAGCCTGCAAATAATCAAGTTATCCTATCAAAATATATCCTGAGAAGCAGGAGAGCATGATTTTAACATAGCCAACCCCAACGGACTGTCCAAGCCTGCCATACATCATCACTGTGACCTTAAACAAGTTACTTAACCTGTTTACACCTGAGTTTCCTTATAAATAAAACCATAAATAATAATAGTGTCTATATTATGAAAGACTAAATAAAGATAATGTGAATAATCCAGTACATGGAAAATGGAAAGTATCTGATATTCAGGAAGTGCTCTGTGTCAATTATTATTTGGGCAAGTTGCTTAACCTCTCTGGGTGTCTTTTTCCTTATCTGTAAAATGGGGATAACAACATCTGTCTCGTAGGGCACATACAGTGATTAGAATAATACTCCTCTCATATTAAGTGTTCAACAAAATCAGCTAACATCACTGTTAAAATGCAATACTAACATGAAGGAACTAGGTTTAGGGGGCTGCAGAGACCTAAATGTGGCATCATATGGTGTGGATGGCAGATATAACCTTCCAAAATTCAGGGAAAAGCTAAGTTT
Organism: Papio anubis; assembly: GCF_008728515.1. Classification (NCBI taxonomy): domain Eukaryota; kingdom Metazoa; phylum Chordata; class Mammalia; order Primates; family Cercopithecidae; genus Papio; species Papio anubis. The sequence continues at coordinate 23,736,089 of NC_044993.1, read as the reverse complement.
CTGCCAGGCCTATTGATGACATTGAATTCTTGGAAGGCCACACACATCTTCCAGAATGGAGGAAGAAATCAATAGGCACCCTTGGGAAGATTTGTTTCCCTCCATGGCAAATTATGCACATCTATCTCTTCCCAGTCCTGAGTGGCTCTGAGCGTTTGAAGCATCTCGAGCGACTGTGCTGGATGCTCACCCAAGCAGTGGACTTCCTCCTTCCAGGGTGCTCCTGCAGCTGTGCCCTTCTAGAGGGACATGTGCCCAGGTGAAAACCTTGGCAACCAAAGCTACCAGATGGCTCAGTGTGCAGGTGACCTGGAGTGTTGGGAAAGTGAGTCACTGGAGTCACCCTCACTGAGTGTGCCCAAGAACCTAGGCTCTGGGCTGAAAGTGGGGGTATTCAGAATTATATAAAACAGAGTCCCTCCTCCCCTGGGTGATGCAGCCTAGGGACCCCCACTGGCCTGCATCCACCAGGGACTGCCAATCAGTAGAAGGCACACCTGCATTGTCAGTTTGAAGGTTTTCAACTCTCAGTTTATGAAATTAACTCAATTGTGGATTTCAGCTTTAAAAAAAAAAAAAAAAAAAAAAAAGCCCTAAATCAAGTCAACGATTGTATTTATTGTATTTGGGAAAAGCGAGCATAAACAAGCCCATTTTATCTCTTCACCAGGATCAAACATATAAGTTTGGTTTTGATTTACCAAAGCCTCCTAATGATGCTCTTATCTGAAGGGTAAATGCTATCTCTTACCTTGGGAACAGAAATATCAGCCCAGGCAGTCAACTAAACTGATGGCCATTAACAAAACCTGGTGCCTGATGGCACCAGGTACAGAGAGGTACAGAGAAGCCCACCAGCTACTGGGTTCAGGGAATGAACCTGCAGCTGTGCAGGGCTACAGACACTCGTGTTTATCCATGTACCCCGAGGTCACCAGATCCCATTAGGGTCTTCACACGAGCCCAACTCCCACAACATTGAGTTTACTAGGAAATAGATTGTCCCTACCACCAGAACACTCACGCCTGCTCTCAGAGAGCCTCAGTCTCACTACCAAGGGACCAAGGAAATCCAATATGTGGCCAGAAAGTTATGTGTGGAAACTCAACAAAAGAGGATGGCTACTCTTGGAAGATATTGGATCTAGCTATGAAGAAGCTCATGAATGCTTCCAGGCCTGCATCTCTTGTGTGCTAATCTCCCCAGATTGACAGGGAGAGGGCCAGGTTCACTGATGGGGACCCACATGCTTCATCCTTAGAGGCAGATTTATGCCCATGCATGGGGCCCCTCACAGGACCAATCCCCTCTCCATACAGCGACCCCTCTAATGGGGGATGGCCTACTTAAAACCTATTCACCCACCCACACTGGGAGGATCCAGAAGACATACCTTTCCCCAACACTTTGTTAAATCAACTTGTAAGGTGAGCCCAGCATTCTTGAAGAGCTCTATGACCGCTCCTCTCTCTAAGACCTTTCAGTGGGAACCACAGCCACTCAATTAGAAAACTTAAATGCAGTAGGAATACAGATGGTCCCCAGTTTACAATGGTTCAGCTTAGGATTTTTGGGCTTTACAATGGAAAAAAAGTGGTACGCATTCAGTATGATCTTCATCTTACAATGCAGTTACATCCAGATAACTCCACTTGAGGAGGATCTATAATTGGCGTCTGATGTGGCAGAGGCCAACTGGCAACACACAAAAGTGAAAAAAAATTATGCCAGGTGGGCGTAATTACCATAATGAACAGCAGAGGCAAAGCAACAACCAGAATAGCTCTAGAAGTGCTCCTAGATGTGAAATAGGAAGTCCACTAAATCCTTGTTCCATAGAAGCAGAAACTTCCAGGTTAAGTGAACAAGTCTAACTTGAATTATAAAAACAGAGAATCATAGTCCCTCAGTCACCTCCCAGACTTGAGCCAGTTTATAGACCCAGAACCCCTTGAATGAAGGAAAAGTTGGGTCCCCTTGAAGAAGGACCGCAATACACTACCAAAAATGTATTCCGTTAATCATTCCCCCAGCCAGGGACCTGTTGCCTTTCACCAGAGTAACTGCTAAATAAGTAGCATTCACTTCTTAGACCTACCAGTCACAAGGAACAGAGTTATATTTTTACTGTAGAGTGTAAATAAAACATGGTATTACCTGTTTTTGTATTTGAAGCCACATTAAATCAAGTCACATTCTAATGGCTGTCTCTATGACACGTGTTTCAAGTGTTTGAATGTGTGTATGATGGGGCAAGAGGCCCTAGAGAAAAAAAAAATCAACAGCCCAGGGTCCTTGAGTGCAATAGGAATGAAATATAATAAAATAAAATTCACCAGGCAGCATAAACAAATAAGGTATACTCCCATGTGTTTTACATGACGTCAATCCTGGGCCATGGCCTAGATTATCTGACTAAAAGCTCATGGAACACAGTGGATTGCTTATTGATTAGAGGCTTAATGATTAAAAGAGACTTTTAATCCCCATCTCTTCCCTCCACCAGCCCCATCATCTCATCCTCCACACTCACTGCCAGATGATCTTTTGTAAATGTAATCACTCACCTGCTTAAACGACTTCCCTAGTTTAACAAGATTGTAGGGTAAAATCCAAATGTCTTAGCATAGAATTCAAGACATAGCTGAGCCAACCTCATCTCCCAGGAATCCCTGCCTCACACCCTCTGCCCAGCCTCCCGGAGGATGCCTCTGTTATCTCCAAAAACCAAGTTTCCCCACCTGGTATCACCTTCTCCATATTTTCTATCGTTAAACTTCTATTCATCCTTGAAACCCAAACATCACCTCATCTGTGGATTTTTCTACAACATTTTTCAGAGTTCTGACCAGGCACAGTGACTCATGCCTATAATCCCAGAACTTTGGGAGGCCAAGGCAGGCAGATCACCTGAGGTCAGGAGTTCAAGACCAGCCTGCCAACATGGTAAAACCCCGACTCTACTAAAAATACAAAAATTAGCCCGGTGTGGTGGCAGGCACCTGTAATCCCAGCTACCCAGGAGGCTGAGGCAGGAGAATCACTTGAACCCAGGACATGGAGGTTGCAATGAGCCCAGATCATGCCATTGCATTCCAGCCTGGGCGACAAGAGTGAAACTGTCTCAAAACACACACACACACACACACACACACACACACACACATTTTTCAGAGTTCCATTTTGTATTTCTTATATATTATGTTGCAATTTCTTGCTTTCCTAAGTGTTTCCTATTTATCTTATTCCGTCTTCCTGAACAATGCCTGGCATACAATAAGTGTTGGTAAACATTGGAGAGTGAGTAGAGGAGATGTTAGTTGAATGAATGAATAGAAAACAGAAGAGGCCATATATTGAATAAGAAGATAAAAATGATAGATAGATAGATAGATAGATAGATAGATAGATAGATAGATAGACAGACAGACAGACAGACAGATAGATGATAGAGCAAATTTACAGGACTTTGCTACTCTTTCTCTGCCCTCCAAATGATTCATACATTCTACTTTCTAGAAAGGAAAAAAAAAATGTTATTTTTTTCTCAGGTAAAAATTGGTAGGATTTTCGGCAAAAGAAATTGGGTACAGATGATAGATAACCCAATTTCTTTTCTCTGAGTGCAACCTACTTTGGTAAATCTTAATTTGCACGGAAATTTCTGAAGACAGAGACCTCAGAGGAAGCTAAAACCAGGCTTCTAACTACATGGGAGGATTTCACAACTGCAGCCAGCATTTCCTTACAAAAGCTCCTCACACCCTGCACACTGCATTGCAGGGACAAATTGACCAGGAACCTTCAAATATTTATTGAGGTTTATGCCAAGCCACACTTGCTGTCTACCAGCTCTGGCCAGGCTCTGTGATGTCTAGGCTGCAAACTGAATTAGGCTCATACATTTGTGTGCCATTTCTTGCCTGCTACTTCTGAAACATGCCCTAGAAATTAACCCTTTAGTGGCCGAAGACTATGGAGATATCCTCATTGAAATGTTTCCATTCCTACAGAAGGCCAATTAAATTGCTAGTGTTTATCACAGGCCAAGTGTTTGCCAGAGACCCTGTTAAGTGTGTTACATGCATTATCATGTTTGGGCCTCACAACAGCTTTACAGGGAAAGGGCCAGTGTTAGTATTTCCCATTTGGATGATGACACCAAAACACAGAGAGGTTAGGTAACATAGGCAAGGCCCACAGCTACTTAGCAGTGGAGCTGAGATGCCAATCCAGACAGCACTACACTATACTAAGTAACCAAAATGATCGTAAGCATTTTTTCTCATGAGACTAAATCAAATTACTTTCATTTTCTACCTTTTAAAATGCAACCCATAAATCTGTTTATTTTTCCTAACATGCCCCTAATGCCAGGCCTCCATTGATCTAGGCAATCAAAGAAGGAAGAAGTGGGCTTTGGAAGTCCTCTATTGTGTATGCAACATTCCCTCCTGTAGCCCACCACACCTCCAACCCCAAACTTAACCTGCCTTCAAGGAAAAGAGGGATCCTTGCCCATCATGTCTAAGAAAGGCTCATGGTCAAAAAGTTAAACACAGAGTTACTGTATGGTCCAGCAATTCCACTCCTACATACGTACCCAGCGGAGAAGAAAACATATGTCCACACACAAAAAAAGAGATACACAAATGTTCATAGCAGCATTATTCATAATAGCCAAAATATGGAACAACCCAAATGCCCATTAACGTATGAATAGATCAACAAAAGGTGATATATTAATGCAATGGAATCACACTTAGCCATGTAAATGAAAGAAGTACTGATTTATTCATTTATATGAATGAGTGAAATTTTACAAGGATGAACCTTGAAATCATTGCGCTAAGTGAAAGAAACCAGACACAAAAGACCACATATTGTATGATTCCATTTATACAAAATGTCCAGAATAGGCAAATCCACAGAGATGCAAAGGGGGATTGTAGTTACTACGGACTGGGGCCAGGGGAATGGGAAGTGACTGTTAATGCATACAGGGTTTCTTTTTGGGGTGATGAAAACATTCTGGAATTAGATAGTGGTAATGGCTGCACAAGTTTGTGAATTATACACTTTAAAAGGGTGAATTTTATGGTATGTGAATTTTATCTTTTAAAAATTTTTTAAAAGATTAGCACTGCATAAGCAATTTCAAATGCCCTGAAACTGTAAGAGATTCTATGTGAAAGAAATTTGACAGATGCTTTTCTAAATTTGAAAACATTCCTAAAAATGTGCGTATAACCAATAAAGAGTAGCAAAGCTAAAAGAAACCGTTCTAAAAAATCCATCATAAATATATTTCAATCTATCATGCTAGAGGAAGAACTGAATTATCCTTCTCTCTATGGAAAAATCATTATAAATTTGTTGTCATATGAAGAGGCAATGACAGTATAAAACCAAAGATTCTAGGAGAAAAATATGAGAGATGTGTCAAGAAAATAATAAAATTATCTTGTTTTTCTGAATTTGTATCATGTTTATTGTATTTATCCATTTTTTTAAATGAGTGATTTGTTAGATCTCTTCTTACTCTTAATTTAAAACTTACTTTTGGAACTAAAAAATTGTTACAGGGCAGGAAGAGTGTTTCGCTGGGCTGGAAGTGACATCACACCCATATGAATATGGTCTCTCCTGTCTCTTCATCCATGAAAACAGAGTAGAAGACTTGGAGAAGGGCGTGCTTGTCTCTTTTCCTCATTCTCCCTTCTCCATCAAGGTAGCAGACTCAAGCGCCATCCCAGACACACAGCTGGGGCAGGCAGCCTGGGACAGCCCCCTCCAGGAATGGGGCCCTCTCTCCTGTCCTGAGGCTCTCATACCTTCTCTTCCAGGGATCCTGGGTGCAGTCTTCTTTTTCAACAAGGTGGCCCTGCTGAGGCCTGGGTCTCCTCTTAAGTCACACGGATGGAGCAGACTAATCTGAGGTCCCTGGGGTCAACTTAAATTATCCAATGTCCTTCACAGTGTCTAGCCTGCTGAACTGGAAACCTGCTTTAGTTTCGTTTTTGGGGGGCTTTTTGGTTTTTTTGTTTTGTTTTGTTTTGTTTTTGAGATGGAGTCTTGCTCTGTTGCCCCAGGCTGGAGTGCAATGGTGCCATCGCGGCTCACTGCAATCTCCATCTTCCGGGTTCAAGCGGTTCTCCTGCCTCAGCCTCCCCAGTAGCTAGGATTACAGGCAACCACCATCATGCCCGGCTAATTTTTGTATTTTTGTAGAGATGGAGTTTCACCATCTTGGCCAGGCTGGTCTCGAACTCCTGACCTCAGGGGATCTGCCCGCCTTGGCCTCCCAAAGTGCTGGGAGCACAAGCTGTAAGTGTGAACCACCACGCCCAGCCTGCTTTCATTTTTAGGGTTAAATCTCCCATTAACTACGTAACTGTTTTGCTCTTTATTTTTTATTGTCCTAGGCAAAGACTTCTCCCCTGGACATCAGAGAAGAGAAGATTGTTAGGGATCAGAGTTCAGGACTTCCTGGGTCCTCTGACTGTGATAAAACCTCGCACTTAGCAAAACTTGTTACACTCTGAAAAAAAAAAAAAAACAAAGTATGATCCAGGATGTGGAGACAGGACCCGGGTAGACGGGTTACTGGAAAGATGAAGACTTAACCTCAATGCAGCAGATGGGTGAGGCTAGAGAAGAGAAAGATGAGACTACAAAGGTGGGAAGTGGAGGGTGGGGGCTGCTGAGAAGATCCTGTAAGGCCTTGAACACTGGGAACGACCGCCTCACAAGACTTAGGGGCTTCATATTCTAACAACACCCCTGAGCAACCCGCATGAATGCTCCCTGCCAGAAGTGCTAAAACCATCAATAGAAGCTAATTTCAGTTCTACTACCTGTCCCCTCCTTATGACATCATCCCATAGACTCTGAGACAGGCAATTGTGGAGAGATAGATGTCGGGGGATAAATGTCATTGGCCCCATTAATTCCCCAGGTCACTTTGCAGATTTCCTGTGTCCTGACATAAATGGTTTGTGTTATGTTCATAGTAATGACCATCAAACCTTAGCATTTAACATTTCACAATTTTTATGAACTCATTGGCTCCTTATAGCTCCGTGATAAGTACAACGGTATAATTGTAACAATTCTACAGATAAGAAAACTGAGACCTGGAGAAGGGAAGTGATGGCCTGACCAAATGTTGTCAAGTTTCCAAGTATTTTTATGCCTAGAAGGTTGTCTCTGTTTCTCTAATGTGAATGAAAATCCTCCAAGTCTGGGAGTCAGAGTAATCTAGCCTTCAGTTTTCCGTGGAGGTTCTTTATACATAGAAGGTGAGGGCTGTCTCCAAATGTAGTGAGCCCTGAAGAAAGGCCACCAGCACTCCCACCTGTCCTTCAGACAATGGCAGATGAATGTTTTGTATAGCATTGATCTTCAGGACTTCTGAATCATAGAGCTCTCTCCTTTAAGAACTGTGGATTTTATAAAAACCTGTTGCTGGTCAGCTCTCTTCTCAGACAATAGAGCAAATTCACCTTACTCTTCAGCCTCAATCATAGCTCATCTTGAATGGATAAAGAAAGCAAGAACACAAAGGCTGAGTATAGTGGCTCAAGACTGTAATCCCAGCACTTTGGGAGGCCGGGGCAGGAAGATCTCTTGAGCTCGGGAGTATGAGACCAGCCGGGGCAACATAGTGAGATCTTGTTTCTACAAAAAATAAAAAATTAACCAGGTCTGTTAGCACACAACTATAGTCCCAGCAACTCAAGAGGCTGAGGTGGGAGGATTGCTTGAGCCTGGAAGGTTAAGGCTGCAGTGAGCTGAATTCACGTCACTGCACTCCAGCCTGGGTGACAGAGTGAGACCAAAAAAGAAAACATAAAATAAGACTGCACAGAAGACTCAGTCTGAAAGCTGCCACACACTAAGTGGCAACAGAGCAACACATTCCAAACATCCAGCCAGCAACCAGGACCAGGCATCTGACTAGGAGGAGCCCATGTCCTTTCTCCAGCCCTGTGTGAGCTCGGGATGTTCCACTGGGCTCCCCAGTCCTCTGCTGCAGCCATATCCAAGCACCTGCCAGCCGGGAGGTCCTGCAGAGACTCATCCTGGTTGAACCAGAAAAAGAGTCGTATCCAACTAAGAGGACAGGGTAGAGAGGAGAGAGGGGACCACCGAGGTGTGAGCCATCCAGACCCAGAGCAGGGACACTTGGAGGGCAGCAAGTTCTGAACTCCTGACAGAGGCAGGACCAAGGGATGTTGTCCCCCAAAGTAGCCCCCAAAAATAGTTCCCAGAGGCCTGTCCCCCAATTCCATCTCCTTTGGAATTTATGGATTCAATTAATGGAATACATCAGGTCAGGGAAGGTTATGGACTATTAGTTGTTCATACCTTAGTAGAAGTTGTTTAATTGCATTGCCTCCCTCTCTGTCTGTCTATCTAATGCAGGGGTGTCCAATCTTTTGGGTTCCCTGGGTCACATTGGAGGAAGAAGAATTGTCTTCGGTCATACATCAAATATACTAACACTAATGATAGCTGATGAGCTAAAAATAATAATAATAATCGCAAACAAATCTATGTTTTAAGGAAGTTTATGAACTTTTGCTGGGCCACATTCAAATCTGTCTTGGGCCACATATGGCCTGCAGTCTGTGGGTAAGACAAGCTTGATCTAATGTATTTATCTGTCTGTGTAATTCATGCTGGCTGTGAGGAGCCCAGAACCCACAGGTGTTGAGCGTTAAAAGGTAACACAAACCTGTAGGTAAATTCCAGCCCCAACTGAAGCAGGGTGGAGATGCTTTAATAATCTATTATTCATCCAGCTCTCCCTGCCTCTTTCCACCCATTTATCCTCTCATGCATCAGTGACTAATAATTCCAACTGTGGGCCAGGGCGTTTGGATTGGCTCAGTCCCTTTTCGCAAGAATCTCGTGATCTGCAGGGAGAGACAGATACACGAACACCACAAGGCGACAAGCACCTAGTAGGGACACGGAGTGTCACAGAGGGCTTCTGAGAGGACGATTCGGGGGAGCAGGACCCTAAAAGATTAGAAGTTGATGAGGAGCAGAAGGTCATGAAAGGACATTCCAGGTGGAGGGAACCGCAGATGAAAAGTCAGAGTCTGGGAAGATCAGGGCCAAATCCAGAGTTCACCCTGGGAGGAATTCTCTTTTATTGCTGGTTTGAGACAATAACTAAACTAATGTTTCCCACGTTTTCCAGTCATGGGTCCCGTTTGGGGTTTGCCTTATTTAAAGTTAGAATAGTAATGGTAAAAGAAAGAAAAAGAAGGAACAACGTCCCTGGAGTGGTAATAAGTCGAACTCTGGGAATATCGAGTTAGCGAGCCAAGTTGATGTGGTAAATTCAAGCAGTCCTCCTACCCTGCAAAGAAGCTGGGAAACTATGCCAAACCAGTGGCTCGGCGTGGGAGACGCCATAGTGGCAACCTTCCAGAAATACAGTATTACATTGCTGACATATTAGTGTTTATTTTCTGGGGCCCACTTAGCAGGAAGGGGCACTGTACCCCAAATCCAGATTGTCAGGCCTCTGAGCCCAAGCTAAGCCATCATATCCCCCGTGACCTGCAGGTACACATCCAGATGGTTGGTTCCTGCCTTCACTGACAATATTCCACCACAAAAGAAGTGAAAATGGCCTGTTTCTGCCTTAACTGATGACTTTACCTTGTGAAATTCCTTCTCCTGGCTCATCCTGGCTCAAAAGCTCCCACGCTGAGCACATTGTGACCCCCACCCCTGCCCACCAGAGAACAACCCCCTTTAACTGTAGTTTTCCTTTACCTACCCAAATCCTATAAAACGGCCCCATCCCTATCTCCCTTCCCTCTCTTCGGACTTAGCCCGCCTGCTCCCAGGTGAAATAAATAGCTTTATTACTCACACAAAGCCTGTTTGGTGGTCTCTTCACACGGACGTGAGTGAAACAGACCACAGAAATATTTCCCACCTTCACCCCATCACACAGAGCTTCCTCGAAGTTAAGAAATTCTATTTTTAAAAAATGATAAAATCCCAGAAAATATTACGAGTTACCATTTATTCATATCTTTGAAGACGTTTTTTAAAATCAGATTGCTGTCCTAGCTTAGGCACCCCTTTTGATTAACCATAACGAAAGACTGTGAGTTTGGATGGGACAAGGGAGATGGGAATTATGAGAGAGAGATCCCTAGCAGGGTCCAGAGTATAAAGGTGTAAACCAAAAAGCGACTGCAGCAGGTCTCAATCGATTCACGGTTTATTTATCCAAGGGTGCACCCTGGAAAAACCCACAAATCGCAGGAGCATCTGTGATCTTTGCTTTTTCTAAAGGGGCTTTTGGGAACGTCAGTCTTTAAAGGGGGAAGACAGGCAGGAGGGGGAACAAAGGGAGGGAGGATATACAGTGAGGCAGATGGTTACATTCTTGTGAGGCTCTGCTAAGCCCATCCCACCCATAAATCTACATTTTACATGTGAAAAGGAGTAGAGAAAAAGTCAATTTCACATTGTCTCCCACTTAGTAATTTTATATATGATAAACATATAAAAAGAGGGAGTAGAGGAAATGAGGCTGACATGCGATTGTGAAATTACAACTATGGGTTTAAGAACAAAAGCAAGATGATATTGGTGACTCAGTCCCCAAGCTTAACTTCCCCTTTAATATAGTAAATTTGGGTCCCAAGTTTGTTTTGTTTTGTTTTGTTTTTTCATAGAGATGAGGAAAAGCTTAAAGTCAGCAAATGCCAACCAGTCTCTTGATCCAGGCAAGAAGAAGACGGGAGTGTGCCAAGGGCAAGCTTTGCCCACTCTTCACCCCCTACGGTTTCAGTTCTAGGAGTTAAAGTCCGTGCCACAACTTAGGATCTTCAAGCCATGAAATGCCTGGATCCGAAAGAAACAGCTGCTGGACAGGATCATCATCATCATCAACGTCGATCATAGATTTTTAGCACTTCTTATAGTTGACCAGTGCTAATTACTTCACATGAATGTTCTCAGTCACCACAACAACCAAGGAGGGAGGTGTTATAATCCTCATTTTACAGATAGGAACTCTGAGACTTGGGGAAGTTGCGTGCCCTGGACCACACAGTTTTGAGGAGCAGAGCTGAGATCCAGTCTGGGTCTGCTTTTCTTGTGTAACTCAAGTGCAGATTCAGTCACTTGCCACTTGCAGGTCCAATTAACAAGAGCAAGGTCTGGTATAAAGAAGGTAATTGTTTTATTCCAAAGCCAACTTAGGGGAAGTACAGGTTACACTACAAAGCATCTTCTTTTACTCACCTCTGGGTTATTTCCTTTTTGCAGGACTCAGAGTGGGCACATATGCAGACTGGAGTAATCAGCATATAGTAAATATGTGAATGATTGGCAAGGGCACTGGGAGGATAATCGCCTCACCCCATCTGTATCTAAAACATGATGCTTTGTATCATTGGAGAGGTTGTATTCATTGCCCAGGGCTGCTGTAACAAAGTGGCTTAAGACAACAGAAATGGATGGTCTCACCATTCTGGAGGCTGGAAGTCCAAAATCAAGGTGTTGGCAGGGCCATGCTTTTTCTAACAATTCTAAGAAGGATCTGGGGTTTGCCAGCAATACTTGGCCATCTCTGGCTTGTAGATGCATCACTCACATGACCTCTGCACACGTCTGTCTCTGTGTTCAAATTACTCCTTTTGTAAGAACACCAGTCATATTGGATGAGGGCCCACCCCAATGACCTCATTTTAACTTGATTACCCTGTAGAGATCCTAATTCCAAATAAGGTCACTCTCTGAAGTATGAGGGTTAGAACTTCAGCATATCTTTTTAGGGGGACATAATTCAACCCATCACATACCTCAATGGCTCATGTTCCAAGTTCAACCTTGATTCAGACACTGTCTGCCTTTGGCTCCCACCTAACCCCGCTCTGAGAATAATGCTGTCCCAATGCCTCCGCAATGCTGGAGATTGTCTGGATCTGTGGTTGGAACAGCCCGTTCCCAGCCCTGAACCTCACCCCATCCAAGCTCATCCCTAGTGTGCTGCCCATGGGTTTCAATGAGGTGTGAAGAGACCTCTCTACAGGCAACTCGCCAATGTCACTTTTGTTCCCACTTGCTAACAGCATCTGGAAGCTCAGTACTAAAAGCCCAGTGCCTCTCTGTCATAATCAGTTTTTTGTCTGCTGCTTCCGGTTGGGCAATTTACATGCAGCTGTGGACAGTCAGCCATTTCCCCAAAAGCTATTGTGTGCCTAAGAAGAAAAACTTGAGTCTTTTTAATTAACCACCATCTCTCAACATGGAAGCCAAAAGCAAACATACTCACTGTACCTCACTTCACCCGCAGATGTTCCCCTGAGGTAAGGGGGTTGGGGGAACCATATGATACGGTAGCATTTGTATTACGTTTCTAAGCACTTTTTCATCCACAATGTCTTGGAAATAAGCAGCTGGGGCAGGAATCCCCACTGGGCTGATGGAGAAACTGAGGCCAACCCCTGTGATTAAATAATTGGCAAATGGTCTCTTGGGCCAGGCATCATTCTATTTTGTCTCATCTCATAAGGTCAAGAGAAACCTTATTATTTAAACAAATGCTGAGCAAGGATGACATCTAACATCCAGAATGGCCCTTGTTCTTCCAACTACATTGAGCTTTCATTTGGAGGAAAGCACTAAGTTTCTTTGTGCCCCCGTTGCCTTTGCGCTGGCTGTTCCTGCTACCTGGAAGGTACCTTCCTTCAGTATTCTTCCTTCAAGTTTCAGCTCACGAGTCAGAGCCCCCAGGGAGCATTTCTTAATGCTTCTGGCTGGGTCACTTCTCCCATCACATACTGTCATAGAACCTTGCACTTCTCAAACATGTAGCACAAATGAAATTAGTTGATTTGTTGTGTGATTATATGTTTAACAACATCTCTCCCAGGAGACCAAGAGTAGGAACCAAGATGTCTTATTCATTCCTATTTCCCAATGTCCTCATCCTCCTAGAACTGAGCTTTGCATGTGACTCAATGAATATCTGTCAAATGAATGAATGAATGAATGAACATCATCTCCTCCATCACCCCGTCCCCAACAGAACTACCCCTTCCTCTGCACTATGCCCCTATCCTCTAGCACTTCATTGATAACTAGAATATAACTAACGTGACAACACCTTCAAACAAAAAGTTGTGACACTCACATGATACATAATCCATGTACTGAAAAAAATGTTTGAAAGTTGGATCAGCATAAAGTTCATGACACAGAAGTGTTGTAATTTGTCACATGTTAATTTGAGTTGTAATTATTTGTCTCCTCTTCCAGATCCTCCTTGAGGATGGTGACCCTGTCTTACTCCTTCAGGACATAGCACAAATGTTTGTGAAATGAATGAACTAATGAATGAATAAACACACCCAGTAGTTAAAGTAGAAAATACTTTGCAATGCTAGCAAACATTGCCCAGTTACTTTGGTAAAATAGAGGTGCTTCTCTTTTAATATCAGAATTTAATAAGGGACCACCTGAAAACCTGTTATAATAAAGAATTTCCTACTCCATTTTCCATGAAGACTTTCTCATAGCCTTAGAAATTTGGGACTCTCATGGGCTATATTTCCATTCTGATCAATCTCAAAGCATAATGAGCATACAAAACCCAGAACTCACACCGGAAGTAGAAATATGCACTCTCTAAGGACTTAAACATTATTCCTGGCCAAAATTGTCCCACATATTTAGGAATAGACACAGTAGCCAAAAGTAGAGCTAACACTGGGTCACAGAAAGAAGAGAAACTTTGAAGTCAGATTGACCTGGATCTTCCAGCGGCCAATGCTTCTCTGACTTTATTAAGCACAGAATCACAGGGGGTGCTGGAGGGGTGGGGAATCTTGTTAGTATGCAGATTCTGACTGCCTAAGACTAAAGTGGGGCCTGGTATTCTGCGTTTCCAGCAAGCTCCCATGTGATGCTAACACTGCTGGCCATGGACCATGGGCCACCCTTTAGAGGGTACAGTTTAATTTACCCAAACATAAGATGGGGCTGGCAACCCATCTCCTTTGAGAGACTGTACTGACATTGAATTGTGATCAAATGTGAACCTCAGCCTGATTGCCTCTCCCTCTCCTTTGGTGGGGTAAGAGCTCAGGTTAACGAATTCTGGAAAGAATCTTTGAGGTACTTTACATCCTCACCTCTTTCCCAGAGGGGTAGATTTAACAGAAAGGTCTTCTGGTGCAGGTAACTGCTCTTCCTCCAGGAAACCTCCAAGTTCCAGGAGCAGCAAGGAGTCTCTTTTGGGTAAGTGACATAATTATGTTCCATTTCCAGTGGTCACTGCTGCTCTCTTAACCATTACATGTTAAATAGTAGATGTTGCCTACACTAAAATATGACAGAACAGATACATAAGCCGAAAAATGCAAAAACAGGCAATCAAGCTTAATTCAAGTCTTATTATTTCATGTGTATAGCATTCTCAAGCTTGAGACTTTGCATTGTGTTTTATAGTGTGCTGACAATCACGACTGGCATTTCTAAAGGGAGAAAGCAGAGGAAAAGAAAAACCAGGACTGGACTGTGGATGAGGTTTTGGGATAGTGACAGTCTCCTTGACTGGCCATTCACAACCATCCATGATGTGACCTCCACCTGATTCTCTGGCCTTCCCTCTCACCACAGCCTCGTCCCACCATGCTCAGTCCATGCCATGCTGCTTCCTGGTCCTGAACAATCTGTCTCCCTGCCCTACCCCAGGGCCTTTGCACATACTATTCCTACCACTTTGAATGCTCTTCTCCACTTATCCGGGATACAAACACTGGCCCATCTTTCAAGACCTCATAGGTAAAGTCCTTCCTGACCCCTCCCAGACCTGAAATGAACTCTCCCTGCTCTGGCCTGCCCCACCATACCCTCTCAGATTGCCACCACTTGTACCTATTTATAATCTGTTTCTGTATCTGTTTCTGGCTCCTATATTGAGTTCACTGATACAGTCACCATGCCCTGTTTATCTGTATGTGCAGAGGTCATGCCTCTATCTTAGCAGGTCTTCGTCTTTTAATTTTTCTTTCTGAGACAGAGTCTCACTCTTTCAGGCTGGAGTGCAGTGGCATGATCATGGCTCACCGCACCCTTGACCTCCTGGGCTCAAGTGATCCTCTCACCTCAGCCTCCCAAGTAGCTGAGATCACAGGCATGTACCACCACATCTGGCTTTTTTTTTTTTTTAAGTTCTTGGATACATGTGCAGAACGTACAGGTTTGTTGCATAGGTATACATGTGCCATGGTGGTTTGTTACACCTGTCAACCCATCATCTAGGTTTGAAGCCCTGCATGCATGAGGTATTTGTCCTAATGCTCTCCCTCCCTTTGTCCCCCATGCCCCAACGGGCCCTGGTGTGCAATTATTTTTTGTAGGGACAGGGTCTCACCATGTTGACCAGGATGGTGTCGAACTCCTAGGCTCAAGCAATCCTCCCATCTCAACTCCCAAAGTGCTGAGATTACAAGGGTGAGCCACCATACCCAGCTTTAGTCTTTTTTGAATAAATGAATCATCCTTTTGGCAACACTACATCAATGCCTAACTCTATGCCCTGATCACATGAAATTGCTTTTTCTTTTTTTGCCGATATGTCTATTTCCCCATTAGACCATGAGCTCCTTGTGGATGGGTCCCGGGGCCTACATCTTCGGTACCTGTTGACCCCCAAATATTTGTTTAATGAATATGAGTTGCTTTGGATCAAAAGTCAATAAAGCCTCCCTCACAATACAAAGAATAAATGCATGATGATAAAGATTTTTAAAGGTTGTCAAGTGCATGTGTTGATTTACGGAACAAATTAATATGACAGCATCAACACTTCCAGCCCTGCCAAATCAGTTTCAGCAATTACGTGTACCCAAGGCAGGGTGCAGCTGCTCGCGAGACACGATGTGAAAGAGGTCTCCCTTGGCTTGCGCAAAGGTCTTCAAGATATTTTTAGTCGACAAACAACCATGTGTCACTCATCAGGCATCCCATTAAACCAAATTGTACAACTTGTTAGACAGTCTCTCATATTAATTGTGAAGGCTCTGTGACTTCAGTCCCCCTGGGTGCTGAGTCTACCCCAAAGCCAGAGGCGGGACGCATATAGGCCTGAAAAATCCTGACCCATGGCTTCTTTTACCCACAGTCTTATCCCACCCGCATCAGTGCAATTTTGCACCAACTTCCACAGGGAATTAACAACATGGTATAGATAATCAGTAAATTCTCTAAGAACCCCTGAAAATATCTAATGGTATGGGAGCTATCTAAGCTCTCCCACCACAAAGTATATTTGGAAGTTTTATCAAAAGAGACTATATAGTACACATTAAATGTTGCATGTGTGATGCATATAGACACTGATTGTTCTGAGCCTCCAGCAATCCCCCAGATAACCCATCTCTGAGCCGATGGGAGGGGGGCTTTGGAAAGGGAGCTATGGCATTTTAAAGCAAATCTCACAGGTGCCTGGAGATTCTAGAAGGTCACTGCACGAGCTGACATGCTAACTTCCTGGTACCCAAGGCTCAAGCAAAGTAACAACGAATCTTGCAACAAGGCTCGCTTTGTCACAGAGCCAGCCTTCAGATGTGAGAGAGCAGCAGAAAATCACTTGTGACCTTTGCAACACAGTTGCTCCCTCACCTCAGCTGCCCCATCTCCCAAGCCCTCCACAGGAATGGACTCTCCCTCCTGCCTTCTGGGGGTAAATATTTTTAAATAGGATCGCTTAATTTTATATATGCAAAAACTAGTTGTAAAACATGTGGGGAAAAATATAGTGGAAAGCAGAAGCACATTCAGAATATCCACAGCAATTATAACGCATCTAAAAATACGTTTCACAAGACAAATACAAGTGCTTTCTATGAAAATGTACTAAAAGGCATTTTCAAAAGACCTAAAATGAGAGATTATATTCTTGGATGTGAAGACACATACTGTGTATTTCTTTACTCTTCCCCAAATTAATTCATGAGTATGATGCTATTTCAATCGGAATCCTAATGGTTATTATTTTAGCTGAATAAATTGATCATTAAGGTCACTTGGAAAACAAATGTGCAAGAATAGTAAAGATGAGTAAAAAAAATACAGAAGGGAACTTGAGAGCAAGTTTCAGATACTGAAATATATATTAACCTAAAATAATTAAAAAGATTTAGTAAGGATGGGGTTAGGATACAGCAACACCCTTCAGGCTATTTCATAGCCCATAGAGGAATAACTAAGACACGGAGACATAGTGGACCCAGGAGGCCAAGCAGGAAGTCAGAAGGAGCAGCTGGATGGGGACCTGAAATTGACAAGGCAGCTGCTGCTAGGTCTGCTTTGCTGAGGGCTATTAAATGCCTCTCAGCCCACTAACATATGTGATAGGAAAGAAATATATATATATAAGTATTCCCAAATATTTCTTGCCCCTCATCTTTAATGAAAACAAAGAGAGTATGGTACCAGCAAATAAACAAACATAAATCAGTGTAAGAGAAGGAAGTACAAAAAGCGCCTATTATGAAAATTCAGTGAGTGGAAAATGACTTTTCACATCAATAGGAAATAAACAGACTATTTAATAAAACATACTGAAAAAATAGTTTGGAAAGAGATGATACAAACATACGTATCATAGATTACTATCTCACTCCACACATAAAAACAAAATTTCAGTGGCTTAAAAGTATAGCTGTAAAATCACTACAAAGAAATGTAGAATTATTAAGACTTGAGGTAAGGAAGGCCTTTTTTGCCTTTTTCTTTCTTTGAAGATTGTTTTTAAATGTCACAGAAAACCCAGAAGCTATTAAAAGGGGGACAGGAATTGACACATCTGGCTACATAAAAACTTAAACCCTCTACCAGCCTAGGCAACATGGCAAAATCCCATCTCCACGAAAAATACAAAAATTCCCCAGGCATGGTTGCATGCGCCTGTAGTCCCAGCTACCCAGGAGGCTGAGGTGGGAGGATTGCTTGATCCCAAAGGCAGAGGATGCAGTGAGCCGAGATTGTGCCACTGCACTCCAGCAACCCTGTCAAAAAAAAAAAAAATCCTTAAACCTACTCCATGTTGAAAGAAACCTACTCCACGCATCTATCTACGCCAGATAAAGGCAATATATTTACAATTGGAAAAGGATAAATAGCTATAATATGTTGAAAATGCCTAATAAACAATGAAAAGCCCTCAACTTTAAAGGATCAAATTTCAAGTAGGCAATTCACAAAAGAAGAAATAGCCTATAAGTTTGTTCAAAGATTCTCAATCTCTTTAGTAATTAAAAAAATATATACCAAAGCCGTATTTTTCCTATAGGACTGAAAACAGGTTGGCGAGAGTGTAGAAATATCGTCCTCTTGTCCATTCATAGCGGAAGTTGAAATTGATGCAACTCTTTTGGAATGCAATTATCTGATATCTATTGAAGAACTTAGTCCTTGACCCTGCATTTTATTTCTAAGACTTTCTCATTCAAAAATATTCCCTCCTATACTCAGAAATGCAGTGCCACATGATTTGTAAATAGTGAAAATGGGGAGAATATATTTTTTTCTTGAGTCAATTGTGTAAAATTATATATTCTTCAGCCAATAGAAAGAATGAGCTAAATCTAAGTAAAATAATATGAACAGATGTCCATAATATGAATACATACTGCCTGACACTTCTCATTTAAATTCAAAACTGTGGACTTGCTGTATAATCACTTCTATATTACATCCATATCTTCTTTCTTCCACACGAAGAATAACGGTTCTCAAAACATAAGAGATGATAGAATTTTAATATCTCATAATTATTCATTTGCTTCATCCCACATTACATACATAACAATTTTGGTATAACAACATTAATACAGCCACCACCAATATGATTTCTGAAAGTCAAAAAGAAATTGTTTTTGCATTTGATCTTCTTCTTCTCTCATTTTTATATATTTACATGGTCAGAGCATTTAGCAACTACAGACTATTCTCCATCCCTTTAAGAAAAAAAAAAAAAAATTGGCAGGGTGCAGAGGCTCACACCTGTAGTCCCAGCACTTTGGGAGGCCAAGGCGGGCAGATCACCTGAGGTCAGGAGTTCAAGACCAGTCTGACCAACATGGAGAAACTCCATCTCTACTAAAAATACAAAATTAGCCAGGCATGGTGACACATGTCTGTAATCCCAGCTACCCAGGGGGTTGAGGCAGGAGAATCGCTTGAACCCAGTAGGTGGAGGTTGTGATGAGCCAAGATCACACCATTGCACTCCATCCTGGGCAACAAGAGTGAAATTCCATCTCAATATATATTTAATGCTTACCATTAGTCCTTATGTTGTCTTTCTAGTCGTTTGGGTAATCTGAAGTTCATTTGCCAATGGATTTCTCTTTAAAGACTCAAAAGAACTTTATTTCTTGAGTTCTTGCATACAGGTAAGTCTGTTCCCTTTTGTACTTGAATGTCAGTGTTGATGGGCATAAAATCCTTGACTTACACATTTTTTCCTCAAGTATATTTAATATGTTACTTCTTTTTCTTATGTAATGAAGCATCACTTTCTAAAACTGTCATGACAATCTCGTTTTGTTACCCTTTAAAATCACTGGTTCTTTGGGCCTAGATGCCTACAGTGCTTTTTTTTTTTCTTTATGGTTCAGTAATTTTACTGGGATACATCTTGGAGTTGTTTTATTTCCATATCTCAGGACTAGAGTATACTCTTTCAATATGGAGTTTTAAAATCATTTTATTTCAGGAAAGTTTTGTTTTATAGTTTTGGTATTTATTCTGTTTTTTTTTTTTTTTTTACTTTGATTTTCTTCTTCCGGGACTCCTATTGTCTACATGTTGGATATTCTTTGCTTATCTTTAATATTTGCCTCTTTCTCTTCATTTCTTTTTCCTATTTTCATTTGTCTTTCATTTTTAATTTTTTTTCCTTTTCACCTCTTTCAATTAAGACATTTACAATGTTGACATTCTCTTCAGTTCCTTCCAGTTCAGTCTTTTTTTTTTTTTTTTTTTTTTTTTTTTTAATGTGTAATTCTTGAGTTCTGTCACTTGGATTCTGAGTTTTTCTCATTCTGATTTATGGCATTCTTTCAAACATTGTATTACAATGTATTTCATACATTTGAAACAGAAGGTTATACTTTTGTTGTTTTATGGCTTGTTTCTTTGTCTGCAGAAATGCTATTCTATTCCTTATTCTCTTGCTCTCTTACAAAAACTTTGGATTGGCTTTGGTCTTGATTCTTTCCTGTGGCTCATTTTCATGTAAAACTAATTTTCCTGAACTTCTAGGAGGCATTGTTCAGAAGTTAGAAACACAGACTTCACAGGGCTCCTTCTTCTGTTGTTTTTGTCTGGTCAAAAATATGTGGCTTGCTCTCAGAGATTTCCTGGCCCTGTTTTCTCCTTTTTTTTTGAGACAGTCTCACTCTGTCGCCCAGGTTGGAGTGCAGTGGCATGATCTCAGCTCACTGCAACCTCCACCTCCTGGGTTCAAACGATTCTCCTGTCTCAGCCTCCCGAGTAGCTGGGACTACAGGCGCCCACCACCACCCGGCTAATTTTTGTATTTTTAGTTGAGATGGGGTTTCACCATGTTGGCCAGGCTGTTCTCAAGCTCCTGACCTCGTGATTCACCCTCCCAGGCCTCCCAAAGTGCTGGGACCGCAGCCATGAGTCACCGCACCCAGCCTCTCCTCCCACTCTTACCTGGACTTTATCTTTGTCTCTAGTGTCCCTGTGTGGCTCAGTTTTGATTCCACAGTCAGCAGTTTCTCTTGCGTGTGGGAGCCTCGCCTGGAAGGGGATCTTGGGCCATCAGTTTTAAGAGCCCACTAGGGCTTCCCTTGCATGCTCCCTCTATGGTTTGGAGCAAAATCTCTCCCAGGATTGGCTGGATTCTCTAATTTGTCTGCCATCTGCAGTCAATACTGGCTAATTTGCGATTTCCCTGCACTCAGGTTTATCGAAAACTCCATTTCTTCCTGCTGCTTCTGCTCACACAGTTGCTAATACCATGTAGATCATGTGGCTGTCAGTGATTTTTTTTTTCCCCCACCGTGTTTTGGAATTTGTGAAGATACCTTAGTAGCTAACTTTGTTACAAATGTTGTCCATGTACCTGTTCTGTAATTGCTTCATCTGGTTTCTGAGGGATCTAAGGACATTCAAAAACTATGTTGCTGACATTGATGGTTTTTTTCATTTGGGTTTTTTGTTTGTTTGTTTTTTTCTTTTTCCCCTGTAGGCTTTTTCCACTCATATTTTTTTTTAAAAATTGGTTGGGCGTAGTGGCTTACGCCTGTAATACCAGCACTTTGGAAGGCTAAGACAGGCAGATCACTTGAGGTCAGGAGTTTGAGATCAGCCTGGCCAACATAGTGAAACCTTGTCTCTACTAAAAACACAAAAATTAGCCAGATATGGTGGCGCATACCTGCAATTCCAGCTACTTGGGAGGCTGAGGAAGGAGAATCGCTTGAACCCAGGAGGCGGAGGTTGCAGTGAGCCAAGATTGTACCTCTGCACTCCAGCCTGGGCGCGAGTGAGACCCTGTCTCAAAAATAAAAATTAAAATTAAAAACTTATTTTAGAGACAGGGTCTTGCTCTGTCACCCAGGTTGGAGTGCAGCGGTACAATCACAGCTCACTGCAACCTCAAATGCCTTGTGGGCTCAAGCAATCCTCCCACCTTAGCCTTCCAAGTAGCTAGAACTAAAGGTACAAGCTACCATGCCCAGTAATTTTTTTTTTTTTTTTTTTTTT
Source organism: Papio anubis (assembly GCF_008728515.1). Taxonomy (NCBI): domain Eukaryota; kingdom Metazoa; phylum Chordata; class Mammalia; order Primates; family Cercopithecidae; genus Papio; species Papio anubis. Next base: position 23,714,296 of record NC_044993.1, on the reverse strand, counting down.
TTTTGGTAGAGACGGAGACTTGCTATGTTGCCCAGGCTAGTCTCAAACTCCTGACCTCAAGCCATCCTTTTGCCTCACAGGCATGAGCCACTGCACACAGTCAACATTGACTTTTTATTGTGTGAATTTTTGTAGTCTTCGAGTTTTTCACCACAATGAAGCATTACATTTTTAAATTTATGTCTCAGTTTGGTACATCACTTCTCCAGGAACGCTATCCCTGGATCTACCCTACCCTAATACCAGATATCAAATTATAACCCTCAGTAAAATGTGTCAGAGCTTTGTACCCTTCCTTCACGTCACTACTCTCAGTTTATCATTATAAAACAGTGTGATCATCTTACAGTTGAGGAAACTGAGAGCTTAAGAAGCAGAGGTAATTTTCCCAAAGAAATGAAGCTGTTGGAAGTTAGGAAATTCATCCAGATCTGTCCAACACCAGGGCCCTGCCTTCCTGTGTGTGGCGTTACCCCGCAAGAGCCAGAGGTAATTCTCCAAAGACTGCAGTAGGCAGACACCAGTGTGAGGGCAGTATGCAGGGTGGAGCCAGAGGCTACAGAGAAAATGTTTCCCTAGCTGAAAACTGGGACATATGTGCTTAGCATGGAGGTCCTTGCGGGTCAGCATGGAAGCAAATCTATCTTATACAAGATGCAGTAATATACAATGGTTAAGTGCACAGCCCACAGAGCAGGGACACCTGGGTTCAAACTCTGGCTCTGCAACTTAATAGACCTCAAGAAAGTTACCCACCTGCTCTGTCTGTGCCTCAGTTTTCTCATCTGCAGAACGGCAAGATTTATTTCATAGTTATTTTGCAGATCCATTAAGTTAATATACATAAATCACTTAGAACATTGTCTGGCATATGATAAGTGTAATCATTATTACAAAAGAATGGGGGTGGGGAGAGGCTCAGAGTCTTCTGAGATTGGGGCTGTTTGATTTTATTTTTCCCTTTAGCTGCAACCTCTATGCATATGGCTCCTAATACTGAGCCCCCATATTTGCACCCAAAAGAGCCCCCCATCTGGTCATATCATCCAGACCAATCAGGGATGAGAGGTTGGTTAAGGAATCAGCATTCAGAAAAACGAGTTCCTTCTAGCCTTTGATAGACTCTCATTGGGTTTTTCTGGATTCCCTCCCCCCGCCCAAGCCTAAGTCCACAGCTTGAAGCTTCTGATAAAATTCTAAAATTCTTCCTCATCTCACCTCAGATAGGTGGGAGAAAATCAAGTTTGTACACTTCAGAGTGTCTTGATGGCCGACATTAAAGGCAGCATCAGCCCAGCCAGCAACGATGGGAAAATTTTAGGATTGAGGCTATGAGAACAGTTCCTCACTCACTAAGGAGAATATCAGAATGACCCAACACCTTACCCACTCTATAGCCCATTACTTAGCAGCATCTCTTACTAGGGCATGGAGGGCTCATAGAACTTGGTTTCCACCCAGTGCTGCATTTTAACGGAAGACACCTTACCTGTAACCAAACAAGTGACTTCCTAATGGTGAGCTCTCAGGCACCATAGCAGATAGATGAAGCAATGGTTGTCAGTAACCTTCAAACACTCTTCAACTAGAACTCAGGTCCCCAAGCCAGAGTGAGGATGGGGTGTGGTCTTGACAATAACCTCAACAGAGAGAGTGGAGGTCCCATGTGAGTGGTGGGGCTGGATAACTTGTGCAGGAGTGAAGACCCGGGAGCCTCAAGTGCTGAGACAAGCAGACATCACTGACCACTCCAGAAACAACAAAAGATGCCCAAAAGATGGAAAACATGGGAAAATTACAAAGAAAGACCAGAATCTGGTGGGAGCTACCTGCATATACTTCTGTAGCTGCAAATGCCAAAGAGATAGGAGACTAATGGGCAAGGATAAGGTGGAACATTAGCTTCCGGGTGTCAATAACTCACAGGGAAACACCAGGCAGCCAGAATTACCTTCCTAGAGGGCAGGGGAGTGGGGTGAGAAGGTTAAGAGGGGACAGACCCTGGAGGGGACGGGCTCTCTAGTAGCCAGCATAATGTTGCAGTGAGATCCTGAGCACTGATGCCTGAAAGTGTGTCAACAGCCATACGCCCGTACCAAGAATGGCGTTATCCCACATTTAAGATGAAGAAACTCAGATGCAAAGAGGCCAAACAACATGCCAAGGATCCCACAATGACACGTCAGTGGGCAACAAATTCAAATCCACGTCCTCTTGGCTCCAAAGCCTTTGCTCCTTATGACTGGACCACGGTCTAACTCCTGACTCTGTCACCACCTTGCCGTGTGACCTTGTTCTGATGGCTTCGTCTCTCTGAATCTAAAATTCCTCATCTCAGAAACGGAGATGATTCCTTCAAGGCATATGTGTTTTGTATCTAGTGCAGTGCCTGGTGCCTAGAAAGTCTATCTGTGCCAACTTCCTACCATCCGTCATCCACTGCCATCTGCACATAATCTTTCAAGCAACCATTAATCTGCTGCCATCCTCCATCTTACCTGCCTCATTCTCTTCATTAAATCTATAGAAATTGCCTGCTAGAAAGAGTCATATAGCATTCGTGGAAAGTACATGGGGAAAGATTACTTTCATCAATGAATCCCAGTAACTTCCACTTCCCTCCATGACATTTCAGAGCAGCCAAAATATGTGCTTTTCCTAGAGAGTCAACTGACATTTGGAGAACTATGTTTTCTGTCTTATTGCAGGAAGAAAATCCATCTAACCCTTAAACATCTGTCAATAAACCTGAGCAGGAGATCAGCTGAGGTCAACCCTCCAATGGCCTCCAAGGCCTTGTCTGGAAGAACACAGGGAGACCTGGCTGTGTGGCAGGAGGTGAAGGGAAGGACGGGGCCCAGGAGTGCTATCACCTATGGATTCTCATCCTGACGTCAAGAGTCAGAAGGGCTTTCTGAGATGTTATAGCTCTATCTTTGCATTTCACAGATGGGGAAACTGAAGCCCAGAGAGGAGAAGCCACTTGTCCACATAACTGCTAAGTCTGAAACTTGCACTCCTAGTCCAGGACATCAGCAGCCTGTCCTCAGGGAACTGGGGATTGCCCTATCATCAAAAACAAATCCGGGCTCCATCAGTTGCTGGCAGGATGCTGGGTTCTCAGCAAGTCTGTTTAGCTTTAGTTTCCTGATGTGGTAAAATGGGAATGACAAAGTCATCTTCACAGGATTTAAAGAAGTGAGGATGTGAACAGCCTGGCACAAATTTTTGCCAATAGTAGGCACTCAAATACAGTTACTTTTTTTTTTTTTTTTTTTTTTTTGGAGAGACAGGGTCTCGCTATGTTGACCAGGCTTGTCTCGAACTCCTGGCCTCAGCAATCCTCCTGCCTCAGCATCCTGAGAAGCTAGGATTACAGACACATGCCACAGCATCTAGCTAATTTTTTTTTTTTTTTTTTTTTTTTTTTTTTGTAAAGATGGGGTCTCACTTTGTTTCCCAGGCTGGTCTTGAACTCCAGGCTTCAGGCAATCCTCCTACCTCAGCCTCCCAAAGTGCTGGGATTACAGGCATGAGCCACTGTGCCTAGCCTATTCCTCTTCTTGTCTAGAAGCAGACCTTGGCACAAGGATTTAAATGCAAGTCGTTTATTTGAGAAATGATCCCAAGAAGCCCCAGATGGGGAGTGGGAAAGTCGACAGGAAGGAGAGAAAGCCCATATAGAGAATGTTAATAAGTAGGGCACACTCTGGGCTCCTGGGCCCAATCCTTCTGGTGACCTCTGGAAGACACTGTGGAACCCCCCTTTCATCCTTGCTGAGGATGAGGAAGCTAATGATCTGTTCCCTAACTCTCATCCTTTGCTGGCTGAGGGCTGCTCCTAGGGGCCTCACGCAACTCCCCAGCACTTCCTGCCTGCCCTGAGCACCAGCTGAGCAAGCCCCAGAAGGCCCTGGGAAGGGAAGTCACAGGTGCTTGCCGTTGGAAGCCATCTACGTGCGTGACAACTGTGAGCACCAGTGGAAGACCGGCACTGCACTGGGAGTAGCTGCCACAGCCCAGCCCTTGTGCCACTCAGATCCAACCATGCTCCAAATTAAGCTCACTCTCTTCTGTCACTGGATTTTCAATGTGACAACAGGTTCCAGTTTCTTGTATACATAAATAAGCAAGCAAAGAAATTTAGAACAGGGGGAATCCTCCCACCTCATCCTGACCAGCCACTGAGCCTAGCTCTTTTTTTTTTTTTTCTAATTTTTTGTAACCAGGGTCTCACTATGTTGCCCAGGCTGGTCTTGAACTCCCAGGCTCAAGTAATCCTCCTGCCTCAGCCTCCCTAAGTGTTAGGATTACATGTGTGAGCTGCTACACCTGGTCCAGTGTGGTTCTTTATGCAAAGAAAGGCGAGGCACCCAGGCTGGAGTCCACAGTAATTCAAACAAATTTAGAACAGTTCTTGCTGGGACAGTTGGTCCTGAGATTATCATTAATATTCATCATCAGTTGGGCGCAGTGGCTCACACCTGTAATCCCAGCACTTTGGGAGGACGAGGTGGGTGGATCACCTGAGGTCAAGAGTTTGAAATCACCCTGACCAACATAGTGAAACCCCATCTCTACTAAAATACAAAAATTACCCAGGTGTGGTGGCAGGCACCTGTAATCCCAGCTACTAGTAAGGCTGAGGCAGGAGAATTGCTTGAACCCAAGAGGCAGAGGTTGCAGTAAGCCCAGATTGTATCATTAGACTCCTGCCTGGGCGACAGAGTGAGAGTCCCTCTCAAATATATATACATACATGTATAATCAACCTCCTTGTTATAGGCTATATTGTATCCCCCCAAAAATTCATATGTTGAAGTCCTAACCCCCAGTAGCTCAGAATGTGACTATTTGGAGACAGAGCCACGAAAGAAACTATCTAAGTAAAATGAGCTCAATTAGGGTGGTCCCTAATCCAATATGACTGATGTCTTTATAAGAGTCCTTTTGGACACGTACAGGCACAGAGGAAAGACCATGTGAAGACACAGAGACAACATGGCCATCGACAAGCCTTTAGAAGAAACCAACCTTGCCAACACCTTGATCTTGGACTTCTAGCTTCCAGAACTATAAACAATGTGTCTGTTGTTTAAGCGACCTGGTCTATGGTAATTTGTTATGGCAGCCCTAAAAAGCTAATACAATCCTCTGCCACCGTTTCTAGAATCCCCCTGGGCAGTTCTTCTATTAGTTCAGGCTCTTCCCACTCCATTCCTAAAGGGTCTGAGTTCCAGGTACCATGTACTGGTACCATACCTGTCACTGCTTGTTCATGGCTATCTCCAGGATTGCAGGCACCAAGAGAGGCCCCAGGTCATCCCCTGAATTCTAGACATGCTCTTTCCTGCCCCAGCTGTGTAGCAACTCTACTTCCGTGGGATAACCATTGTGATATGTAATCATTACCCCGCCAGTATTTTAACTCCTTTCTCTGGCTGCTGGTGCACCAGCACAGAGGAGCCCAGTGTGGCCAGGCAAAGGCTGTGATTTTAGGGGAACACTTGCTGTATTCCCTGGGAACCAGGACTTCAGTTCAGCAGAGCCTAGAGTAACAAGGATAGGAAATGCAAATCCCCGAGATGAGTCCCTGGGAGTGATGGTGACAGGACCCACTTCCGCATCCGGTTCTTGTTCTCACTCCAGGTTGCCATATCACCCTGTAATTGGATCCAACCACCTTCTACTAAGTGGGTCTCACAGGTTTTGTGCCAGTGACTGAGGGCAGTCCTAAGCTCCATCAACCTCCCCTTTTCCTCCTAGCAGCTCATGGATGTGGTTCAAGGAGCAAGTCCAGTCCAGTGTGGTTCTTTATACAAAGAGAGGTGAGGCACTCAGGCTGGGGTGCACGGTCATGTGCCTTCTCCCTTCCCACCCCTGTGCTGGGGTCCCCTCCCTCCTCACTGCACCCATTGTACTTGCTATTTCCATCAAAGCACATGTTCAGTTTGTCTGAACAATTAACATTATTGGGGGTGGAGGTGGAAGCAGCGGAAAACAGGTCTGAGCACCCCTTGACCCAAAGCCCACCCCACCCTACCCCTGCCCAAGGAGCCCTGCTTGAGAAGCCAGCTTTAAGAAATCTGGTTCTGAAGTTTGGCTGCAAAGTGTAACCAAAATATCCCACAAATGTCCTACTTTTCAGTGGGTAAAGTTAAAAAAAGTTTTTAGGAAACAGGTGTGTTTACTCTGAACGCAAAACAGCATTTGGTTCCCTTTTTTTATCTACGTCTTTAAGGCAGTCACAGCCGGGAAGGCTACTGGGTGGCATTTACAATTATGAGCAGGTTGATGCAGTTTCGTCTGCCAAGGTGCCACACTGAGGAACGAAAAGGAGCTGTTTGGGGGTGACAGGCTGTCATGGGCCCCATGCCATTCCCCAGCCATTGTGGGGCAGGGCTGTGGGAGCCCTTTGAGAACACAGAACCTTCTTTCTGCACAGCGTGTGGCCTCTGCTCTGTCTCCCCTTGGATAAAAGGATGGAAACGCTTTCCATTGATGCTGACATTCAGCCTTGTTTCATGGTTTCCACAGAACCCATTGCTTAACTGTCTTATGACCAAAATAAAAGAGACAAGGCTCAAGGGGCACCTAGACCTGTCCCCCGCGTCTGGAGTAATGGAGCTGGCATTGCAATGAGATCATTGTGCTTTGTGCTGAGCAAAGACAGGGCTCTGGGCCTGGAAGCTTTGATTAAGAAGGGGTAGGTGGGGTGGTCTACACCTGTCCCCAGCTGATTTCCAAAGCTGTAGGGCTGGGAAGGAGAGAGCGCAGTGCCACAAAGTTCTGGACACAGCCAAGGGGAATGAGCATCAGTGGAGGATGTCTGGTTGCAAGCCCCTTGAACAAATGGTGTAATAAGTGGGGACTGGGTTTGGGATTTCACAGACCTGGTAGAAGCCCCTCTCTGCCACTTAATGGCTGTACAACCTTGCATATGGGCCTTTCCTTCTCTGAGCTTTCATTTCGTCATCTGTATACTGGGGATGACAATACCCATCTCACAGGAGCAGTGTGCGTCTTAGGTCGGGTTCCCCAGAAGCAGACCCTGAGATGAGGATTTAGATCAAAGTGATTTTGTAGGAAGTTTCCCAAGGAAACCAGTAGGGTAGAGAGAAAAGGGAATCAGAAAGATCAGGCAAAGATGCTGTATCAAGGTTTCTGTGTGGCCTGTGAACCTACAGTGACCACCATCGCAACATCATGTCTGGGACCAGGCTGGGTGACATCAGCAGAGGCAGCTGGGGAGGGTGCTAGGGACCCAAACTAAATGCATGATACACTAACTGGGATCCACCTACAACCTCCCTCCCGCCAAACCCCAGCACCTTTCTTCCTGGGAGCCTCTATGCTGAGCTTCCCTCCCTAGGCAGGCAGGCAGGCAGGCAGAACAGGTGACCCATGGGCACCGAGGGAGAAGGGACAAGTCAACAGATGTGAGACTCAGACAAAATAAGGTTTTGGAGAAGGGTCTTCTTGGCAAGACCATGAGAGGTGATGCTGATATCTGCAGCAGGAGGAGTAAGAGGTGCTCGGCTGGGCTCTGTCTGACTTTGAAGGAATGAGGGAGGGAAGCAAGGGCAGGAAACCAGTAGAAACTGAAGTCCAAAGAGAGGTGACGGCTTTGACCAGCTCCCTTCAGTGCCACACCTTAGCACATGCTGTCAGTTCCCTGGCCCAGCCCCTCACCACAGTCACCATTTCCCGAGCCCCTGCTTTTGTGCTTTTGCTTCCAACAGCCAGCACCTGCGTCTCCCCCAGCAGAGGGCTGCCCTCAGCAGCCAGGGTGGGGACCTGGAGCTGCCTGGGAATTCACACTGCCCCCCACCAGCCTGGGTGTTCCTTAACCAAGGACTGATCCTCCTGGATGGGGCATCTCTGAGGCTTGTCCTACACCAGTGTGAGGGGCATGGAGCACAATGTCCCTTCAGTGCCACCCAGCAGGGGCACTCGTGCCAGCCCCACGACTGTGGGTCACATCACCCCCTGCTCCTCCCTCTCTCCTAGCATGCCCAGACCTCTCGCCTCTCATTCCCACCTCAGTTTCCCCACCTTTCACACCACTTCCCTGAGAGACTAGAGACCTGCTGTGAGGCTTGGCCTGCTGTACCTGGACCTGAGATCCTTTCCCCACCTATTCTAGCCTGGATCCTGTTCCTCCCACAGAACTCATCCCCTGGACATGGTCTGAAACATCCTGCTGCCCGGCTCCCAACTCCACTGCACAGTGATATACCCCGCTTTTGCATGACCCTGGCTGGGGTTCCACCCCGGAGGTAACCAATCTAGCTGCTCAGTGATTTCTCCTGCCTTGGCATCTGGACATGACTCCCTCCGCCTTACACGTCATGGAAGCCTGTGAAACTCCAAAGTAACTGGCAAGGCCAGCTTCACTGGCATGGGACTGATCTGGGCTTGTCACCCAGGGCCTACACTTGGTTTAATGTTCTGCTATCACCAATTTATGGTGATGGTTTTTAAACATGAGTTCCCTCCCTCCAGGCCCTTCCAACCTACCTTCTTTCCTCTACCTCTCCCACCACTCCTCACCCCTTCATTGCCCTGCCCTAACTAAGGGCCCAATAGATGGTGACCTCTTAGCTAGGAGACCGAGGTTGTCATGGTTCAAGAATGGCCCAGGTTGGAGCTGAGCACAGTGGCTAACACCTTTAAACCCAGCACTTTGGGAGGCCAAGGCGGGGGGATCACCTAAGGTCAGGAGTTCGAGACCAGCCTGGTCAACATCGTGAAATCCTGTCTCTACTAAAAATGCAAAAATTAGCTGGGCGTGGTGGAGGGTGCCTGTTAATCCCAGCTACTCAGGTGGCTGAGGTGGGAGAATTGCTTGAACCTGGGAGGCGGAGCTTGCAGTGAGCTGAGATTGCACCACCCACTCCAGCCTGGGCGTCAGAGCGAGACTTCATCTTAAAAAAAGAAAAAAAAAAAAGTCCTTAGAGGCAGGGAGTCCTGTGTTCTGCCCCCAGGCTGGCTGGGCCCCTGTACCTGGGATTTATGTACTCTACACTTATGCCTGGTGTATTAATTCATTTTCATACTGCTATAAAGAACTGCCTGAGACTGAGTAATTTATAAAGGAAAGAGGCTTAATTGACTCACAGTTCAGCATGGCTGGGGAGGCCTCAGGAAATTCACAATCATGGTGGAAGGGGAAGCAAAGCACCTTCCTCACAAGGCGGCAGTGGGGAGATTGCTGGGTGAAGGGGTAAGAGCTCCTTATAAAACCGTCAGATCTCGTGAGAACTCACTCACTATCACAAGAACAGCATAAGGGAAACCGCCACCAGGATTCAATTACCTCCACCTGGCCTCTCCCTTGACACATGGGGATTATGAGGATTACAATTCAAGACGAGATTTGGGTGGGGACACGAAGCCTAGCCATATCACCTGGGTAATCAGGTTAAGATGCAGGACTCTGTCAACACCAGGAAAGGAAGTCTTGAGCAACCTGAGTTTCTCAGCCGTGTTTACAGCTGCACTATGGCAGCCAGAGACAGAGTTCTCAGCCCTGGCTATAGAGAATCACCTGGGAGCTTTCAGTTATCCTGATTCTGTTGGTCTATGAGGACGTCCAGGCATGAAGATGTCTTAAAAGCTCCCCAAATGACTCTTAGGTGCAGCCGAAGTTGAGCAGCACTGAGCCAGGTGCTGTGCTGGAGGCAGAACGAGCATCCTGGTGCCCTACTCTCCACCAGCACAACCGGACCCACTTAGCCACACAGTGAGACCGGGCCCCGGCCACCCTGCAGCAGAGGTGAAGCCCACCCAAGGTCAGTAGCCGAGGGCACAGCCAGGGCCCTGGATGTTCTCCAGCCAGCTCCTCTGTTCTTCTCTCTGGCTCTGCTGGGATCCTGAGTCTTAACCTGCCCTGCCCTCAGCTCTGGTCTCTGGATCCCCTACCCCATCCACTTCCTTCTGGAGTAGCTACAGTGAGCTGAAGGAAGCTGTTCATTATTTTGACACAAGTCAAAACAATGTAATCCCATGATTACATTATTACATGATTATCCCATGATTACATGATTTTAATCCCATGTAAAAATCAACTCAAACAGGAATGCACAGAGGCCTGATCCCACCACCCCAACCTCATCCCAACTGTTATCTCCACCTGGAAGTTAGTTTACTGGGTCTTTGAAGATTTCAGATCTCTACATAATCATGGATTGTGGATGGAAGAGCCTAAAGGGTGGAGCAGAAGCTCTGAATTCAAGTCCTGCCTCTGTCACTTCCCAGCTGGCTCTGTCAGTCACTTCCCAGCTGTGCGCGTGGACACCGATGATGGGTAAGAAGATGCTGTGAAGCAGCTGCTGCTTTTGCCTGTGTCATTCATTCCTCACCCCCTGCATGTAGCTTCGAGGGGGCTACAGGTCAAAGACTCCCCTCTCCTAGGCAGGAGGTGGACACTTGGCCCAAATGAGGCTGATCAGACTCACCATCCCAGGAATTTCTATCTTGAACGGTGCAACCCAATAATTAAAACAAACAAACCATTTAGCCCCTTCATCTCAACAGGCGGCAGCCTGAGGTCTGCTGGCTAAGTTCCCGGAGGTGCTGTGGCTTTGCCCTTTCAGGGAAATTGCTTCACTTTTTTGTTGTTGTTTTTGTGAGTTCTCCCACCTATCTCCTCCCAACAAATTCCTTTTTAGCTTAAGTTAACTACAGTCAGAATCTGCCACTTACAGCTAAAGAATCCTAACTAGCATAACATGTCTTAGCATCCTCACTTCACAGATGAAAGAACTGAGGCCCAGAAGAGGCCAGGCTACATGTAAGGCTCTATATCCACTTAGTGAGAGAGTCAGAGCTTTAATGTGATCGCCTAACCCACACCTGTGCATCAGACTTGTCTCAACAACAGACATTGGCAAGAAAGTGCTGGAGAAATCATTTCTCGCCGGGCGCGGTGGCTCAAGCCTGTAATCCCAGCACTTTGGGAGGCCGAGACGGGTGGATCACGAGGTCAGGATATCGAGACCATCCTGGCTAACACGGTGAAACCCCGTCTCTACTGAAAAATACAAAAAAAAACTAGCAGGGCGAGGTGGCGGGCGCCTGCAGTCCCAGCTACTCCGGAGGCTGAGGCAGGAGAATGGCGTAAACCCGGGAGGCGGAGCTTGCAGTGAGCTGAGATCTGGCCACTGCACTCCAGCCTGGGCGACAGAGCGAGACTCCGTCTCAAAAAAAAAAAAAAAAGAAATCATTTCTCTACAAAGAAATAAACGCAAGAAGGGACCCAGACGAAAAGCACCAATACCATTTGTTTGGGTTCAACACAGAGTCCCAACCACCCCAACTGGGCAGTACAAAGACACCAACAGAATTAAAAAAAAAAAAAAACTTAAACCTCCATGCTCAGGACTGAACTTTCAGACAATCTGGCCCATGACTCATAAAGAGGGAACCCCAAAACTGGAGATGTTCCCTTTTTTTTATTTTTTAAGGAATATTTGTGACAATTATATATAGTTTTCAAGGTTAATGGCATCTTGATTCACAATAATGAAAGTTTCATTTATCTACATATTAGTGTCCTGAAGCTAGCTTTAATTTACATAATCATAAATTACATTTCAACTGTCCTCAGCAGCTAGTTCCCCATTTGATGAAAACATAAAAGGTAATTTTATTTGGGCTCAGTTGCATAAATACTGCATTTATGCAGCATCAGGAAATAGCATTTTAATCCAACCGGCAAGTTGGGCTCATTACAACAAAATTAGAATATTGGTTAAAACATCAAGTTGGTTCCCTGAGCGTCTTTGAAGGCCCTGGTCATTGTTGTGTTATTACCCAGTTGGTTTTAATTGTATTTGCTCAAAACTGGGAAAAGCTAAGTCCTCAGGATAAAAACATTCATTAGATTCCAGGTAGCCTGGAAGGTGCAGGTAGCCAGTGGGGCCTAAGATTCCAAGATAGCACCACGGAGGGGGACCAAGAGCTGAGAAGGAAACTATTCATTATTTTGGTTTTGGTGGGTGTTTCTTTTTTTTTGAGACAGGGTCTGGCTCTGTTGCCCAGGCTGGAGTGCAGTGGCCTGATTTCAGTTCACTGCAACCTCCACCTCCCGGGCTCAAGCCATCCTCTCACCTCAGCCTCCCCAGTAACTGGGACTACAGGTGCACACCACCACACCCGGATAATTTTTGTATTAGCATTTTTGATAGAGATGGGGTTTTGCTACGTTACCTAGACTGATCTCGAACTCCTAGGCTCGAGTGATCCTCCTACCTCGGCCTCCCAAAGTGCTGGGATTACAGGCAAGAGGACCAAACCTAGCTAATTTTGACACAAGACCGGATGGTCCAGCATAAAAGTCAGTTCAGACAGGTGTGAACACAGGCCTGACCTCACCACCCTATCCCCACCCCGACTCCTATCCCCACCTGGAAGTTAATTCATTGGGTCTTTGTGGGTTTGAGCTCTCCTGTGGATCACTGGTTTCTTCTACAATGCCAGGACCTGAGCGAGGTGCAGTGAAGAATCCCAGATATACATAAAATCTTGCCCTGTCCTCACTGGCAGGAAATAAGATGCACAAACTGCTTTGAGACAAGGAAGAGGGAGCAGAAAGACCCTTCCTCCACAGAGGCTCTGGGAGGTGGGCCAGCCTGGCCTGGTGGAGGGGACACTGAGGCTCAGAAGGGTGAAGCCACGTGCTCAAGTTTACTAGCTAATGCGGGGTCAAGATGCAAGTCAGGAGAGGCTAGAAGAGATTCTTAAATGTTCACTGGGAATGTTGCACTCAGGTTCCCAGGGAAGCAAAGGGGAAGGCTGGGTGCAAAGCTGCAGTGGGATTCCCTGCGGCATCACCCTTGGCCACAGCTGCTGCAGGAAGCACCAGCCCACAGGTCAGCACCTGCAGCTCCCACCACAGCTGAGGGCTTCTGTACTGCTCTCCGAAAGACAGGTGAAAGGTAAAGTGAGAAAGGCACATCTCATCCGCAATATCTTCAGAGCCAGCTTCATTCATAGCATCTCTGGGCTCCGTGGAAGCACGACACATTTCTTGCTAATCAAAGCTCTGTCTGATGCCCACGTTCTGCACAATGGAGGTCACAGCTGTCTGACCCATAGCCAGAAGCAGACAGAGGCTGCACTACATAGAAAATGGGTGGATTGGGTTGTTAGGTGCAAGGAATGAATGAATGTTCTTAGCTGCTCCTAGCATTTGTTCACAGAGTGTGGAAGCAGTGGGCAAGACAAGAGATTTGTCCCAGTGGAGAGCAGACCAGTGTGGGAAGAGGTGTTGCATTTATTTCCAGTGACTCCTGGCAGGGAGTTAAGCCCTTTAGAAGAGGATTCTCAGACGCTACCATTCTCTGTAAACCAGAGAAGGGACAGAGGACCAGCGGATGCAACACAACCAACTTACAGGATGGAGTGATCCCACAATGGCCAGCACAGCTCCCGGCTCCTCCACACACGTGTCATGTGGGTGCAGTTCTTTTCCTCTTTCACAGTGCTTTTGTGACATGCAGCACACCTAGGACAAACGTGCCTTGTGAAGACAGTGCTCTGAAGGGCAGCCTTTGTCAAACCTGGGTCTCCCGGGGAACCTGTTAAAACTGCAGAAGCCAAACCCCATCCCAGCCCCTCTGAATCTCCACTTGGTTAATAAGCATCCCAGGCAGCTCTGGGGGACCCTGAGGAGAACACAGCTCTTTATCTCTTATGGTCTTCCCAGGAGCCAGGACTCTGGACCCCAACCAAATTCCTAGTCCCGTTCATCCAGGAATGCATCTGTAATACCTCCCGAGAGCAGCTTAAACTCCCGACTTTAAGATAACAGCAAAAACGTTTGACCGAGGCCACGTTCTGTGAGAACACTTTGCTGTAATTTACTCTCTAGAACTTACAGGCAAATATTTGTTGAAGGAGTGATCCAGGGAACTCAGTGATTTCCAATCTCCGGCTTTTCCATTCTAAGAACTGGCAATGACCTTAACCAGGATAGCTGGGGAGATGCCCCCCAAGATGCTCTATCTGCCCATCCCTGCGTGCACTGCATATTTCTTGGGACAAACCCCACACTGGGATGTCTGTTTCTTGTTCCTGGACCCCTGGATCCATGTATTGCTTAAGGCAGGCTTCAGGGACCTCCTAGTCACTGTCAGGTAGCTTCGGGCCAGGCCACCTTCCTCTGCATGTGAATATGTGTTCTCTCTGGTACAACCAACAGCCTCCTGGGTACCATAGCCAAGGGCTGTGCCATCTTAACTCTGGAGCTCAAACTGAAGCACATGGAGGCTTTGATACCTACTGTGTGACACCATTTAACACTCCTCACTAGGGATAATTCAGGGCTGATGTTAAGGTAGTGAGTTTCCTGTCACTGGAGAGATCCAAGCAGAAGTTGATCTACCATATATCAGCAATGGCAACAGTCTGTCACTAACAGCCATTAACCAAGGCATTGGACCTCTGGACCACTGATGTCCTTCCACCTCCAGGTGTGTTTGATTCTGTGAATTTCTTCTTTTTTTTTTTTTTTTTCCTTAGACAGAGTCTCCCTCTGTTGCCCAGGCTGGAGTGCAGTGGCATGATCTCAGTTCACTGCAACCTCCGCCTCCCGGGTTCAAGTGATCCTCCCCCGTCAGCCTCCCAAGTAGCTGGGATTACAGGCATTTGCCACCACACCCAGCTAATTTTTGTATTTTTTGTAGAGATGGGGTTTCATCATGTTGGCCAGGCTGGTCCTGAACTCCTGACCTCAGGTGATCCACCCACCTCAGCCTCCCAAAGTGCTAGGATTATAGGCGTGAGCTACCTCGCCCAGCCCAATTCTGTGAATTTCAAATGTGACTTCCGCAACTGCGTCATTAAAAACATCTAAATTCTGCCCACACAGCTCTCTAACACTCAGACTGGTTTTGCACAAAGTTGTAAAATACAATTTAAATATCTCCTAAGTGTCAGAACCATGAGAAAGAAAAACAAATTAATCAACAAAGAATCCCGTTTCAACAGTTTTCAAGCCAGCTTGTGTCTGTCACCAAACCACAGGTGAAATGCTAATAAAATCCAGCTTACATCAACAGCATAATAATTTAAAGATGGCCTATTTTTCCAAAGAAACACATATATAATATATTTCCAGACATAGCCTTTTTAATGAATGTGAACTTTTTTAGAAGAAAATTATTAGAAGATAGCAAGTCTGCTGGAGAATAAAACGTGGCAGAGTCGCTGTTGAATGGCAGAAAAAATGATCCGGGAGGCCCATCAGCGGGGGCAAAAGCTGTCTTTTTCGGGTAATCTAGCAAGACGAATGCAGCAGGAGGGATCCTCAGAGAAGAGGCAACCAGCAAGACAACAGTAATGAAGTCATTTCACCTTTCTAGCCTAATTTGAAGAGACAAGGCAATGGGGCCTTGCACCAGCTTTGCATGCTGAGTGTGAATTGCAGCAGGAGAACCAACATGTGGGCTGAGCCCATCGTAGTGAGAACAGAGTCCCAGCAGACTAGGAGCTGACTCCCACCAGCCCTTGAACCTCAGCATTGCCCTGTACCACGTGACTTGCCTTTCTCAAGCCCAAAGCCTCTTTCTACACTTCATGCTTTTGCACATCTTCTTCTCTGTTCCTTCTCTCCTTATCCACCTGAACCTTATTCCAAACCCAGATTCAAAAACTACCTCCTCCAAGCTGTCTTCCCTGCTCTGCTGTGTAATGTTGAATACTCCTTGCTGTGGGCCTGTGAGCCTTCAAATCCCGCACTCTGCCCACCATTACCCACTTTATTAGAACATTTCTCACTCTACAGTGTATTTCCTGCCTCCTAGACAGACTCTCCTACTAGACTGGAAGCTCTTTGAGGACAGGGGCCATGTTGCAGACATCATTGTCACCCTGGTGTAGACCACAGAATTCAGCAGCCAATAAATGCTTGTGGAAGAAAGGTAAGAGCCAAGGTGGAAGGCAGCACCTTAAAAAGCCATTGACCCAAATGTTTAGGCCACAAAATCTTGAAATGTCTTTACTAGGGTGGAGATGTAAAAGGATATGACCAAACCGGTGATTGTCTGAAAATTCTAGAGATTTGGATATTATGCTCATGACCTGCAAGGCATGATCCCCTCCGATGGGATCTGGGGTTAAACTTTGAAGTCAGGCAGGGTCAGATTCACAGCCCAGCTAGCCACCGTGCTGGGTGGTCTTAGGCAAGTTACACAACCTCTCTGAGCCTATTTCCTCAACCAACATGCAGAGATAACTGCCCTGTAGGGTTGTTGAAAGGTCGTAATGAAATAAAGTTAAGTGGAAATGCCAGACACTACAATTCTCAATAAATGTCATGCTCTTCCCCCACTATGGTCTGAATGTTTTTGTGCCCCCCAAAGTTCATATGTTGAAAACTAGTCTTCAGTGTGATGGTAGTGGGAGGTGGGGTTGTTTGGAGTTGATCAGGTCAAAGGCCAAGTCCTCATGAATGAGATTAGTGCCCATATAAAAGAAGCCCCAGGCAAGGCACCTGTAATCCCAACATTTTGGGAGGCCGAGGCAGGCGGATCACCTGAGGTCAGGAGTTCAAGACCAGACTGGCCAACCTGGTGAAACCCTGTCTCTACTAAAAATACAAAAATTAGCCAGGACTGGTGGCAGGTGCCTGTAATCCCAGCTACTCAGGAGGCTGAAGCAGGAGAATCACTGGAACCTGGGAGGTGGAGGTTGCAGTGAGCTGATATCTCGCCACTGCACTCCAGCCTGGGTGAGAGAGTGAGACTCTGTCTCATAAAAAAAGCCCCAAAGAGCTGCCTTCCCCCTTCACCATGTGAGAACACAGCAAGCAGACACCGTCTATGAACCAGGAACGGAGCCCTCACCAGACACTAAATCCGCCCGCACCTTGATCTTAGACTTGCCAGCCTCTAGAACTGTGAGAAATAAATTTCTAGCTACCTAGTTTATGGTACGTTGTTATAACAGTCAGAACAGACTAAGACACCCTTTTTGTAGAAGTACCTGCTGGGAGATTTTAGACCACATGGCACCTCGATCTTTCCACCTGTGGAATAGGCAGGCATGCTCTCAATTTCTTACGTCACTTCTCAAGGAACAAGCTTATGTAAAAAGATGATTAATATTTATAACGAACTCCATTTATTCCAACTGTTGTGTAAGTGTGACATAGTCATCCTGTTCTTCCTAAACAATGTAGGACTTACCATCTGTCATTTCTAGGAGGACTAAGAGATTGTCATCCATTAAAGACATGCTATTAGCAGAGTGAATGGTTGCCCGTGGAAGAGGTATGTCTCCCCAGTGAGGAGGGACAAGTATGTACTCTGCTGTCTGCGGATCATTGGTCCTCCTAGCTTTGTGTGTTCCTCCCGAGATGTGCTGGAAGAGGGTCTCATATAATCCCTACTGCAACATTTTGAGGCTGGTAGTATAACCCACATTTTACTGATGAGGAAACTGAGGCTTAGAAAGGCTTTCTGAGTCCAAATCCAGTGCTCTCTGCTCATCCTTGCCCAAGATGCTGCATGAGGGATGGTTGCATTGCAGGGAAGATGGAGCCAGGTGACTGCTAAGGTGTCTTTCAGGTGTGAGTTTCTCCAGGGCTACAAAAATAGCAAAGGCTGAGAATTACCGGAGCGGGCATCCCTCTTCACTTCTCAAGAGGGGAAAGAGGAGGTACCTGAAGTGGGAAGTGTGGCTGTTGGAAATATAATAGCACTCAAGATCAAATTCATGACACACCCCCTATAGTTATCTGCAACGATGTAAAAGTGTCAATGTTTTCATCCACAAAGGGAAAAAAAACTCAGCTATGATCACGTCCTTGGGAGACAATTCTCAGGGATCTCTCAGGGTTAGAGCTGGGTAGCCATGCATCCCAGGCTGCCTAGGACAGTACCAGTTATACACACTGTCCCAAAATAATGGTTAATAGTGCCCAAACACACTCTCAAAAGTATCCCGGTGTATGTGGTCATCCCATAATCAAGATATGGGTACACATTAAAATCACACAGGAGCTTTGTAAGCACCTTGATTAAATCAGAATTCATGGGGGGTGAGATCCAGGCATTGGTGACAGCGATTTTTTTTTTAAAGTATGGTTTTAATGAGCAGCCAAGGTGGAAGGCCACTGTCCTCGGTAGAAGACATGAGCCTCCTTAGTGAGCAAAGGGCCATCAGGTCCCTGGACAGCAGTTGCCGGGGCAGATGGGGGGACTCCAGCTAGTCCTGCAGGGGACTTGGAGCAGCAAAGGAATAAACAGGAGGCTGGTCCAGCAGACACCATCCGTGGCCCTGCCATGCTCACTGGTTCCTCTCCTGCTTGTGTTCACTTACCTGCATGCTTCAGGAAGGGACTGGAGGCTCCTGACAGCTCATGCCGGGTGCCAGCTTGGCAGTGAGCGGATAATTAGTGCTCATCGTGCTCCCAGAGAAAGACAGTGAAGGAAGTCGCCTGTTTCACCTTGAAGCAAAGAAGGAGAACCCAGAGAAACAGATTTTTCCACACATTTTGGAGAGGTTCTGCCAGAGAATTCCATCGAGGCACGTGGAGTCAAGCCACTGGCACATATCAGCCCCAGAGTCCAGGATGAAAACATGTCCTGTGCAGGGTTTCTTGAACAGATTGTCTCCAAATGTTGCATCTCTCCTAATTAATGCTGCAAGGTAAGTTTCTGGCCTCTGGTTGCACACCAGGGAGGTTCTTGGGAAGAGAAGGGCCTGCCATCTCCTTGTCCCAGCTACAGAGAGAACAGCCTATCCCCAGGGAGTTCTCTTGGGTTTGGAATCACTTTTGCAGCCCTGGCATTTATGCTCCTGAACAAAAAGCATTTGCAAGAGGAGAAAATGAAGGTGGAGGTTTGTGAAAGGTTTCTCTTCCTAAGAGGGGCAGCAAACATCACTGTAGCTAGACCTGAATAGTGTTGGTAGCTCCCAGATATATTCTAACTACTTCCTACATTATACCTGTCAGTATTTTTCAAACTATGCTCCTGGAAAACCTCTTCAATGATATCTTAGGAAAACTTATTCTATAAAATACTATTTAAGAAACTTCAACATACGTGGAAAAGCATTATCATTTGTGGATTTAACAATCACAGTTTCGACTTACGAGTAAGAAAGATATTGGCAGGATATTGGTTAGATATTGCCAAATTCCCCCCAAGAGAGTTATAACAATTTACGCTACCACCAATATCACACTCATACACACCTCTCACTATCTTGGCATTTTCTAACTTTTTAATCTTTACCACCCAGAAAAAATGAAAAAGATTATGTCCATGTTTTGCAGGGGTTTTCTGGCTTTTTTTTTTTTTTTTTTTTTTTTTTTGAGAGGGAGTCTTGCTCTGTTGCCCAGGCTGGAGTGCTGGAGTGCAGTGGCACAATCTTGGTTCACTTCAACCTCTGCCTCCCAGAGTTAAGCAATTCTCCTGCCTCCATGTCCCTAGTAGCTGGGATTACAGGCACCCACCACCATGCCTGGTTAATTTTTGTATTTTTAGTACATGTGCATGCCCCACTTGCACTGCAGCCAAGGGACCCCAGAAAGAAGCCCACCGTGGGTTTTATACCTGGGAGATCTATGAGACACTGGGCTAAAGCACCGAAGGACATCTAAGGAACAGGTACAGAGCCCAGGCTGTTCCAGCCAACTCCTCCTTATTAGAAGATACTGCATTCCCAGCACAGTCCAAAGTGATTCTTGACAACTACAACTGAGAATGGCAGAAGAGCTGTGTCAGTCCACGGCCACCCAGCAACCGTCCTGCAAGCAGGTGGTAACCTGACATCATTCCTGCTCCTGTCCACACCTCCCTAACAGCTCTGCTTTGTCCCCCGAGGTGGTCCAGACCCTAGATCAGAGAAAAGTGATCCTGTAGATGCATTAAAAGAAAGCCATATTCAGGAACAGGTCTCAGCCCAATTGACTTAGTCTACAAGGCAGAGGATTCAGAATTTGTCGAAAGCAAATGGGTATGGATTAGGGTGAGATAGGGTTAAGTACAAGTTTACCCTTGACCAGTTGTGTGGTCTTGGGAAAGCCATTTGGCTTCTCTGGCCTCAGTTTCTGTAACTGCAAAATAGGGTTGAGAGTAGCACTGACTTCCTAGTATTGTGATAAAGATGGAAAGGCATGTAAGTGCAAGCACCGTGTACTGTGCTTGACACACAGTAAACTCCAGACTCCACATACGCAGGATCAGAGCATGGAGCTGTATGGTCTTATTGCACACTCTGTGTGGGCACATGTGCAGATGCAGAAAGAACAGGACAGGCATGAGTCTGGTGGTGACAACTGAACCCAGCACCTCCCTTGAGCATCAGACCAGAGATTCACAGGAACTGAAGAATGACTTTGCCCACATCACCAACACCTGTCTTCTCCTCTGGGTCCCCAAAGTCTTGGGATCCACCCTGGAATCCTGGCACAGTGACTGGGTATCCTGAACCTTTCGTATGTTCTACAAACAAAGCTAGTCCCATTTTTCAGTCTTCTTCACCTGGTCTCCAGGGCACTTCCTTGCTTTTCTGTCCCCACCCCTCAAAACACTCTAGCCCTTCCTAAAGTTTGCACGCAGCATAGAAACACCTCCCCAAGTCGATCTTGTGTTTAAGATCACATCATTCCTAAATCAGGGTACTTGTAGCCTGAGAGATCGTTTATTTGTGGAGGAGGAAGTCAAAGCTCAGAGAGAGAATGACTTGCCCAAGGTCAACTGCTAGTTGGCTGTCAAGCCAAAACCAGAGCATCCACATGCTGACCCCTGCCCAGTACTCCCCGCCAACCTGCTGTGGCTCCCAGACACAACTGTCTCCCACTTTTCTGGGAGAGTCTCCTGGTGAGAACTCTGCTTTTTCACTCTATCTGGGACGAAAATAGAACAGACTGACTTTGTAATGTCATCAAATATTAAGCTTGATTTTCCCAGCTACTGACATCCAAATTGCCAGCAAGCTTGAAAGCCCCAGTGGAGCCCATTGGCCGTGCTAAAAGAATCAGGGACTTGCCGCTCGGGAAGGAGAACAGCCCCTCTCAATGGCAGGAGGAGACGGGCTGGGGGAAGGGGGGCCTGCAGAGCTCAGTGACCACCAGGAAGCCAGGGACAGGGCAACAGCGAATAAAGACAGATGGGGGGTAAGGGTCTTCCATTAAAATTTTAAACCACAGGCACTCCATGACCAGGCATACTTGAAATGCCATCCCTGGGAGATGGAAGCCAAGAGGCTGTTAAGGTTATTGTGTGAAGTTGCCAAAAATGGAAGACATAATGCATCACTTGTCCTTTGGAAATTTTTTGAAAGGAAAGTTCTCCATGACATGGAACCCCTTGTGCAAATGGGGGCAGGGAAATCAAGCAACATTTTATCAGCAGTTTTCCTGAGAGTAACACCAAAGTCTCATCATATTTGAGAGGGTAGAGTTAGAACAATCTCTAGAGTTAGAGACATGGGTGCTGCAGTTAGAAAAATCTGGATTTGGTCTCTGGCTTCATAAATTTTTTCACTGGGCAGGTCCATTAACCTCTCCGAACCTTGGTTGCCCCACTTGTAAAATGAGGCTAATAACATGCCCTCAAAGGGCTGTTCTGAGGATTAAATGGAGGGCATGACTAGGACTGTTGGGTCATGCCTATAATCCCAGCACTTTGGGAGGCCAAGGCAGGAGGATCCGTTGAGGCCAGAAGTTTGAGACCAGCCGGGGCAACATAAGGAGACCCCCATCTTTATAGACAAAGAAACAGCTGGGCATGTTTCATGCCCATAGTCCCAGCTATTCTGGAGGCTAAGGTGGGAGGGTCGCTTGAGCCCAGGAGTTCAAGGTTGTGGTGAGCTAAGGTGGTGCCACAACACTCCAGTTTGGGCAACAAGGGCAAGATTCTATCTCAAATAAATAAAAGGGGTACGTTATAAAGAACCTTGATGGAACCTCACCGTAAGTAAGGTCTTAGAAAAGGAGAGAGAGGGTCTTTCTATTTTGGAGTTTAAAATGGACTTTATGGTTTACTTATTTTCATGACTTAATTTTTCATATGGGGAAACTGAGTCCCAGATGATAAAGTGACTTCCCCACAGCCCCTGACAGCAGAATTGAATTCAAGTCTTCTGATTCTCTGGAAATGGGCTTTCTCATATCAAGGAACACCTCCTCCCCAACATCTCCTGGCTTCTTTTCCCCAAAGCTCAATATCTCTTAAATATTCAGTATGAGGTGTGGGAGTGTGGGAGAGAAAACAGACTGTGTGTTACTGTTTATGATGCTCAGCCTTTCAAGGCAAGGCTGATATCTAACCCTGCAAAGTAGATGATTCCTGTGCAACTTTCCCAAGAAATTTGAGTCCTGTGAGGGTTAGCATAGCAGGAAAAGAGAAAGAAGGGCAGAAAGACTCTTAGAACCAATCACAGCAATGGCCAGGCACTGTGGCTCATGCCTGTAATCCAGCACTTTGGGAGGCCAAAGTGGTCCGATCACTTGAGGTCGGGAGTTCGAGACTAGCCTGGCCAACCTGGTAAACCCTGTCTACCAAAAATTTTAAAAATGAGCCAGGCGTGGTGGTGCATGCCTGTAATCCCAGTCACTTGGGAGGCTGAGACAGAAGAATCACTTGAACCCAGGAGGCAGAGGTTGCAGTGAGCCGAGATTGTGCCACTGCACTCTAGCCTGGACAACACAGCAAGATTCCATCAAAAAAAAAAAAAAATGAACCAACACAGCAAGATAAAGGAGCCATGCTCTGACACTTTTTTCAAACAATTGCAGGAGGAGAGAAGTCACAAACAGCTATAGCTGAATGTGTGGAACCAATGAGTGAATCCAGAGATGCAAAGTTGTAGAAGAGTCCATGTGAACACACACCACGCATGTGCAAAAGGGAGCAGGGACCCTAGCGGGACTACAGACCAAGGGATGATGGAGGTGTCATCTTGAGTTAAATTAAAGCAAAGTGCTCATGCTTTTTTTCTTCTTATAATCTATCTTGATGGGAGTTTTCTGATCTTTGCAGCGCCAAGTGCATGTAGAATTTAAGTCGTTGTTTTCGTGCCCTTTTGTGTACATCTGGGTTGTTTCCAACCACTAAAATATTTCCTCCTCTAAGAAGTTGGAGGATGGGGTGTAACCCCTCACCCCCACCCGCAGGTAATGCTAATTTTACTGCTCTGCAACCACAGGCTTTGATCCCGCATGTGTGGGGCACTTACTAGCCAGCATTCAGGGAAGATGCTTGGCCTCAGGAACACGCGTTCTAGCTGGAAGGCAGAGGTGAGATTGTGTGTGAGTAAAAAATAAAGAGACGGTACTTAGAAAACCATGTAATGAGGTGAAAGGGAAAGATCCTAGAGATAGATAAATTCAATTCTCCAGTATGTCAAATGGAGACACTGAGTGGACCAAAGAAGAGAAATGACTTGCCCAAGATCATACAGCCACTTCATGGTGTGGTGAGGACTAGAAACTGTCCTTTTTGAGCAGTGCTCCGCATCCAAAGTTTCCTGTTGACTGCACTCTTGCAAATTAAAGATAATGGAGTTAACAGAGAACAATTGTAAGTCAGAT
Source organism: Papio anubis (assembly GCF_008728515.1). Lineage (NCBI taxonomy): Eukaryota > Metazoa > Chordata > Mammalia > Primates > Cercopithecidae > Papio > Papio anubis. The sequence goes on along the minus strand of NC_044993.1, from coordinate 23,690,745 downwards.
ACCAACAGGTGAAATGAGCCCAAGGAAACTTCATCTAAACTTATGCTACACTCTGCTTCTTCTTGCTGGTGTCAGGAAGGAACTGAGAAAGTTTCATCCATCTTCTTGTGCAGACAAGACCCTCCTCCTGAGCCCAGACAGACCCTCAATCAGAGAGAACCAGATCACGCCTGTAACCCCAACATGCTGGCAGGCCGAGGCAGGCGCATTGCTTGAGGCCAGGAGTTTGAAATCAGCCTGAGAAACATGGTGAAACCCCATCTCCACTAAAAATACAAAAAAATTAGCCGGGCGTGGTGGCGGGCGCCTGTAGTCCCAGCTACTCGGGAGGCTGAGGCAGGAGAATGGCGTGAACCCAGGAGGCGGAGCTTGCAGTGAGCAGGACATGGCGCCACTGCACTCCAGTCTGGGCAAAAGAGCGAGACTCCGTCTCAAAAAAAAAAAAAAAAATACGAAAATTAGCTGGGCGTGGTGGTCCTAGGGAGGCTAAGGTGGGAGAATCACCTGAGCCTGGGGAGGAGGTTGAGGCTGCAGTGAGCCACGATCATGCCACTCCCCTCCCAGGAACAGTGTGACCTGGTCTCACTGTGTCTAGTCAATTGCTGCATTAAGGATACTGCCCCAGGGCGTTGCCTTTCAGCCCTATAAGGCCAATGCTGCCCAAGTCACCATATATATCCATGAGCTGAGGCTCCAATGTCCCAGTAAACACAGATGTTCTTATAAGTCGGCTTCATGGCTCTTACCTTTCACCTTCAAACAATTGATCACCCCATATCTGGTCGGCTGGACATTGGCCACGATAATGTCTGTTGGTAGATAACAGAAAAAATAAACCTTGCACATTGAATCAAAATGATACAGTGAATCTAGAAGGCATCTCTGACACACTGTGTCCAAGGACCCAGAAAGACCACCCCTCATCCACAGGGCCACGAGGGAGGGTGTTTTCAACAGCTAGCATTAACACATGGGCTGACGGGAGACTAGTGGCCACCTCCCCTGGTAGGGGATTTCAGCAGCCCCCACTGGACTCCCACAAATGGCAGAAATCATGCTGGTGTGACCACAGCAGGCTAAAATCCTCCAAAAACGGCTGTCTGCCAGGGGACTCCGATGATTTGTAATCAAATTGTGTTTCATTAAAGAGAAAGCGTCCAGAGTTTCCTGTTGGCTGCATTCTTGCAAATTAAAGATAATGGAGTTAACAGAGAACAATTGTAAGTCAGATACCAACAGGTGAAATGAGCCCAAGGAAACTTCATCTCTTTGGATGCATGTATGTGGCTTGTGGATCCTGCTTGAGCTGGTGGGAGGTGAGCCGGATTCTATCTTTGCCCAGAAAGCATGGTTCACATCAAAAACAGGTCGGGGGTCCCTAACTGTATAACTCTGGGCCAGATAGTCTCTGCCCTCACTCTGGTCTTCAAAACGAGAAAGATTTGTAGGGTGACCAGCAAAGTGACCACTTTGCCAAGAAATGGGAAGTTTCCCAGGCCACAGTATTTACGGTGCTATTAATTATTATTAATTATTAATATTAATACAATCAGGAAAATTCTGGACAAACTGGGATGAGTTAGTCACCTGACTGGGTTTCCCAAGATCCCCTGAGTTGCAAGAACCCATGAGGCTGTAACAAGTGTGTTGTGAGCCTAACGGAGTTTCAGGCACACAGAAGGGACTCTGCGAGAGCCTCCCCTTTCCTGTGATCTTGGCCAAGCACTGTCCCCTTAGCCTGTTCTGAGATCTCAGAGTTCCATGCTGGTGAAGCCTCCAGAAACGTTATCACCTGCCACCTTCACCACATATTTGTGCCCTTCATTATGTAGAGAATGCAGTGTATAAAACAACAACCTGCAAAGATTGGCGAATGTCTCTCCTCCAGCTGAAAATATGGAGGCCCAAAGCAGTTTTGTGATTTTTCTTGAGGCCACGTGGAGCTAGGATTCCAACACAAGTCTGTGGACTCCAAACCCAATGACTCATTGACCACGCCAGGCTGCTGTGTCCCCTCCCACATACACCCAGGCACCCCTATGCGTTCAGACACGTGAGCACAGGGCTCTAAAGCGCTGTGTTCCCCGACCATGAAACATCTGCTCACTGCCTGCTCCTTTGGTCCAGAGCTCCTCACTTCCTGGGTACCCACTCAGAACTGGACACCTCACTTATGGTCACACCAGCACTATTTCTGCCCTTTGTGGGAGTCTGGTGGAGGCTGCTAAAGTCCCCCACCAGCCCCTGGTCAGCCCATGTGTTAATGCCCAGTGGAGGGACAGGTGATCAGCGTCCCAGCAACCCCTTATCCTGGGGTCAACCACACTCCACATCATGCAACAGGGGACCTCCCTGAATCATCGGAGTCTCAGTCCTTGCTCCCTTCTCACCCCCAACAACTGCCCAGGAGTAAGGGAAGGACCTGAAAGGGAAGACAGGTGGAAGACGGGCAGGCTGCCCCACCCCGCCATGGCCAGAGGTTCCCGGGAGCAGAAACCCTTGAAGCCTGGTGTCCTCTGAGGCCCAAACTGGGCCAGAGAAACCCAAAACCCTAGCCAAGAGGGACAGAAACCCAGGAGGAAACGGGGCCTGCGAGGAAGCGGCAGCGTGTGATTTTTAATTTACTTTTTCTTGCCCTGAGACAAAAATTAATTTGACTTGGGAAAAAAAAAAGTAACTTTTTACTTGACTTTTAAAAGTAAAATTTCTGCAACTCTTTTTCCACTTAACAGAACATTTCCTCGACTTCTAAGGCATAATGTTAATATGCGCCAAAGATGGGGAATTCCCTGGGCTCAGCGCACATATCATTAAACTGATTTTTTTCCTAATTTCCTAGTAATACTGGCTGGGTTATGCTAACAGGAGAGTTAACAGCTAATTTTGCTATAGGGAAGATAATAACAGGAAATGATCTTTAATAATGAATTAAACAGACTCCTTGGATCCTGATTCTTTTTATTAGATAAGGTCAATGGCATCTTAAATGAGCAAATCTGTCCTAGGCCAGCAACAAGATACAGGGAAAATTGGCAAGCTGACTCGCAGGATAAGGCATGAGTGCTGAAGATCAGACTGCAGATGGCAAGGGGTCTGACACAGTGGAAAGTTCACGAGCATTGGACTCACACCTGGACACCAACCCACCCTCACTGTGGGACCTTGAGCAAGACCTCACCTCTTCAAAGCTGCCTCCTGAACTGTTCACAGGATAAGAATTCCTACTTCGTGGAGCTTTGGAATCCATTATACTTGCCCCCTTCAGTTTGTAGAGAATGCAGTTTATAAATCATCTTACTTCCTCTATATTGTCCTTGTGGCCGGGCACAGTGGCTCACGCCTGTAATCCCAGCACACTTTGGGAGGCCAAGGCAGGTGGATCACCTGAGGTCAGGAGTTCCAGACCAGCCCGACCGATATGGTGAAACCCCGTCTCTACTAAAAATAAAAAATTAGCCGGGCGTGATGGTGGGTGCCTGTAATCCCAGTTACTCAGGAGTCTGAGGCAGGAGAATTGCTTGAACCTGGGAGACAGAGGTTGCAGTGAGCCGAGATTGCGCCACTGCACTCCAGCCTGGGCAAGAAGAGCGAAACTCCATCTCAAAAAATAATAATTTTATATATATAAATATATATAAATATAAATATATATAAATCCCTTGTTCTGTAAACTACTTGTTTCCTTTTTTTAAAAAAAATCACACAGATTTTTTTTTTCCTCCCTGAGACAGGGTCTCGCTCTTTCACCCAGGTTGGAGTTGCAGTGGCGAGATCTCGGCTCACTGCCACCTCCACCTTCCAGGTTCAAGTGGTTCTCCTGCCTCAGCCTCCTGAAGAACTGGGATTACAGGTGTGTACCACCACATTCAGCTAATTTTTGTATTTTTAGTAGAGACCAGGCTGCTTTCAAACTCCTGACCTCAAATGATCTACCCACCTCTGCCTCCCAAAGTGCTGGGATTACAGGCATGAACCACCACACCTGGCCTTAATAACACAGATTTTTTCAGAAGACATCACCAACCTATGTATTCATTAGTCATATACATGTTCTACTCCATTCCTAGCATAGATTTATATACATCAAATATACACAAAAATAGAAGAAGTCAATATAAACTAAATATCAACTGAAGTTCTAATGTTTTCTTACAGGAAGAGGGAGATATGGAAAACTTGGAGGGATGGGGAGAGCCAGTTGTTGGCCATAGAAATCATGATTGCCTTGTGGCTGGGAGCAGCTAGATCTGCTTCATTTCATCAAAGAGGAAACAGGCATGGAGAGGTTAGAGGCTGTCTCAAAATCATGCAGACCTCACCTCTCCCTGCCCAGTTCCCTTTGCATTGTATAAAGTGGAATTGGTGTTGATGTCACAGCCTTAGGGAGCCACAGTGGGAGTTTGAGTGAGGGCAGGGTGAGCCACAGCCTGCGTCTGAATGCTTAGCCCAGTAACTTACACAGGCATGGAGTTTCATCCCAACCAAAGTGCTGGCTCACGTCGTCCTAGCTAAAGCCCATGTGTGGAGGTTCCCAGAAGTTTCCAAAGCAGGGGATGTAATTACAATGTTTTAAAGCAAACAAACACACACCCGAGTGGGAGGACTGCATATTTATTTGACTAATTAGAGGGAATTCACTGAGAGGATGTACAATAACATCAGCCTCTCTCTTTTTTTTCTTTTTGGTAATACTAATTGACATTTTCTTTTGACATTTTATTAGTAGCTCATCTTTATTTTTATTGTGCTCTCAATAAAGTACCAAGGCAAAGCATCGTACTCTCTGGCAATAAATGAGCGTGAATCATGCATCACGTAAATAGCAGTGTCTCGGGAAGCCGGAGGGGCAGAGCGCCAGTTATCAGCCTGATGCCGGGAGAGGAGGGGAAACCCACGGGCATTTATCAGGCACAGACTAAGGCTTTGCAATTTGTTGCCTGGCTGCTGAGAGCACTGGTTGTGCTCGACCCAGTTCCCAAAGAGGCTGCTGTCAGCACTCCTGGGCCCAAGCTGATATTGCATCCTGATGACCAAGACAGACACACAAGTCGGTAGACATCCCAGCCCCTTCTGCCGCCTCCACGTGTCTGCTGTTTATACCAAGAAAGAGGCAAGAAACTGTTGTCTCAGTCAGCACAGTTAATACATGTTTTCTGAGAACCCAAACCTGTCTGGGCTCAGCACAACGTCGCTAAAAGAGCAACTTAGAGTCCTGCAGATCTGGATTCAACTTCAGCTCTCTGAGCCTCCATTTTCCTTCTGTAAAATGGAAATTAAATACCTACTCATGGAGTTGTACTGATAATTTAGTTAGAAAATGACATAAAGCTGCCAGGTGTGGTGGCTAACACCTGTAATCCCAGTACTTTGGGAGGCCAAGGTGGGCAGATCACTTGAGGTCAGGTGTTCAAGACCAGCCTGACCAACATGGTGAAAACTTATCTCTGCTTAAAAAAAAAAAAAAAAAGAAAAAAGAAAAGAAAAGAAAAAAGAAAAATTTGCTCGCTATGGTGGCACACACCTATAATCCCAGCTTGAACCCAGGATTGCAGTGAGCCAAGATCATGCCACTCCACTCCAACCTGGACCAAAAAATACGAAAACTACATAAAGCACCTAACACAATGCCTTATGCAGGCATGTGTACCAGTAAGATTTATTGTGGAAAATACAATTAATTCAGCTCAAGGAACTTAAAACTAGGACGTAGTAGTAAAGGAGTGTGAAGAATTTCACCCCAAAACATTGCTCCCTGGGATAAAGAGTGTTTTGTAGTGAAGGCCCTTAGAAGGCCTTCAGATGCTAGACGAGACTTTTGCTAGAAGAGGCAGATGCTAGAAGAGACTTTTCCTGATCTGCATAAAGACAGGACAGAACCACGAAGAACAGCAATTGTTTTTCCTCGCCAGCCTTCCTGTCTCTAAATTCTCTACCTCTCCCAAAGCAGGGGCTGAAGCTCCCTTCTCTGTCCAAAGAAGAAAACAATGACCTCTGACCCCTTCGCTGAAATTTCACTAACTGAACCCATGTCGCAGAAAGGAAGACCAAAGTCTGTCAACACGCCTGGACAGACTTTGGTCACAAACCCTTGTTTGCTCTGCTGACCCGACCGATTTTGCCCGAGACTATTGTATGTTCTTCAAGCCCATTGAATTCTCCTAAAAATCATTTACTATCCCCCTAAAATCACCCACACTTCCCCATCTCCCTTTCCCCTAAGAAAGCAGGGCATATAAGCATCTGTATCCCACTGAGCAATCACTGGCATTCTCGCTGTGTGCACCGTAGTCATACATTTGTATGCCTTTTCTCTTAGTAATCTGCCTTTTTGTGAGTTGATTTTTCAGCGAAACTTCTGAGGGCAAAGCCGGGAAGCCTTCCCTTTGCACCCACAGTAGATGCACAATAAATGCCCCTAACAGACACCATAATAAAAACTCTTTTTTTTTTTCTTCCTTAAAGGTACCCACCTTTCTTGGCGGTGGAGAGAGAGGAAGTCAGAAACACAAATCACTGCAGTATATGACTGACTCCAACAGGTTGGGCAAGTCGGGAGCCACAGAAGGTCTTTGAGCAGCAGAGAGGGATGGCAAGAGCTGCACCGCAGGCAGAGAAGCAATACCGCCTGTAGCACTGAGCACTTGAAAAGTGGCTAGTCCACACAGAAACATGCTGTAGGTATAAAATGCACACTGGATGTCCAAGACTGAGTGCCATAAAAAGAATATAAAATACTCATTAATAGCTTTACAGGTCAGGCACAGTGGTTCATGCCTGTAATCCCAGCACTTTGGAAGACCAAGGCAGGAGGATTACTTGAGGCCAGGAGTTTGAGACCAGCCTGGGTAACATAGTGAGACTCTGTCTCTACAAAAAATTTAAAAACTTAAAAAATAGAGGGTGTGGTGGCTTGAGCCTGTAGTCCCAGCTATTCAGGAGGCTGAGGTGGGAGGATCACTTGAGCCCAGGAGGTGAAGGCTGCAGTGAGCCGAGATCACGCCACTGCCCTCCAGCCTGGTGACAGAGCAAGATCCCAACTCAAAAAAAAAAAAAAAAAGTTTTTATACTGATTAGATGTTGAAATGATAGTATTTTGAATATATTACGTGAAATGAAATATATTTTTAAATGAATTCTACCAGTTTCCTTCTCTTTTTTAAGGTGGCTGCTAAAAAATTCAGAATTACATACATGGCTCATATTATGTTTCCATTGGACAGCACTGGCCCTGGAATGTTTGCCGGACATATCAGAGCACGGCAGGGGGCGGCAACAACATCTGGGCCACTTCATTCCAGCTAAACTGCTGATGTCCCCTCAGCCCCGCCCTGCCTCTCCCACTGCCAGTTCACCGAGTAATTAACATGCCTTGAAGCAAAAAGCCCCGGCTCCTGAATGTGCTTGATGAGGATGCTCAGAGAGTTTTGCAAAGTTGTGTCAACAGGAAACATCCAGACAGTGTTCTGAAACACCCCGTGTTATCCAGAGGAGGGATCCAGTGCCAAAGTGCCTGGCTCTTAGCCGCGTGATCTGGTGGCCATAGCTCGCTCCCAGCAGCAGCTATTTCACAAGGTAAATTAAAAAGCAACCAGCATTTTCCTCTCCAGCTGGCACCAAATGGATTGTTTTTCTCTAACTATTTCCCTAGTGGAGAGCTCTCTAAAGCCTGCAGGATCTATCCCAGTGGACCCCATGCCTGATGCTTCCAGGGATGGAGACTGCACAAAGCAGATATTGTTCCCCTGCACTTGGCTTTGGTCTGCATGCCCCAGGCTCAGACTTGAAATTCAAACCAACAATGCCACTGACCTTCTGGGTGGGAACCTTGAAATTATGCCTCTCCTTTTCTCTATCAGCAAAATGGCAACACTGGGTTGCACGATCTGGAACATTCTGGGAGAAGGCATGCTACTAGGGTGGTTAAGTGGATGTGTTCTGCAGTCAGAAGGGCCAGGGTTCAAGTCTCGGTTCTGCCACCAACAGGCCAGACAGCCTGGGGCAAATTACTTTGCCTGTGTGAGCCTGTTTTCTCATGTGTAAAATGGGAATGCAGAGAGGGATGATCTCGTGGATTGCTGGGTGGTTAGATTAGATAATGGGGGAAAGATGTATAGTGAGATATTTGGCACTTAGGAAGCACCAAATAAAGTCATCCAATAAATAAAGACTTCACAGTTTGTTTTGGAAGCATTTGTCCAAGCCTCAGAAGGCCTTGGTCCGTGCTGGGGTCTAATATCTCTTCCAGCTGCTGCTAAGCAACTCGGGATGCTCAGATTCTGATGCTGCTTCCAGATCCAGAGGATCCTCACCCAGCAAAGGCAGGGACAGGGAGGGGCGAGGGAGAGAGCTCTCTCTGGGGATGCTTTCAAACTAAAAGGAAGCACAGATGGGACTGGAGGGAATCACAAATCTAGACAGGAACAATGCTGTCATTTCATTTTAGAAATTCCTTAATCTGAACATTTTTTATTTACATTTCAGTAGTCACATTTTGAATATTCAATGTCTTCGGGCAGAAACAAAAATTTCTCAGAACTATCAGTGGCTGGGTGGCCCCATAGCCTCTTAGCTAAATTTGTGCTTGTTTTTTGGTGGTGGTGGTGGTGGTGGTTTTTTCTTTTCTTTTCTTTTCTTTTTTTTTTTTTTTTTTGAGGCAGAGTTTCACTCTGTTGCCCAGCCTGGAGTGCAGTGGCGCAATCTTGGCTTACTGCAGTCTCCACCTCCTGGGTTCAAGTGGTTCTCCTGCCTCAGCCTCCAGAGTAGCTGGACTACTGGCACCCATCACCACATCTGGCTAATTTTTGTATTTTTAGCAGAGATAGGGTTTCACCATGCTGGCCAGGTTGGTCTCAAACTCCTGATCTCAAGTGATCCGCCCCTCTTGGCCTCCCAAAGTGCTGGGATTACAGGCATGAGCCACTGTACCTGGCCAAATTTGTGATGTTAAATAAATGCTCTCTCTCTCTACTGAAGTCAGGAGAAAAGCAAGATATTTGAGGCTTGCTTCATCTTTCTCTAGGATTTTCTTTTTTTCCTTATACCTATATTCTTATGTTACATCTGGATCAGTTTTATCATGAACATCATACATAACTTCAGAATTTTTCCTCCTATTTTGAGGTAGCAAAGGTGACATTCCATTTCTAATTCTTTCAGTGTATAAAAAAATCCATAATATTTTCTTGAAATCCTCATGACCTAGATAGAATTCCTAGATAGAATTATATAACTAAAAATTAAAAGCAGTTATTAAAGTTTATTTTGTTGAATATTATGAATGCAGGTTCTACAAATATTGTAATTGTGATATAATCTAATTTCTATTATTCTGTTCTGTATTATTATTTAAATTTTATAAGCATTGCTTGGCTCAGAAAGGAAATAATATTCTTCCTAAAGCTATCTAGCTAATACTCTCAATATTTATATTAATTGTAACTCTGTCTCCCTATTTGTCAATTGAAAAAATTAAGATGATTTAGTAAATCGAATTAACTCTCATAATCAAAATTAATTATGGCAACACTTGACTCTCACAACAATTTATACTTCCAACAATTGATAAAATTAAAAAAAAATCGGCTGGGCACGGTGGCTCACACCTGAAATCCCAGCAGTTTTGGAGGCTGAAGTGGGAGGATCACTGAGGCCAGGAGTTGAGGACCAGCTTGGGCAACATGGCAAGACGCTGTTTCTACCCCATCCCCCCCAAAAAAAATCACTCTACAATACTTTCAGAAAGCTTACCTACATTTGAAAGTGGATATTTAGATAGTAACAATAAATCCAAAAATATACCATCTCGTATCATTACTTATTGTTATATAAATGTTCACTCAATCATTGATGACTCACAACCTTACAAATCCCAGAAATGACACTGAACTAGGCATTTGGCTGTTCAGCCATTCAAAGCTGAATACCAAGATCAAAAGCAAACCTGTTTTAATCTCTGTATCAGTCAAGGCCCAACCAGGGAAACAGAAATCACTTTAATTGAATTAATGCAGAGAACTGGTTATACAAATAAAACAGCTAATTTTGTGCCAACTTGACTGAGCCACAGGGTGCCCAGATATTTGGTTACATGTTATTCTGGGTGTGTCTGTGAGGGTGTTTCTGGATGAGTTTAGCACTTGAATCCATAGGCTGGGTAAAGCAAATTGCCCTCCCCCATGTGGGTAGTTCCCATCCAATCCATTGAAGGCCTGACTAGAACAAAAAGGTGGCATGAGGGAGAATTTGCTGTCTCTGCCTAATTTTTTCTAGCTGGAACACCAGCCTCCTGCCTCCAGACTTGGACTCAGGCTGTATCTGACACCATTAGTAATCCTGGTTCTCAAGCCTTGGGACTCAACCAGGGAACATACCACAAGCTCTCTTGTTTGATAGTTTGACAACCACAGATCCTGGGTCTTCTCAGCATCCATAATTGTGTGAGCCAACTCTACGTATGCATGTGTGTGCGCACATATGTGTGTGTGTATCTCCTATTGGTTCTGTTTCTTTGGAGAACCCAGACTAATTGAACAAGTAATGGATGAGTACCAGGGGACAGCAATGCCATCCAAACGTTGGAAAGAGCAGGAGACTCCCACCTCTAGGCTGGAGGCACAGGGGGAAGAAGTGGAGTTACTGGAGCCCAGAGCTGAGATCACACAATGGAGGCTGGAACCTGAGGGCACTTCTATGGCAGGAGCTGAAAACACAAAACCACAGAGGAGATACAACTACTGCCTGAGAACCCACTGCAGGCAGAGAGAGGAGGAGGAGAACACTGGCTCCTCTCTTCCTCCTACCCGGCAATCTCCTAAGAGTGCTTCCCACTGGCTGAGCCCAGCTGGAAGCCAGCTGACATAGGAGCCTCTGGGAATCATCCCATCCCACTGTCCTACAGACCAGAGTCAGGGAAAGGCAAGAAATAGACCTAACCACAAACATGCTCAGGACCATCCCTGTACAGTTTCTTATCCTCACAACAATCCTAAAACCTAGGTGGTTCACAATTACCAGCTGAGTAAGTGTAGTTCAGAGAGATAAAGTAACTCTCCCAAGGTCACACAGCTAGTAGACAGTGAAGTTCAACATCTCAGCAACTCTAAGGCCCCGCCTTCTCACTTTCTCTATTTGTATTATAAAGGTAAGACCCCCCCTTCTCACTTTCTCTATTTTTATTATAAAGGTAATACAGCAATTGTTGTAAAAAAAATTTAGAAAATCCAAAAATAGAAGAGAACTACCCCTAATCCTACCACTTAGAGCTACCAACATCGTAGATGCTTTCCTCTCTAGTCTTTCTTCCAAGCATAATAAACATCTTTCCCAGCAAAACTGGGATAAGCTGGACATGCAGTTTCATGTCTTTGATTTTTCCATCTCTGTGGTCACAGTGAGAGGCAGAGTGGTGAACAGTTAGGGAACACTCACTGCCACGTGGGCCATAAGTCCTGGCTCACTGCCTTACTGGCTGCTGCTTCTCCATCTGTAATGTGGGGATTATTCTAATATTGCATCTGCACCACAAGGTTGCTAGGAGGAATAACTGAGTTATTCCTTGTGAAGTCTTAGAGCAGTGTCTGGCACATTATAAACACTATTACCATGATTATTATGTTTCCATGGCAGCAAAAACGCACACGAGCACCATTTTAAATGGCTGCATACACATTCCATTGAACGAATGGATAGACAGAAGTTATTTAAGCCCTTCCCAATGGTTGGACACTAGGAGTCTTTCCAAAGTTTTGCTACTATATCCAGTGATAAATAACCTCAACATAAATCTTTTCACATCTGTGATTTAACTGACTTTCATCCTAGAAAAGCAATTGCTGGATCTAACGATAGGAGCTTGTTTAAAGCTCAATGCATGGTGCTAAATTGCTCTTTGGAGCAATCTGCACTGTTTCTGTATCACTGTATGGGGAGAGACTCTGCAGCCCAGGCATTATCAAGTAGTTGTTTCAATGTTATTATTATTTTTGCATACATGCCAAGCAGATGGGCAATAATGATAGCCGTCATTTTAGTCAACGTGTCTTCTCTTTAGCTACTTCAGTGAAACTCTTCTACCCCGTCTCTCAGCACTCCGCACCAACAACCATGTATTTTCTGCCCACACCTCCTGACACAGACAAACCATCCATTTCCCAACCATCAGCTGAGATGCAGGGGAATAACTTCTCCCAGGGGACTGAGGTCACTGAAGACACCAAAACATGGCCATCCCAAATTGCTCTTGGGACTTGTCAACAGCAATGACAATGGCAAAAGACAAAAAAAAAAAAAAAAAAAAAAAACAAAAAAAAAAAACGGAGAGAGAGAGAGAGAACAGCTCTGCAAAGTATTTGGAAGAAAGGCTTCTGGGACCAAACCTCAAGAGAGACCAGGACCAATGGCACATTCTAGAGGCCAGGAGGTGCATGTTTTCACCCAGCGGGAGGGTAGGCAACACTTGGGAGATCCCAGTTGCCCAAAAGCCCTGCAGAGCCAAAGGCTCCAAGGCCACAGGTGAACAGGGATCAACCTGTGCCTTCCAATCAGGAGACCAGGTTTCCAGCTGCCGCTACTTGGCTCCCTTGAGGTCACCCACAGAATACTTAAGGTATTTTATCCAATTATCAATGAAAATAATTGCTTTTCAAAACTGTAGCTATAATTCATCTACTCAGGATAGAACCAAGACACTAAGCCTGCAGCATGTTCCAGGTGCTCAGGGACTTTCCACAAATGTTTACAGAATAAATAAATCAACGTAGTATGGAAAATTGGTTTGGGATTTGTCAAAAGTTCTGATTGAACTGAACTCTCTTGTCAAGACTTAAGAGATCATTAACAGAAGAAAAAAATCAATATGTTTTAGCTGACTGTGATGTGCCAGGCATTTTGCTAGATGCATGGAGACGTTAGAGGAAAAAAAAAAAAAAGGATGGTCCCTGACCTCCAGCTGCTCCAGTTAAGGGTGTGCCCTTGGATGCAAAGAGATTTGGGTTTGAGTCTCAAAATTCAATCGCTGAGTGTGTGTAGGCAGTTGTCATCATTTAGTCTTCAACCCTCAGTTTTCTCATCTGTGAGATGGAACACTAACAATAACCACCTCCCAGAGCTGTGTGAGAATAAATGAGACAATGCTTGCAACATGCCAGGCAATGAATGAACAAGAAAGGGCAGTTGCTCCTGTTTATTTTATTTTTTATCAACAAGGATGGGAAGAGGCTGTGCTGATCATTTTGGCAACCCCAGATGAACTGTTTGCCCTACAGCAGGAAGACCAGCTCCAGGCTTTATTAATGATTGGATTTAGGCATCCTCCTATCACCTTATATCTTAATTATAGCTGCAAAGAACTTGTCTCTTTTTTTAATTTTATTTTTCTTTAGAGTCAGAATCTGGCTCTCTCACCCAAGCTGAAGTGCAGTGGCGTGATCTCGGCTCACTGCAGCCTCAAGCTCCTGGGATCAAGTGATTTTCAAGCCTCAGCCTCCTGATTATTTGGGACTACAGGCATGAGTCACTGCACCTGGCTGAAGACCCTATTTCTAATAGATCACGTTCACAGGCCCGGGAGTTAGGACTTAAGCATATCTTTATGGGGGACACAATTCAATCCACACTGGTCATGCCCTTCCAGTTGGCTGGCTCCTTCCCTTGCTTAATACCAGGCCCTGCCCAAACATCACCTTCCCAAGAGGCTTCCAGACCCACCCTATCCCAGGCAGCCCTCACCACAGCTCTTGCCCTCCTTTTGCTTTACTTGACTTTTCTCCAAAGAACTTGTCAGCACCTGCTATATTATTTTTTTAATGTTTAGTATTTCATGTTTGTTATCTGCCTCCCTAACCAGTGCATAAACTTCCTGAGGGCAAGGGTCAGTCTGGCATACAGCTGGCACTCAATAGATGTTTGTGGAATGACTGAGACAGTGGGTGATGACTGGAGAGTTGCTCTGCTGGGACGCTGGGGACACCTTTCTCCTCCCTGCCAATTACAAAGCATCTTCTCATTTTGGAGACACTGGGGTAGTGAGGAGTAGTGGCCTCCTAAAGACATCTTCATGCCAGGAACCCGTGGATGTGACTGATACAGTTTGCATATTTGTCTCTTCCCAAATCTCATGTTAACTGTAATCCCCGATGTTGGAGGTGGGACGTGGTGGGAGGTGACTGGATCATGGGAGTGGACCCCTCATGGCTTGACGCTGTCCTTGCTATAGTGAGTGAGCTCTCATCAGATCTGGTCATTTAAAAGTATGTGGCACCAGCTGGATCCAGTGTCTCACGCCCGTAATCCCAGCACTTTGGGAAGTCGAGATGGGTAGATCACCTGAGGTCAGGAGTTCCAGACCAGCCTGGCCAACATGGCAAAACCCCATCTCTACCAAAAGTACAAAAATTAGCCAGGCATGGTGGCACATGCCTGTAGTCCCAGCTACTCGGGAGGTTGAGGCAGGAGAATTGCTTGAACCTGGAAGATGGAGGTTGCAGTGAGCCGAGATTGCACTACTGCACTCCAACCTGGGTGACAGAGTGAGACTCCATCTCGAAGTAAAAAAAAAAAAAGTATGTGGCACCTCCCTGCCACCACCACCACCCCCAGCTTGCTCCTGCCCCCGCCCCTTCACCTTTTCCATGATTGTAAGCTCTCTGAGGCCTCCCCCGAAGCAGAGGTCAGCACCATGCTTCCTGTACAGTCTGTAGAACAATGAGCCAATTAAACTTCTTTTCTTATACATTACCCAGTCTCAGGTATTTCTTTACAGCAATACAAGAACAGCTGAACATGGTGACCTTACATGGTAAAAAGCAGCTCTGCAATGTGATTAAGTTAAGGATCTCAGCCTAGCGCAGTGACTCACACCTGTAATCTCAGCACTTTCGGAGGCTGAGGTGGGTGGATCACCTTAGGTCAGGAGTTCAAGACCACCCTGGTCAATATGACAAACCCCCGTCTCTGCTAAAAATACAAAAATTAGCTGGGCATGGTGGCGGGCACCTGTAATCCCAGCTACACGGGAGGCTGAGGGAGAAGAGTTGCTTTAACTCAGGAGGCGGAGGTTGCAGTGAGCCGAGATCACGCCACTGCACTTCAGCCTGGTAGACAGAGTGAGATTCAATCTCAAAAAAAAAAAAAAAGTTAAGGATCTCCAGATGACAGATTATCTGAGATTGTCCATGTGGGTCCCATGTGATCACAAGCATCCTTAAAAGAAGGAGGCAGGAAGGCCAGCATCAGAAAAGGCGATGTGATGGAAGAACCGGAGGTAGTGCTGATACACTTTGAAAAGAGAAGGGATCCGAAGTCAAGGAGAATGGACAGCCTACAGCAGCTGGGAAAACTAGGAAACCACTGTTCCCCCAGAACTTCCAGAAAAGAGCACAGCCGACTAATGCAATTTTAGGACGGGGAGGCCCATGTCAGACTTCTGACCTCCAGATCTGTAAGATAAGAAGTCCGTGCTGTTTTAAGCCACAGCAGCCATAGGAAATGAATACAGAGTCCTTAAGGCTCTCTCTGAAGCAGCTTCCCCTGAGCCAGGCAGGTTAGCAAGGCAGTGAGCATTTGCAGGTCAGGAACCAGGGCCCAGAAAGGTCAAGCAGCTTGCCCCAGGCCACACAGCTGGGAAGTGGCCAAGCCAAGAGTTGAACCTGGTTTCTCTGGCTCCAGAGTCCTGGCTTTGGCCCCAGCACCAGAATAGAGGGTCACTAAGCAGCTTTGCATGGCCTGTGAGACAGTCTCAGCCCTGCCAGACCTCTCAACAGCCACCCGTCCCCGGGACCCACATCAAGATGGCTGTTTGAAGAAAGTTCTGTTTCTAATGGCTCATCCTAGTAGAAGTGCACTCTCAGTGATATTCATGGACACATCTGGGCCCTGTGGGGTCCAGGCCATAGCCTGACTGTTTGGGTAGAAGAGCTGATGTGCCCCCGAGTTGTCTTAAAAACTGACACTCTACAGGGCCCAACCTCCATGGGCAGCCCCAGCAGCCACCCCACCCCAGCTAGAGCAGGGAAGGAGGCATGGAAGCCCCCAGTGCTCAAGTGCCAGAGCATTCTCCTACCCAGGTCTCCTCTGGGTCTCCCAACAACCTGTGGGGGTTTCTCATTACGTCATTTCACGGGGCAGGAAACAGAAGCTTGGGGAGGATGCTAATTTACCACAAGACCCCACAGAGAGAAGGAAGAGCTAGAATTTGCATCCAGGCCCTGAGGAACTCGAAGGCTATCCATCCACACTGGCCCCAAGAGCCCCACACCATGACTGTGCCAGCAGAGGCGAGAGAATGGAGTGTTCACGAGATGAGCTACCCAGTCACCCACTTATGGTCAGGGCCATGGGCCTGGGGATTCCTTAACACCATTCTATGGCTGTTCTGGAGGCCCGTGTATCTCTAAGGGCTATAGCATGTTTTCTAGCAGTCTTTTTTTTTTTTTTTTTTTTGAGATGAAGTCTTGCTCTGTCACCCAGACTGGAGTGCAGTGACATCATTTCAGCTCACTGCAACCTCCGCCTCCCAGGTTCAAGTGATTCTCCTGCTCAGTCTCCCAAGTAGCTGGGATTACAGGCATGCACCACCATGCCTGGCTAATTTTTGTATTTTTAGTAGAGATGGGGTTTCACCATCACCATGTTGGCCAGGCTGGTCTCAAATTCCTGACCTCAAGCAATCCGCCTACCTCAGCCTCCCAAAGTGCTGTTTAGGATTACAGGCATGAGCTGCCATGCCCAGCCTCTAACAGCCTCTTTGTTATTTTTTTTATTTTTAATTCCTGTGGGTACATAGTAGGTGTATATATTTATAAGTTACATGAGATATTTTGATACAGGCATCCAGTGCATAATAATCACATCAGGGTAAATGGGGTATCCATCACCTCAAGCATTTATTCTAAGAGTCTTGAAAATAACCTGGATTCTAGCTTCATTCTCTCTCTCTTTTCTGCACACACACACTTATATATGCACATATACACCCTTTCCCATGCATATTTACACCCGCACACACAGAAACACACCCACTTACACAGGTATATGCATACACACACTCACTTAGATACACATGTGCACACACACGTACATGTACACCTGTAAACACACACATGTTGATGCACACACCCAAAACCACTCACAAGCACACAGACACACATGCCTGGGCACACACATGCACACAACACACACATAAGTGTTCACACATTTGCACATACCTTTACACAGACTTACACACAGACATACATACATGCACATCCACCTACATGTGCACATACACCTTCCCCAACACAAGCACACATACACACACTCACAGTTGGGCCGTGGCTGCTGTTCCTGCAACCCACCTGCTTGTTTATTCAGGAAGATGAAACAACCCTGACCTATTGTTGACTCTCGTAGAAGAAAAACAGACTATAAAATCCTCAGCTTAACATGATCTAATCCCAGCTCCCTGCACATCGATTCCCTTCTGATGCTGCCGTCAAGCACATCTATTTCCACAGAATGTGCATTTGATATTGGAGAAATCGCAGGATTAGTCATTTGACCTTACACGTCTCCTGCTCACCCCAAATGGGTCTCCAGGCTCCCCAGCCCCAGCCTGATGCCATCTCTCTGAGCATTTCTCTAGCATGGCAGAGTCTCACCTCCTGCAGGAGGAGGAAGGTATGCATGAGCCATGTGCACGGAGACCAGGAAGAGCTGCACCACCCTCAGCTGCCGCCACGGACAAGGATACCCCTACAGTCCTTGGTTTCCTTCTGTAGTATGCAGATAAAAGTCCTTGCCCTGCCCTCTGCACAGAGCAGAGGGATGACATGGAGATGTACTTGAGTCCAGAGAGCAGGACAGGGGATGGCAAAAAGCAGTATAGAAGATTCTAGAAAAGGTGTGGACGCAGGGGAAGAGTGAAAGCAGTCCACATGGGGACTAGATTGAATGCTCCGTCTGGCCAGCTTTTAAAGGGCTGAGCATTTGCCACCCAGTTCGGAGACTTGCTGATGAAAGACCCCACTCAATGTCCGGGTTTCAGCAACCCTGGGGTTAACTGTCAGTCTCTTTGAGACACCTGCTCTCAGGACTCACCCATGGGAATTCTGCATGTGCACAGGGGTTAAGATTTCAAGTCAAACCATGCAAGACCTTTCTACCAACGAGGCAGAACTCTGTGGCTATGTGTTCTCATGAGATGCAGTCGCCTGACTGAGCTTAAAATAAATGTTCAATGACCAGTCCCTGAGCTTGAAGAAGATAGCCTTGACTTCTGAAAGGGGCCAGCAGGTAGAAGCAGAAGGATCTGAGCCCAGATCCCAGCTCTGGCATCTACGTACTAGTTGGGTGGCCAGGAACAAGTTTCTTAAGCTCTAGAAGTGTCTGTTTTCTCATCTTTTCTTTTTTTTTTTTCTTTTTTTTTTTTTTTTGAGACGGAGTCTCGCTCTGTCGCCCAGGCTGGAGTGCAGTGGCCCGATCTCGGCTCACTACAAGCTCCGCCCCCCGGGTTCCCCCCATTCTCCGGCCTCAGCCTCCCGAGTAGCTGGGACTACAGGCGCCCGCCACCTCACCCGGCTAGTTTTTGTATTTTTTAGTAGAGACGGGGTTTCACCGTGTTAGCCAGGATGGTCTCGATCTCCTGACCTCGTGATCCGCCCGTCTCGGCCTCCCAAAGTGCTGGGATTACAGGCTTGAGCCACCGCGCCCGGCCTTCTCATCTTTTCAATAGGAACAATGCCAGTTCCACCTCAGAGCGTTTTGAGAGGATTTAGTGACTTGCTATTCACAAAGTACCTAGCACAGCACTCACGCACCATAAATGCTCATAAATGGGAGACCCACTCCTCCCCTCTGAACACTTACCAGCCTGTCCTGGGACAAGGTCATAGTGAAAGCCAGCTCTGAGATCAGACTCCATCTGGGTTGGGACCCTGGTTTGTGACTTTGGGCAAGTCACTTGGTCTTGGAGTGTCTGGGTACCCCCCTCTGCAAAATGGAAATCACAGAAGTACTAACCCCATGGGCTGTTAAAGAAAGTGGCACACAATTGCATGGAAGGGGATACCTTGTGAATGCACGGGAAGGGGGTGCCTTGTAAATGCATGAGAAGGGGATACCTTGTGAATGCATGGGAAGGGGGTGCCTTGTAAATGCACGGGAAGGGGGTGCTTTGTGAATGCATGGGCATTGCAAGCTCTTGATTTAGTTTCAGTTTCATCAAAAGCAGCCCCTGAGACAAAGATTTGGTGCAAGTAGTTAACTGAGAGGCGATGCCAGAATATGGTGAGGGAGCGAGGAGGTGATCAAGGAAGTGAAGAAAGCTAATGGGGTGGGGGGTGTTCCTGATACAAGCCATAACAGTGAGCGACTGGGCTCACTCCTGCTAGGATGTTCAAGACACAGTGTCACACAAACCTCAGAACTGCCCCATGGAGGGACACTCCCAACTGCGAAGGATTGCCGGCTCCTGGGACAGTGACCCCCAGTACCCTCAGCCTTCCCCGCTGCCTTCCCCGCTGCATGGGCAGAGCTGCTCTAACAGGTAGAGGACACCCTACCTGAGAGAGTGGGTGCCCTGGGTGGGAAGTCATCAGTGTTCTGGAACTTTCCACAGCAGCTGCAGGTAGCATCAGGTGGGCCTAGGGGATGAGGACAGAACCTGCCAGCACCTGCCTCAGCTGTTATGGTTGCTGTTTTCACCACAAAATCCCTGGGTCTGTGCTCAGGGCCCTCCCCTGGGGACTTGGATGCATGGTGCTGGGCACTCCCCAGCCCTCAAATGTCCTCTGGATGGTGCCCTTCCCCCTCAGCCTGGCTCCTGGCACACCTGGACAGGGTGACTGGGGAGAGTTCAATGGAAGGACCTGCCTGTATCTGTTTCTGGAGATGTCACAACAAATCACCACACACTTGGTGGCTTAAAACAACGGAAACGTATGATCTCACAGTTCTAGAGGCCGGATGTCCGAAACCCACGTGTGGGGCAGGACCCTGATCACCTGGAAGCCTCCAGGGGGGAGTCCCTCCTCGCCTTTTCCAGTTTCAGGCGGCTCCAGGCGTTCTGTGGCCTCTGGCTCCCTCCCTCCGGTCTCTCCTCTGTCTTCACATGGTGGCCTCCCCTGTGTCTCTGTGTCTTCTCATCTGTCTCTTACACGGACATTTGTCTTATAACTTAGGGCCCACTTAGATAATCCAGGATGATCTCATCTTCAGATCTCTAAACTTAATTACAAATGCAAAGATTCTTTGGCCAAATAAGGTCACATTCACAGGTTCTGGGGCTTAGAATGTAGGCATACCTTCTGGAGGCCACTATTCATCCCACTGAAGAGTGTTTACAGAAGGCTTAAGGCAAACCCGCAAGGGAGGTGGAGCTCCAACAGCCAAACGTAGTTTCCACCCGTCAGCCTCCAGAGTTGGGGGGGGAATAGGGACCTTGGAGGGAGCTGGAGCTGTCTCAGGAGCCACTGTTAACCCACAGTTCAGCAGGAAGGGGCAGGGAAGAAACCTCCTGCTGCCACCTCCCACCCATGAAACTGACCCAGAGGCCAGAGGATGAGAGCCCTCGTGTTGCAGACAATGCCCTGCAGCTCCCGGCACACAGTGGCATGGAGAATGATCCGGAAGGGCAAACCAGAATATCCTCCACACCCCTCATTTCTTGCTTCAATGCCTTTGGTGCAAACATTTGCCTGGTGAACAAGCATCTCATTAAAGGAGAAACAGATAAAAACTTGGTGTCTATTGAGCTGGGATATCCTTCAAGGGGCTCCAGACTTCTTTAGCCTCTGGTACTAAACTCTTAAGCCCCAGGCCCCTTTCTCATGCCTGTCCTAAGTCCACGATGTCCCCAGATTCCTGACATGACACCTTGTGGAACCAGGCTAGACTGCCCTGCTTCCCTGCCACACCAGAGAGGAAGAGACCAGGGGCAGTAGTATGAGGGAGTGATTCGGGGGAGTCTGTGGTCCTAGAACAGAGGTGGGATGGCCCCACCTCTATGCTTCCCATTATAAACAGAGTAAGGAACCTGGAGCCAAAACGCAGCCCGGCACAAGTTCACTGCCAATGCCACATGCCCAGCCCAGCCCTGCCCAGCACTCTGGAGCTGGGCATCAAGGGGTGCTAGGGGAGAAACCAGTGGCCTGGGATTCACTGGGCAGAAGGGTTCCACCCTCACCAGCCCCAGCATTCCACCCACAAGTGTCACCTCCTCACCACAACCAAAGCCCAGAATCCCACCCCATGGGCCACCCTACCCTGCCACACAGAAAGCAAACCTGCAAATGACTCCAATTGCTCTTTATCAAGTGCCATGGAACAAAACATACTGCAGAAATCACCCGGCTGCTCCGCAGAGGGGCTGAGCGTCCTCCAATTACTGTCACATAACCTTCTCCAACTTGATTCCCCTTATCTTATCTATAATAAAGAAATGTCCAGCCCAGGGAAGGGAACATTTCCCAAAAACCTAGTATAATAAACCAGAAAAATGCCAGCTGTCACCAGCAGGAAGCAGTCCCAATTAGTGGGCACAGGGCAATCCTCACAGCTCCCACAAAGCTGCCCATCCGGGGAAGACTGTTCCTGAAGTCCCCCCACCTTCCCCACTCACTCAGTCAATGACATTTATGAAGCGCTCACTCTGAGCCAGCCTGGAGGACAGCATGGTGCCTGCCGGCCTCCAGCTCCTCCCAGTATGGGGGAGCAAGCAGCCAGCCCAGAGACGATGTCCTTGTCGTCCAGAATGTCGTGGACACTGACCATGGGTTCTCTCTCCTCGACCTCCTGTCAGCCACTTGGAAGAGCCCGGGCAGGACAGCCAGCGGGAGCTTTGGTTAAATCCGCCCTCTCTGCAGGAGCTACGCATCCTAATTTTGCCTTGGCAGAGACATGAGCGGCTGGCGGTCCAGGCCACGGTAGGGGATGGCAGAACACGGGATAAGGTTGCCCGTGGGCCTCGCTGCTTCCTGACTGGGCACTAAAGTACCCACACTGCAAGGCTCCAGAACTCTGATGGGCTCCGGAAAGCATGAGGGGCCAGGCCAGCTGCAGAGGCCACGGGACTCCAGGGGAGAAGGGAAGACTTCTGGAGGAAGCACAAAGAGAGGGGATTCCTACCCAGGGCCATCTGTGCCCCTGTCACTACCAGGCCCCACTGGTTGTTGGAACAGGGAGCACAGCCCTTTTCATCTCGTCCATCCAAGGTCTCCATGAGCCTTCCCCTCAAGCATGTGGGGCAGGGGGCACAGCAGTCAGTGAGAAGGGTAGAAGACTGGGTTCAACCACAGCCTCCCTGTCTTAGACAAGCCACTAAACCTGCCTGAGCCTCAGATGCTTTGTCTGCAGAGTCAAGCTAATATAGCTGTACCCACCTGAAAGGGTTGTGAGGTCAGCTGGGATGAAATGAGAGAAGCGCACATAGTAAGTGCTCATTCAAGGACAAATATTAATATCGTTACTACTATTATTTCCAAATGGGGAGCTAAGGGGCCAGGTGAGTTATCCCCAACAACACATAGCAGGAAAGGACGTTGGAAGGCCCTGTCCTGGAGTGCTGAGCCAGCCTGCTCTCTGCCAGCCCCACAGGGTACCTCCCACTCTAACGCCTCCAAGTTCCTCAAGGATGTGGCTCCATCCCAAATCAGACATGTTCCTGACGTGGAAGTAAGTTGTGGAGGTTGTAACACAACCTACTGGACACAGCTAAGCCCAGAGCCCTCTGCACTGGATCACTTCGGGGTGAATCTTGGCTGAGTATCTTGAGGCAGGTCACCAGTCCTATCTGGGCTCATTTTCTCCAGCTATAAGATGACGTGGGGCTGGGCACAGTGTCTCACACCTGTAATCCCAGCACTTAGGGAGGCCAAGGCCAGTGGATCACTTGAGGTCAGAATTTGAGACTAGCCTGGCCAACATGGTCAAACCCCATCTCTACTAAAAATACAAAAATTAGCCAGGTGTGGTTGCAGGTGTCTGTAATCCCAGTTACTCCGGAAGCTAGACAGGAAAATCATTTGAACCCAGGAGGCGGAGGTTGCAGTGAGCCAAGATCCCACCACTGCCCTCCAGCCTGAATGACAGAGAGAGACACCGTCTCAAAGAAAAAAACAAAAGAGGCGGTGGAATTGGATGGTTCTGCCATCCTCTGTAACCAGAGAACGATCCATTTCACCCCACAGACTCCCTGCCCTCTCCCCTGCAGGACCCCCCAGCCCTCAGTGAATTTGAATACTCTGACACTATCAGATAAAGCCTCTTGCTGCTTGAGGTCAGAGCAAGGGATGTCAAAAATTGCCGGAAATTTTTCAGTCACGAAAACAAAACAAAACAAAACAAAAAAGCAGAAGAGAGGCTGGAACACGAGCAGTTTTCAGTATGTATTTTTAGGACCCTGTACAGGCCCGAAGTTCCTTTGATGAGTTTAGAAACAAAAACGTGTGTGTGGTATGTTCGCTTGATTTAGACATGGGCGTGACTAGAGTTAAAACAGCTGCCCCGTTTGAATTTTGTGATTTGTTGGGAAAAGCCAGAATGATCTTCAGAACAAAAAGATATTCCTGGCCACCATCACCACTGCCCCATCTATCTTCCTTTCTTTTCTTTCTCCTTGGTCTTCCTTCCCTGCTCTGAGTAGGCGGCTCAGTCTCTGAGCGATCAGACCCCACCCCCACCCCGTGAGGTCTCCCCAAGTGTAGCATCCATCCCTGACCGCAGCCTACGCCTCACCCCAGCAGCTGCAGACAATTGCATCCAGATGTGCATGCAGTGGGCCGGCCAGGAACTGCCCTGGCGGCCGCCACTGGACAGCCCAGCAGTGACAGCTCAGCCTCGGGGCCAGCAGGCTCCCAGGACCCCCACTCACCTCCCAGCAGACATTCCTCACAAACCCCATCAGGAAACGCTCCAGAAAGATCGGGACATTTGTTCCAGGCTCTATGGGGCTGACCCTGAGCACTCACACCCCAACCCACATGCTGTCCAGGCATGCTCACTGGCTCTGATCCCCACAGGAAGAATTCACCCAGCTTAGGGACCGGTTTTCCTGGACTGTGGGGGAGCAGATGTGTCCACGTCACAGCCGGGCGTGGACCGTGGGTCTGAGCAGGCAGAGACCTCTGAGACCACAGTGCTGTGGTTTGTTCCCTGCATCTGGATCCTTGCAAGGTGGGGCCAGGCAGAAACCACAAGCCACATACCCTCCTACACACCTTCTCTCCTAGGACCCCTGCAAGGGTCCTGTTGAGCAGATGTTACCAGCCCATTTCTGGATAAGCCCAACAAGCTCAGAAATCTTCAAGAAGGAACTGAACCAGTGGGAAATGCAGGTCTGCGTGATTCTAGCCTGAGGCCTGAGACTGAGCCCAGTTTCCTCAGACTCCAGACAACTGGGTGGCCAGGACCTGGCTGGTCAGCCCCATCAGGGGTGGTCAGGGTGGGGTACAGATACTGAAAGTCGCTCCCACAGTGCACAGGCAGGGCCTTGGCTGAGGCAGGTCAGGACTTTGGCACCTGTTACCCACATACACACAAAACCGCACACACAACCATGCACACCCATGGAGGAACTGGGCACAATTGCAGACACACAGGTCTCACATACGCTGATATATATGCAGGTTGATCCACACACACACACCCCCTCACTGCCCTGCTGGGCTGGGCTGGCAGGGCCTGGGTAGTTCAGCCCTTTGAGGGGAAGGGCAGCTGCTCTTGTACTTCTGTTTGTGACCCCCAGAAGGCAACCAGATATGAGCCCTTGAGTCTGGACTCTGGCCAAGGGGAGGGGGACAGAAGGAATGAGAGTTAGAAGGGAGCAACGCAGCGGAAGAGGAGAGGGAGAAGAGAAGAAAAGGAAAAGGAGGGAAGGAGGAGGGGGAAGAGATGAGGAAGAGGAGAGAAAGAAGGGTGCAGGGGGAAGAGGGAAGCAGGGAAAGGAGGACAGGGAACAGCACAGGGGAAGGACAGAGTGCAGGAGCAGGCCGTCTCGTAAGCCACAGCGCGTGCACAAGACATAATCTCCAGGTCTGGAATGAGACACACAATACATTGGACTTCTATGAGCATAGGTGACCTTATGCAAGTTACTTAACCTCTCTGAGGCTCACTTTCTTTTTCTCTAAAATGGAGATAATATAGTAGCCCCTTTCATAGAGAGGCATAGAACATATTGAACAGTCCCAGGTACATGGGAGAGCTTGATTAAAGTTGGAAGAAAGATGGAACAGGTTACTGGAGGCCCGAATGAAGCCATATGCTTCCCGTGTCTGGCCCGTGGTGAGTACTTGGAGGATTTAACTGCTGTTATTTCTAATGCTGCCATCATCTTCCTCACATGCCAGGCACTGCTCCAAGTGTCTTTGTATCTATTACCTCATCTGACCCGCTAACAACCTTACAAGTGATTAGACACATGACCCCTATTTTACAGATGGGTTAGGCAGAGGCCCAGAGAGGTTGAAAACCGGCTTGTTCAAAGACACACAGCTGGCAAGTGGGGAAGCCAGCATACAGGATGGTCTCCAAAGCTTACATTTGCAACTAGCACTACAGGGCACCATATTTCCTGTTTAAATCATGATTTTTAAAAATTAAAGTAAACTGCGGGGCGCGGTGGCTCGCGCCTGTAATCCCAGCACTCTGGGAGCCTGAGGCAGGCAGATCACCTGAGGTCAGGAGTTCAAGGCCAGCCTGGACAATATGGTGAAACCCCATCTCTACTAAAAATACAGAGATATCCTCTTCACCACTCAGCTGGAGATAGATCAACCTCATATTGTGATATTGAACAGTCTCTAAGATATATTTTTAAAATATATTTTAAGTCAAAAGCAAGGTATAGAGCAGCCTGTCTACGGTGCTATATTTTCTAAAGGAGGCATGTGGACCGACACGTTTTTCTCTGCACAGAGTATCTGGAAAGCTATGTAGGAAGCTCGCACCAACTGCTGCCTGCAGGAAGAGGAACTGGGAGGCTGGGGTCGAGGATGAGGAGAGATGCATCACTTTTAGACCCTTTCCATGTTTTATCACTGCCTTTAAAAGGATGAATGTGTAGCGTGCCTTTCAGAAAGAAATGATTTTCACTCCTTGGTCAGTTTCATGGAGACATGGTGTTAGCTGGTATTTCCAGAGGGTACTCCCTGCTCAGGACTCAGGTTACGGAGAGGCCCAAATTTCTGTGTGATCTGTCACCCTCCAGCTGGAAATGACCCTCTCATTCTTGACAGCACACTAGAACAAGCTTGTCCAACTTGCGGACTGCGGCCCAAGATGAGTTCAAGGTTCCAACAATCAAGTCTAAGGTGCCTGGAGGGAGGGAGGGGCTGGGGGCAGCAGGATGGACGCTGCAGCGCACAGGAAAGCAGATCCCCTCTGAGGAGGAGAGACCCGGAATCAAACCTGGAGTCCTCTGCTGAACCAGCAGCTAGAGAGAGGGAGGGAGGGGAGTCAGGGAAGGAGGGAAGAGAGAGGGAGGAAAGGGAAGAGAGGGAGGGAGGGGAGACAGGGAGGGAGGGAAGAGAGAGGGAGGAAAGGGAAGAGAGAGAGGGAGGGGAGACAGGGAGGGAGGGAAGAGAGAGGGAGGAAAGGGAAGAGAGGGAGGGAGGGGAGAGGAGGGAGGGGAGAGGGAGGGACAGGAGGGGACAGGAGGAGAGAGGAGGGAGACAGGAGGAGATAGAGGAGGAAAGGAAAGAGAGGGAGGGAGAGAAGAGGAAAG
This sequence comes from Papio anubis, assembly GCF_008728515.1. Classification (NCBI taxonomy): domain Eukaryota; kingdom Metazoa; phylum Chordata; class Mammalia; order Primates; family Cercopithecidae; genus Papio; species Papio anubis. Next base: position 23,664,050 of record NC_044993.1, on the reverse strand, counting down.
GAGGGAAACAGGGAAGGAGGGGGGAGGGGGGGGGGAAGGAGGAACCCCTGGAAGAATGGAAGGAAGGAAGGAGGGAGGGAAGAAGAGGGAGGAGGGAGGGAGGAGGAGGGGGGAAGGAGAGAGGGGGGGAAGAAGGAAGGAAGGAGGGAGGGAGGGAGGGAGGAAAGAAAGGAAGGAGAAAGAAAGGGAGGAAGAAAGGAAGAAAAGAAGGAAGGGAGGACGGGAGGGAGGGAGGGAGGAGGGATTAGGGAAAGGAAGAGAAAGGGTGGAAGGAAGGAAATGGGAGGAAATGGTGGATGGGGAGGCTGAGATCAGAGGGATCTCAGCTGGGATCTGGCTGAGTCGGGCACCGAGTGCAGGGCCCCATGACTGACAAGAGAAACCTGAAGGCCTGGGGCTGAGGAGCGGCCACGCGGGTGGCAGGCGGTGCCACTTTGCAGAAGCACAAACTGAGGCCAGAGGGGCGGCGGATCTCAGCCGGGTTCCCACGCTCTGCAGGAGACCGGGTGCTCCCCGCGGGGCCTGCGAGTGGGCCGCCCTGGCTGGGCTAGGGGTGGCCTCGCTGAACCACCAGTGCCGCGCCGGTCCGGGTTCGCGGGGAGGCCGGCGGCGGCCGCGTGGCCACAGTGCCCCCTGGCGGCTAAGGAAGTCCTGCGCGCAGCGGCCGCGTCTCCGCGCCCTCCTGGAGCAGAAGGTTGCCTGCGCCTTGGGCGGCCCCGGGGTTCAGGCCTGGGCAAACAAGGTACCCCGTCTGTATGTGTTTAAAAGGGGACAGCAGGATTCCCGCTGCTGTCACCCCACCGCCTAAAGAGGACAGACACTTTATCTTCCCCTAAATGTGTAGTTCTGAATTCCACTGTGACCCCTCTCCTCGTCGGACTTTAGTTCAAACTCAGGCAGCAGAGGCCATGTCCTTTTTCAGTGTGAAATTTAGGATTCCAAAAGGAGAGCCCCCGCCGCCTGCACTGCCCACCCTCATAACAGCTTACACCTCCCCATTCTGGCTGCCCCGGATCTAAGCACTTCCCAGGCCTTAGTCCTCACATCAGACCTATTACTATCCCCTCCTGGGCGAGGTAACTGAGACACAGAGAGAGATTAAGGAACTCGCCCAAAACCACACAGGTAGAGGGGAAGCTAGGATTTTAACCCAGGCAGCCTTGATTGCAAAGGAGAAAAGGGGAGAAAAGGAATGAGAGGGGACATAAAGAGAAAATTTTCTTCTAAGACAAGACAGTGCTGGAGCGCGTCTGCCTCCATTTTGTGTGAAGGGTCTAGGAAGCCTTATTAGAAGTCCCCCAGCTCCTTTCCAGAGCCTGGCATCAGGATGAGGCAGTGAGGCAGGGAGCCCCAGACTGGGCTCACACACAGGGAGCTGCCCAGGCCAAGGTTTGGGCAGCCGAATGGAAGGAGAGGAGTTCTGCCCGCTCCACCCCATCCCATGCACCCAGGCCTCGCTATCTCTGCTGGCCTGGGGATGAGTCCACCAGGGTAGAGGTAAGCAGGTTCTGGAGAAGAATGCGGCATGGAGCCTATGCCTTTCTAGGTGACTTCTCCAAGCCTCGGAAGATGCCCGTGGCACAGTGACTCACTGTGGCTTCCGATTCAGCTCTGGCCCTCCCTTCTCTCACGCCCCACCCTTGGAAGAGATGCAAGGACAGAAACTTCACTGAACTCCTGATTTTTGTGCCTGGCCCCAGACACAAGAGGGCTAGGGTCTGCATTCCAGAGCCTTCCTCTTAACTGAGATCTGAAATCCCCAAGTTTTCCAGTCAAGCTGTTGTAAACCCATCCAGATCTTTACCCACCTCCTCCTGGTGGCCTGCAGGCTGCCAAGTTGAGCCCAGAGGCCCAGTTCAGTGGGCAGGCCACAGCGGAGGGAGGGGAGCCAGAGGCAGGAGAGGGGCCTCTCTGAGGCTGAGCTCCCACACACCTGGAATCATCTTTGAGGTGGAAAGATTAACACAGGATTCAGTTTCCCCTTTGTGAATGAGTGGTGTGGAAACCAGACAAAGATTCCTGTGTGCCGGTCAGGCCCCACAACCCCAGGACCAAGAGAGGGATGGATCTTGATAAAACCTTGGGATGGAGAAAGGGAGGAAGGGTGCCATTCACACACACCCCATCAGTCTGATTGTTCCCTGCCATTACCACTACCCTGGAGAAGGACGCCAAACAGCTGCTTATTAAAACACAATACCTGAGGCCAGGCTTGGTGGCTCACAGTCCAATCCATGACAGGCAGATTGCTTGAGGCCAGGAGTTCGAGACCAGCCTGGCCAACATGGTGAAACCTCATCTCTACTAAAAATACAAAAATTAGCCAGACGTGGTGGTGCATGCCTGTAGTCCCAGCTTTCTTGGAGGCTTAGGCATGAGAATTGCTTCAATCCAGTAGGCGGAGGTTGCAGTGAGCCAACATGGTGCTACTGCGTTCCAGCCTGGGTGATAAAGCAAGACTCTGTCTCAAAAATAAAAATAAACACATTACCTGAGCCGCCGAATGTGTCAACATTCAGATGGACTCCCTCTTTCTTTGTAAATGGCTGGACCTGGTGCAAGGCATGCTGGGAACTTGGATCTGTGGGGACGGGGGTCAGGGGAGCCCCTGATGCCTTCCTAGAACAGGCCATGCTCCTCCCGCCAGCCTCAGGCCTTTTGCATGTGTGGCTCGTTCTGCCTCGACTGCTCTCCCCCCACCCCTTTCACCCATGACACAATGAGTCTTTCTTCAGCGGCAAGAAACATGGCTTCTTCTCCAGGAAGCTTTTCCCAAGCCTAGTGTAAAGCTCTAAGGCAGCAGGGGTCAGGTGGCTTATGTGGGGTTCCCAGAGAGCACAGCCTGTGATAAGACTGGGGTGCAGGTAGTTTATTTGGGAGAGATTCCCAGGCAGCAGGAGTGAAGGATGGAGGGAGAATGGCATAGGGAGGAACAAGATCATAAAAAGTTGTGTTGTGTCATCAATGCTGTGGGCAACAGAGGCTCAGTGCAGGTGGGACCTCCTGACAAGCAGCTTGAAGGCCCCAGAATCAGTCCCCTAAAGACCAAGAGCCTGGAGCATTCATCTACCGGCTCCTCATTGGCTGAGAGCTGCCCTGGGCAAGATTCATGCCCTGTAGTGACTGTATTTTCTTATTCTCTGTATTCCTGATGCTCTGGCATCTGGGGCCTTGATCCTGGAGAGACTGCCCCTCCCAGAGCTAGCTAATTCCTAGAGACAGCAAAGGACTCCCCTGTGACTGCACCTTTGATGTACAAAGCAATCGTTCCAGAGCTCACACCCCCAAACGTCCAACTGCCAAGTCAATATTCCCCCTGCCCTAAATCACCACACAGCCAGGAACCAGACAACTAGGAACGATCTTGAAAGCCCAGAGCCCTCCACAATTATTCACACTACCCATCCTAAGCTAACTCAGTCTACCTACCCTGCCTTGCCCACACCTTCCCAAGAAATCCTCAACAAAGGCTCTGAGCCTTGCTCTCCCCTCTCCCTCTTCTGCCTCCTGACCAACCCTGGTGCTTCCCACGTGTTCCAGGCAGCAGTGTGCGGTACTCTAAGTGTCCAGAGTACTTAGTTTAAACTTCTTCCTTTATGACAATCATTTCCCTGCCTGCGTGTCTGACCATACTGATTAAAACAAATCCTGGGTACATTTTAACTCGTGCCTTCACACTGCCAGGCTTGCACGGGCTAAGAGGGTTCCCACAACGCTGAAGAAGACCCTGAGGCAGAAAACCAACAGGCATCTGGCCCATACATGAAGTGGATGCTGTAAGAGCAAGGCAAGCTTTCTGAGCTGTCAGGGAATCGGCCACCAGCCACTGTCGCTGGCACTGAAATCAGAGCCAGCCGAGGAATGTGATGAGCAGGATGCCAGAGGTGTCTGCTGCATCCCATGTGCTTGTTTGCTTGTTTTTCTCACCATTGATCCCCCAGTGCCTAGCACAGTACTGGCATGATGTGGGGACTTAGTCATTACCTGCTGAACTCATGAATTGAATTAGTGAGTGACTGAGTGAGTGAACCTTGTAAGCCCCAAAGGAGAATGACTAACAGTCCAAAAGAAGACATCCAAAGGTTCCCAGCCAGTGTGGTCCAGTGGTCAAGTTTATCCCAGCAATAACCCAGCTAATAGCACCCTCCAATCGTCAAGGTCCCAGGGCTGGTCAAAGCTAGGTCAGGTGGCAGAGCTGTCAGCTGTCAGCCCAGCAAGGAAACTGAGGTGGCAAACTAAAGGAGTTCATGGGATGTTAAGCCTTCACTCCTGCAATGCCTTCATTTAAACAAGACTCCTTCCAGGCCCCAGGGCAAGATCAGGTATGGGCTGGCGTAGTGAATACAAAGAAGCCCAGAGATTTACAATGGGCAGGACCAGGGTAACAAATCCAAACAGAAAAAAAGAATCCCTAAACCTCTTCTCCTAGGCTTCAGAAGGTTCCAGATTCATCTCCCTGAATGGCCACCACAGAGAAGTGGCACAAGAGTGCCACACCTAGGGTGCAAAGTACTGCCTGTTATCCATCATAATCATAAATGTGTATCTTGTCATAAACTTCCAGAAGATGGCAGTAAAGAGCCTCATGCTAAGAAAATCAGTACATTACAATAACTTTCCGTATATGGAAGTGTCTTGAGAAAGGGAGAGGTTTTGCCTAATGCATTTAAATGTGCTGTGTGACCTAGTGAGCAGATTTATTTCCCCTTCCTCAGTGAGTTTTGCCCAGGCTCAGAAACCCCCCAGGCCCCTAGAGCATAAACCAAGGGAAAGCAAAAGTCAACAGACATACAGGCAAGGAAGCGGGGCAGGGGGTAGGGCAAGGCCGGTTTCCTCTATGTCTCCTTAGTTGCATCTCCAGCCTCATTCATGCAATAAACGCTTGCTGAACTCTGCTGAGCACATTGGGGGTGGGTGAGGGACACATAGGACCAAGATGGAGTCCTTTTGCTCAGTGTCATGGAAAAAAGACTGATATGGTTTGGATCCGTGTCCTTGCCCAAAGCTCACATCAAATTGTAATCCCCTGTGCTGGAGGCGGGCTCTGGTGGGAGGGGACCACATCATGTGGTGGGTTTCTCATGAATGGTGTAGCACCACCCTCTTGGCGCAGTTCTCATGATAGTAAGTGAGTTCTCATGAGATCTGGTTGTTTAAGTGTGTGGCACCTCCCCCTTCACTGTCTCTCTCTCTTGCTCCTGCCCCTGCTATGTAGGACGCGTGCTCCCCCTTTGCCTTCTGCCATGATTAGAAGCTTCCTGAGGCCTCCCCAAAAGCAGAAGCCACTATGCTTCCTGTAGAGTCTGCAGAACCATAAGCCAATTAAATGTCTTTTCTTTGTAAATTACCCAGTTTCAGGTATTTTACCAACTTTGCTGTTAGGTAGACCTGGGTTCAAATCCAGCTTCTACTGCTCAGAACATAGAAAGTCACATACCCTCCCCAGCCCTCAGGCTCCTCATCTGCACGATGGGGATAACACCACCTGCTTTACAAGATGTAAAAAAGACCACGTGAGTAAAGTGCCTTGTGCAGAGACTGAAACAAAGACGGAGCTGGAGTTGGAAAAGAATTGCTATTTCCTTCTTCCTCCCTTGATATCATTGGAAACTCCTTCTTTAGAGGTTACAATCCAGCTGCTGAAGCAGCACATATTTGGTTGACTTTTGACTTAAGAAAAATATTGCCATTATTTTATGATGTCACAAAGTGGTAAAGGATTTGGTAAGAGATTCCTGGGCCCAGTGTAATGTGGCACAACCATGAGAAAACCTCCCATACCAGAACTACTCCCTCGGGTTGAAAACCAAACACTGACTTGTGCATCCAATGTTCTGGCTTGTCTGGGGGCTGCCTGAGAGACTGATTTCTGTCTTGCCTGACTCAGAGCACAGACAGGAATGGCAGCACAGAAGCCACTGAAAACAGGCAAGTTCTTGCAGCTGCGGAGATTATGCAGTTCCACAGGAAGACAGCAGGAGGAGCAAGAGATTGTGTCTCTTGAGAAGAAACAGACTAGGGAATTTGAGACAGTTAAAAAGGCATGCACGAGGCCAGAGAAGGCACATCCCCAGAAAAGATTTGAGACGTCCCGGAACCTTTTGCCAGGCTGACTGGTAAAAGCCTCCCCCTGCACGAGGCCAATCCATAAAGACTGGGAGAGGTGGTTGTTTTTTCAAATGCCAAAATCTCAACAAAAAATCACGAGGCATACAAATAAACGGGTAAGCATGGCCCCATCAAATGAACAAAATAAAACTCCAGTAACCAACCCTAAAGAAATGCAAATTGCTGAACTTTCTGACAAATAATTCAAAACAACTGTGTTAAAGATGCTTAATGAGCTAAAAGAGAACACAGATAGACAACTAAGTGAAATCAAGAAAATGGTGGATGAGTCAAATGAGAATGTCAACAGAAAGAAACTAAAGGAAAGAAACAGAAATTCTAGAGCTAAAAACTACAATAACTAAGTTGAAAAATTCACTACAGTTTTCAAAGCAGACTTAGGCAGAAGAAAGAACTAGCAAATTTGAAGACAGTTCATTTGAATCAAGTCAGAGGAGCGCAAAGAAAAAAAATTAAGAAAACTGAAAAGGCCCTAAGGGACTTCTGGGACATCATCAAGCAGACCCATTTATACACTATGGAAATCCTAGAAGTAGGAGAGAAAGGGGCAGAGACTATATTTGAGGAAATGGCCAAAAACTTCCCAAATGAGAGGAAAGAAATGAAAATACAAGTCCAAGTTCAATGAATTCTAACTGGTATAAAATCAAAGAGGCCCAAACTGTGATACATTATAATCAAACTGTCAAAAGACAAAGAGAAAGCCTTGAAAACAGTAAAAGTGCTTCATCACAGACAAAGGGCCTTCTATAAGATTATCAGCAGGTTTCTCAGCAAAAACCTTTCAGCCATAAGGCAGTGGAATGATGTACTCAGAGTGCTGAAAGAAAAAAGCTATCAATCAAGAATACTAAAACTGGAAAAACTATCCTTCAAAAATGAAAGAGAGTTCTGTTCTGTTTTGCCTTTTCAAGATGGTGGATTAGAGACTTTCAATGTGCTTTAAAAACTTGGAAATAGCAAAATATTACATAAAGATCAACTCAGTGAGCTTTAATTCAAGAAAAAAACTGGGAATCCACTGGAATCATGAAGGACACTCTAGATCCTGGGGACGAGAATGTGGGCAAACAGCTCCTGTGATGGTGTCTCAATGATAAAAGTGAGTAAAGCCCTAGTGCATGGGTAGGGCAGAGAGCCTCCTTTTGTGATTCACTTTTCCTCGGGGGAACACAGCAGTCCAAGCCAAGGGAAAGCACTTTGTTTCTCCCAAGCCCTAGAGCCAACTCAGGGAGAGGCTTGGAGATGCTGAGAGAGAAAGGCACCAGGAAAAGCTGCAGGTATTGTCCCAGACCTGGAACTGAGAGCAGGGTGCCATTTTTAATATGAGTGTATACAAAGTCAGTTACTCTTTGGCAACCTGGCAGTGTGGCTGTGCAGGCATTTTAGTCTCAGGCCAGAGACTGGAGCACTTGCTCTGGACCAGGGTACAGGCCTTCATGGCCAGAACTGTGGAAAGCACCTCAACAGTAAGCACTGGAATTGTACTTTTCCCCATTGCAGACCTGGGGAAGGAGGAGGGCTGCTACAGCATGATTTCTTCTGGGTGATGAGAATTGCAGCCAGGGCCAGCTTGGCAACGTGGAACCAGTCTGCATGTGTCACTTCTGGGTGCCCCAGCCTGCTCCCTGGGATCATGGTGCAGCGGGGCCCTCTCTGCTCTACCTCCTGGTAGAGCTCCAGGCATTAAGAGCACCCACTTGCCTGGACTAGCAGCCTGAGCTGTCCCATCCTTCTTGGGAATGGACTGTGGTGCACTGGGACCCTCTGTTCTCCACACCCAGGCAGATCTCCAGGTGTTCAGAGCATCTGCTCCCACAGACTAGCAGCCTGAGTTACCCCATCCTTCCTGTGCAGAGATCCTGGTACAGGAGGCCCTCTCTGCTCCACAACCAGGCAGATCTCCAGACATTCAGAGCACTCGTTCACCTGGCTCAGCAGCCCAAGTTGCCCCACCTTTCCTATGCAGAGATTGTGGTACAGCTTGACCCTCTATGCTCCAAACCCAGTCAGATCTGCAAGCATTCAGAGAATCTGTTGATCTGGATTAGCAACCTGAGCTGCCCCACCTTCCTGCACAAGGCCCTCTCCACTCCACACCCAGACATTCAGCGCACTCAGTCACATGGACCAGCAGCCTAAACTGCCCCACCCTTCCTGTGCAGAGACTGGTAGAGCAGGGCCTTCTCCCCTCCATGCCAAGGCAGATTTCCAGGCATCTGGGCACCCACTCTCCTGGATTAGAAGTGTAGGCTGTTCCCCTTCCCATACAGAGAATAGGGGTTGAGGAAGTTTCCCAGATGCACGTCTAGTCATACCTCGGGGTGCTTGGTGGGCACTCACTGGATTTTCCCTCAGGACTTGTGCTTGTGCTTGCTACTTAGAGACCTGTAGATGGACCTGCCTGGTCTGGCACTCGTCATCTTGGCCCCAACCTCCAGGCCTGAGCAGGGAGCTCAGGCCATTGTGCACTCCATAAATCAGCCCATTACCTAAGGCAACAGAGAGCTTCTCACAGTAAACAAGGATCAGGTATATAGCTAGCTGCACTGGCCACAGCTAGCTCTTACCCACAATCTCCATCTACTGACTTCTAAGTCAAACCACACAGCCCAATACAAAACCTGCTAACAGAAGTGCTTAAGGTTATAGAAGCAAAGCCAAAAGACCCTACTCAACATTCTCTACAGTCACACCCCCTAGGGAGGTGGAAAAGGGAAAAGAAAAAATAAATTGTAAGGAAAGAAAGAAAAAAATTCTATCCACATGAAAATAATCATAAAAATTAGAAGTGCCAATGCCTTCAGATGAGAAGGAGCCAGTACTAGAATTCTAGCACTATAAAAAATCTGAATGTAGTGACGCCACCATCACACTAGCTCTCCAGCAATGGTTCCTAACCAAAATGGAAACTCAGAAATGACAGATAAAGAATTTAAAACATGGATTGCAAGGAAGCTCAATGAGATCCAAGACATGGTTGAAAATCAACACAAATAACTTCTAGAACAATCCAGGAAATGAAGGAAGATTTAAATGGTTTAAAAAGAAATCAAAGGTTCTAGAATTGAAAAACTCATGTAAAGAATTTGAAAATACAATTGAAAACTTTATCAATAGAATAGACCAAGCAGAAGAAAGAATTTCAGAGCTTGAAGACCAGTCTTTTGAACTAACCCAGCCAGACAAAAATAAGGAAAACAGAATGTCAAAAGTCGTTGAGAACTATAAGATTATGTAAAGCCATCAAATCTATAAATTACTGGCATTCCTGAGAGAGAAGGAGAAAAAGTAAACAATATGGAAAAATCATTTCAGGGAATAACTGAAGAAAATTTCCCCAGTCTTGCTAGAGAGGTGGATATCCAGATACAAGAAATCCAAAGAACACATGTGAGATATGATACAAAGCAAACATCACCAAGGCATATATCACTAGGCTGTCCAAGGTCAAGGCTAAATAAAAAATCTTAAAGGCAACTAAGGAAAAAGATCAGATCACATACAAAGGGAACCCTATCAGGCTAACAGCAGACTTTTCAGCAGAAACCTTACAAGCCAGGAGAGATTGGGGGCCTGTTTTAAGTATTCTTAAACAAAAGAAATTTCAACCAAGAATTTCATATCCTGCCAAACTTAGCCTCACAAGTGAAGGAGAAATAAAATCCTTTGCAGACAAGAAAGTGCTAAGGTAATTCATTACCATTAGACCAGCCTTACAAGAGATCCTTAAGGGAGTTCTAAACACAGAAATGAAATGTTTTTGTGCTACCATAAAAACACACTTAAGTATATACCCCCACAGACCCTACAAAGCAACCACACAATAGAAACTACAAAGCAACCAACTAACAACTCACAATATGATCAAAACTTCACATATCAATATTAACCTTGAATGTAAATGGTTTAAATGCTTCCACTTAAAAGGCACAGAGTGGAAAGTTGGATTTAAAAAAAGACCCATCTGTGTACTGTCTTCAAGAGACCCACCTCACATGTAATGACACCTATAGATTCAAAGTAAAGGATCAGAGAAAGATCTATCATACAAATGGAAAATTTTTAAAAAGCAGGGGTTGCTATTTTTATATAAGATAAGATAGACTTTAAGCCAATAATAGTAAAAAAAAGAAAAACCAAGAAGGGGCATTGCATGTTGATAAAGGGCTCAGTTCAACCAGAAGACATAACTGTCCTAAATATACACACACCCAACACTGCAGCCCTCAGATTCATAAAAAAAAAAATTACTGCTAGACCTACAAAAAGACTTAAATGGCCACACAATAATAGTGAGAAATTTCAACAGCCTATTGACCATGTTAGACAGACCACTGAGGCAGAAAACTAACAAAGAAATTCAGGACTTAAATTTGACACTTGACCAATTGTACTTAATAGACATCTAAAGAATACTCCACCCATCAACCACATAATGGACATTCTTCTCTTCTGCACATGGAAAATACTGTAAGGTCAACCACTGTAAGACTGCACGATCTCCCAAGATTGAATCAGGAAGAAATGGAAACCCTGAACAGACCAATATCAAGGTCCAAAGTTCAACCCGTTTTATAATAATTTTTTAAACTTACCAACTGAAATAAGTCCCGAACCAGACGTATTCACAGCCAAATTCTGCCAGACATAAAAAGAAGACTTGATATTAATGTTACTGAAACTATCCCAAAAAATCAAGGAGGAGGGACTCCTCCCTAACTCATTCTCCAAGGCCAGCATCACCCTGATATCAAAACCTGGCAAAGACACAATGAACAGAGAAAACTATAGGCGAATATCCCTGATGAAGATAGATGCAAAAATCCCCAACAAAATACTAACAAATCAAATCCAGCAGCACATCAAAAAGTTTACTCACCACAATCAACTAGGCTTTATTCCTGGGATTCATATAGTGCATATATATATTGCATATATTGCATCCAAGGAAGAAAGCCTTTGAATCAGCCTTTGAACCAACCTTTGAACCAACAGTTGGTTCAACATATTCAAATCAACAAATGTGATTCACAACATAAACAAAATTAAAAATGAAAACCATATGATCATCTCAATAGATGTGGAAAAAAGCTTTCAATAAAATCCCTAGTTTGCTGCCTAGTTTGTTGATAAAAACCTTCAACAAACTCGGTATCAAAGGAACATACCTCAAAATAGTAAGAGCCATCTACGACCAACAAACATCATACTGAACAGGCAAAAGCTGGAAACATTTCCCTTGAGAATAGGAACAAGATAAGGATGCCCACTCTCACTATTCCTGTTCAACATAGTACTGGAAAGCCTAGCTAGAGCAATCGGGCAGGAGAAAAAAAAATAGAAGGCATCCATATAGGAAAAGAAGAAGTTAAATTATTTATCCTTGCTGATGATATGATTCTGTATATAGAAAACTCTAAAGACTCTGCTGACAGTCTCCTAGAACTGATCAACAACTTCAGTAAAATTTCAGAATGGGAAATCAATACATAAAAAAATAAGTAGCATTTCTATACACTAATAACATTCAAACTGAGAGTGAAATCAAGAATGCAGTTCCATTTACAATAGCCATACAAAAAAATACCTAGAAATACATCGAACCAAGGAGGTGAAAGATCCCTACAAGAAGAACTATCAAACACTGCTGAAAGAAATCACAGATGACACAAACAAATGAGAAAACATTCCAGGCTCATGGAGTGGGAGAAATAATATTATTAAAATGGCCATACTGCCCAAAGCAATCTACAGATTCAATGCTATTCCTATCAAATTACTAATGCCATTTTTCACAGAATTAGAAAAACTATTGTAAAATTCATATGGAACCAAAAAGGAGCCCAAGTAGCCAAAGCAATCCTAAGCAGAAAGAACAAAGCCAGAGGCATCAGATTACCTGACTTCAAAGTATACTATAAGGCTACAGTAACCAAAACCACATGGCACTGGTATAAAAACAGACACATAGACCAATGGACCAGAATAAAGAACCCAGAAATAAAGCCACACACCTACAGCCATTTGATCTTTGACAAAAATGATAAAAAATAAGCAATGGAGAAAGGACTCCCTATTCAATAAATAGTGCTAGGATAGCTGACTAGCTACATGCAGAAAAATGAAACTGGATCCCTGCCTTTCACCATATATAAAAATTAGCTCAAAATGGATTAAAGATTTGAATGTAAGACCTCAAACTATAAGACTCCTAGAAGAAAATCTAGAAAATGCCATTCTGGACATCAGCCTTGGGAAAGAATTTATGAATAAGCCTTCAAAAGCAATTGCAACAAAAACAAAAATTGACAAGTGAGACCTAATCAAACTAAAGAGCTTCGGCACAGCCAAAGAAACTACTTACAGAGGAAATAGACAACCTACAGAATGGGAGACAATATTCATAAGCTACGCATCTGACAAAGGTCTAATTTGCAGAATCTATAAGGAACTTAAAAAATTCAATAAGCAAAAAACTAATAATCCCATTAGAAAGTAGGCAAAGGACATGAACAGACACTTCTCAAAAGAAAACATACAAGCAGCAAACAAACATAAGAAAAATTGCTCAACGTCACTGACAAATGCGCATCATCTCTTATGATTATCAGAGAAATGCAAATCAAAACCATAAGAAGATACTATCTCACACCCATCAGAATGGCTATTATTAAAGATATGATCATGTCAAGGCTGCAGATAAAAGGGGACACTTTATACAATGTTAGTGGGAATATAAATTAGTTCAGCCACTGTGGAAAGCAGTTTGGAGATTTCTGAAAGAATTTAAAACAGATCTACCATTGGATCCAGCAACCCCATTACTGAATGTACATCCAAAGGAACACAAATAGTTCTACCGAAAAGACACATGCACTTACATGCTTATTGCAGCACTATTCACAATAGAAACAACATGGAATCAACCTAGGTGCCCATCCTTTCACCATATACAAAAATTAACTCAAAATGGATTAAAGATTTGAATGTAAGACCTCAAACTATAATGGTGGATTAGATAATCCTCTAGATATCTAAAGGTGGATTAGATAAAGAAAATGGGGTACACGCTAAAGAACTTACTCATGTAACCAAATGCTACCTGTTCCTCAAAAACCTGTTGAAATAAAAAATTCATTTAAAAAAATTTTTAAAAGAAAATACGATACATATATACCATAGAATACCACATAGCCATTAAAAGGAACAAAATCTTGTCCTTTCCAGAAATACAGATGCAGCTGGAGGATCTTATTCGAAGTGAATTAACACAGGAACAGAAAACCAAATACTGCGTGTTCTCACTTACAAGTTGGAGCTAAGCACTAGGTACACATGGCCATAAAGATGAGAAGAGTAGATACTGGGGGCTACTAGAGCAGGGAGGGAGGGTGTGGGGCAAGGGCTGAAAAACTACCTGTTGGGTACTATGCTCACCACCCAGGTGACAGAATCAGTCATACCCCAAACCTCAGCATCATGAAATATACCCATGTCACAAACCTGCACATGTACCCCCTGAATCTAAAATAAAAATTGAAATTATAAAAAAAGAGAAATTAAGACTGTCCCGGCCGGGCGCGGTGGCTCAAGCCTGTAATCCCAGCACTTTGGGAGGCCGAGACGGGCGGATCACAAGGTCAGGAGATCGAGACCATCCTGGCTAACACGGCGAAACCCCGTCTCTACTAAAAACACAAAAAATTAGCCGGGCGAGGTGGCGGCGCCTGTGGTCCCAGCTACTCGGGAGGCTGAGGCAGGAGAATGGCGGGAACCCGGGAGGCGGAGCTTGCAGTGAGCTGAGATCTGGCCACTGCACTCCAGCCTGGGCGACAGAGCGAGACTCCGTCTCAAAAAAAAAAAAAAAAAAAAGACTGTCCCAGATAAACAAAAACTGGGGGCATTCATTACCATTAGACCTGTCTTGGAAAAAAGGCTAAAGGGAGTTCCTCAACTTGAAAGAAAGGACACCAGACAGCAGCATGAAGCCATATGAAATATAAAGACATCCCATGTTAGTGGATTGAAAGACTCAGTATTATTATGATGTCAAAACTACCCAAAGTGATTTGCAGACTCAACCCCATCCTTATCAAAATCTCAATGGCATTTTAAAGAATATAAAATTCATGTGGACTCTCAAGAACCCTGGATAGCCAAAATAATCTTGGGGGAAAAAAAAAAAAAGAGTAAAGTTGGAGATCTCACACTTCCTAACTTCAAAGCTTATTAGAGAGCTAATAAGTAATCAAAACAGCGTGGTACTGGCATAAAGACAGATATATAGACTAATGGAACAGAATAAAGAGATAAGAAATAACCCCTCACATATATGGTTAAACAATCTTTGTTAAGGGTACCAAGACCACTCAAAGGGGCAGTCTCTTCAACAAATGGTGTTGGGTAAACTGGATATCCACATGCAAAAGAATAAAATTGGAGTTTTAATATTATGGACTGAATTGTGCCCACCCCCCCAAATTCATATGTAAAGGCCCTAATTCCAAATATGATTATGTCTGGAGATAGGGCCTTGTATTAGTCTGTTTTCACCCTGCTGATAAAGACACACCCAAGATTGGGCAGTTTATAAAGAAAAAGAGGTTTAATGGACTCACAGTTCCACTTGGCTGGGGAGGCCTCACAATCATGGAGGAAGGCAAAAGGTGAAAGACACATCTTACATGGCAGCAAACTAGAGAGAATGAGAGCCAGATGAAAAGGGAAACTCCTTGTAAGCCCATCAGATCTCGTGAGATTTATTCACTACCATGAGAAGAATATGGGGGGAACCACCCCCATGATTCAATTATCGCCCACCGGATCCCTCCCACAACATGTTGGGATTATGGGAGCTACAGTTCAAGATGAGATTTGGGTGGGGACACAGCCAAACCATATCAGGCCTCTAAAGAAGTAAATAAGGTTAAATTAGGGCCTTAGTCTAATAGGACTGGTGTCCTTATAAGAAGAGGAAAAGACAACAGGCTATCCCCCCACCTCAATCTCTCTCTGCCTCTCTCTCTCTCTCCCCCCACCCCATGCAGACAGAGAAAATGCCATGTAAGGGCATAGCAAAATGCAAGTCAGGAAGAGAAGTCTCAACAGAAACCAACCCTACCGGCATCTTATGTGAAAAAATTATATGACTCAGCAACAAAAGATAAAATAACTTGATTTTAAAATGAACAAGGGACTTCAGGTAACATTTCTCCAAAGATGATATACAAATGATGAATAAGCATATAAAATGCTCAAAATCACAGTAATTATTACAGAAATGCATATCAAAACCACAATGAAATATCACTTCATATCCCTTAGGATGGCTACAAAAGAAAAACAAACAGCAAATAAGTAGTGCTGACAAGGACATAGATCAATTGGAACCCCTGTGCATTGTTGGTAGGATTGTAAAATGGTGCAACCACTATGGAAAACAGTATGTTGGTTTGTCAAAAAATTAAAATAAAACTACCATATGTCCCAGCAGTTCCATTTCTGGATATACGTCCAAAAGAATTGAAAGCAGGCTCTCAAAGAGATATTTGCACACCCACGTTCATAGCAGCACTATTCACAATAGCCAAAAGGTAGAAGCAATTCAAATGTCCATTGACAGAAGAATGGGTAAACAAAATGTGGTATATACACATACAACGGAATAGTATTCATTCTTAAAAAGGAAGGAAATCCTATCACACGCTACACCATGGGTGAACCTTGAGGGTATTATGTTAAGTGAAATAAGCCAGACGCACAACAAATATTACCTGATACCATTTATATGACGAATCTAAGATAGTCAAACTCATAGAAACAGAGAGTGGAATGGTGGATGCCAGGGACTGAGTAGAAGGAGGAAGTGGGGAGTTCTTGTTTAATGAGTATAGCGTTTCAGTTTTCCAAGACTGAAAAGTTCTGGAGATTTCCTGTATAACAATGTGAATATACTTAACCCTACTGAACCATACACTTAACAGTGATTAAAAGAGTAAATTTTCTGTTACGTGTTTTGGATTTTTTCTTACTACAATTTTAAAGAGAAGGAGAGAAATCCCTGAACTATCCTTAGACCCAGGTGAGAGTCTCCTGCCTGGGACTGCACTTGAGAAAGCCTCCCATAATGCAAATAGTAAAACATTTTCAATTACTTTTTGGTCTCTTAAGGAAATTTTTTGAAAATTCAGTAACCAATTGAGCAAATGGGAATTAGAGAGGGGCACAGAGCCAAAGGGCCAAAGGCCAGAGGGTGAAGGGCTGAGGGTGTGGGTGGGTGTGGGCCTTATGGGGGGTATGGGGAGGGTGGCATGGGGACAGCAGCAGGTGGCTGCAGGGTGGGTGTGGAGAGGGTGTCGGGGGCATGTGGGATGTCTCAGGGTAAGGACCGAGCAGATGCTGAGCAAAGGTGCTGCGGTGGGTAAGCACGGTATATGCTCAGGCAGCACGTAGTCTGTCCATACCGCAGAACCTCAGGGCCATGAGGGGAGATGCCGCTGGGAAGGAGAGCTAGGGTCAGGTGGAGAAAGGTGTGAATATTCCTGGCTAAGGAGTGGCCAAGGGCGGCCACGGAAGGTTTCTAAACTAGCAGGTGAAATAAGAAATGTGTGCTCCCGGGAGCATCACCCCTGGCAGGCAATGGGAAGTAGAGGAAGGCACAGAAGCTCAACTTTGGCTTCCTTGCATCGCTAGCAAGACCAGTCACTCTAGTCCTGCCCACAACATGGTGAGTGGAGAGTGGAAGACCCAATCAAATCCTGACTTCCTATCTGTGCCTCTCCTTCTAACCCTGCTGTTCCCAACATCCCAGCATCACTCACTTCACTGTGTGTAATGAGCATGAAAAGTTATACTGTCAACCCGCAGATGCCGTGGGATGAGGGATATTTAATGGTGTTACCTGGGAACCATCAGGGAATCAAGGACTTCTGCGTAGCAGGGAGCTCTTTTCCAGGTAGCAAGCAACTCTGAAGTTATTTTTCCCTGTCAGAGAGAAAGAGAAGAGGGAGCTTATGAAAATGCCTCTCGTTATTAGAACACAGAACAATGATCATGCGGATGGAACAGAAAGAAACAGCACAGAGATGCAGAGGAGTGAAGCCATCCCCCTGACAAAACAGCCAGTAGGCAATTTCCAAAGTGTGCACTGACAATTGCAGTAACCAATTAGGAACAGCAGTAGCCAAATCTATAAGAATGCTGTTGCCAGAGGTTCTGTACTTGAGGGATTTTCCATCAACAAATTGCAGATGAAGAGACTGAGAATACCCTGCCTGTGCTTGGCCTAAAAGGGCCAGATTCAGGGAAGTTAGCCTCGCAATACACCCATGTGTGGGAAATGGAGGGCACCCAACAGCTTGACTCCATCCAAGGCTCCGCCCACCAACACTCAGCACAGCACCCCTCCCTCCATGCCTCCACTGTGCTTCCAGTACCTGCCCTTCCATCCCTCTCATCCCCATGACTGACCCTTCACTCTGAGACATTTCCTGTCTCCACTGACTCCGAGTAATTCAAAATATAGTCACCAGAGCTTTTCTTCTATGACTCAACAACAAAAATTAAAATAACTTGATTTTAAAATGAACAAGGGACTTCAGTTAACATTTCTCCAAAGATGATATGCAAGTGATCAATAAGCATATAAAAATGCTCAAAATCACACTAATTACATGCCCTCAGTATGAAATCTGGACCTGCAGTCATCTGAAGGCTCCAAAGGGGCTCGAGGGTCCACTTCCAGGGTGCCTCATTTCCACACTTGGCAGGTCAGTGCTGGCCATTGGTGCGAGGCCTCAGTTCCCTGCCATGTGGGCCTCTCCACTGGGCTGCCTGGGTATCCCTACCATGTGGCTTCCCCCTAAGGGAGTCTGGCATGCCCCCACCCCCAAGCAAGCGATCTAAGAGGAGGAAGTAAATGCTGCAATGCCCTTTCTGGCTGAGTGTAGATTTCTCTGTGAGCCCACATGTGGCCCCAGCCTGACTCCTAAGACAGCAGTGCAGGTTACATTTCCAGGCTCTCTGCACATCTAGGAGGTAAGGGCAGGAAAGTGGTATGAGAAAGCAAAAGAAATCTCTCCCTCAGCCTCAGCACCAGGTCCTTCACAGGGGTGATAATATCTAGGCGCGGTGGCTCACACCTATAATCCCAGCACTTTGGGAGGCCAAGGCAAGCAGATCACCTGAGGTCAGGAGTTCGAGACCAGCCTGACTAATACGGTGAAATCCCGTCTCTACTAAAAATACAAAAATTAGCCAGGCGTGGTGGCGGGCACCTGTAGTCCCAGCTACTCTGGAGGCTAAGACAAGAGGATTGCTTGAACCCGGGAGGCAGAGGTTGCAGCGTGCCGAGATTGTGCCACTGCACTCCAGCCTGGGCGACACAGCAAGACTCCATCTCAAAAAAATAAAAAAATAAAAAAGAGGGGTGACAAGGGGCAAACCTCAGAACCAAAGGATATATTCACTGTACTCAGTCCCCAGGTGCTCATGTGGGTTCAGTTGTTACTAATCAATCTTTCCATTGTCTTCATCAGAACCTGAGTTCCAAGGGCCCTTTGGACATTGCGATGATGGTGTGGAATGGGGGATATTTGATGGTGTTACACAGGAACCATTAGGGAGTTGAGGACTTCCGCATAGCAGGGAAGTCTTTCCCAGGTAGCAAGCAGTTCCAAGCGCCCTTTGGACATTGTGAGGATGGTGGTTGAATTCATTACTCAATGCTTCATATCAAATTCCTGCCCCAAAACTTAGTGGCTTCACACAACAGTAAACATTGATTATCTCTCACAATCTGTGGGTCATGAACGCAGAAGTGACTTAGCTAGGAGTCCTGGCTTAAAGTCTCTCGTGAGGCTGCCCCCAGGATGAAATCCAGACCTGCAGTCATCTGAAGGCTTCACTGTGGCTGGAGGGTCCATTTCCAGGGTGGTTCATTCCCATGCTTGTCGGGTCAGTGCTGGCCATTGGTGCGGGGCCTCAGTTCCCTGCCATGCGGGCCTCTCCACAGGGCTTTCTGGGTATCCCCATCGCATGGCTTCTCCCTAAGGGAGTCTGGCATGCTCCCACCCCCAAGCAAGCAATCTGAGAGGAGGAAGCAGATGCCACATTGCCCTTTCTGGCCTAGTGTCAGATTTCACACATCACTCCTGCTACCACTCTGTTGCTCATGCAGACCAGCCCTGATTCAGTGCAGAGGAGACCACACGGGATGCAGGTACCAGGAGACACAGATGCCGGAAGTCACCGGGTCCATAATGGAGACCGGCTGCCCCAGCAACCGGCCCAGAGCGAGAAAACAGCCCCTCCCCCAGGCCTGCCTGTCTGACTTGGGTTGCCAGCATGGGTCCCCAGCAGGAAGTCTTCCCAGGGCCCATCCTGTTGCTGAGGCTTGTGTCTTCTCTGGGAAGCTGCCTGGTGCCTGTGGGTTGGTGGGAGGAACAAAGAAGAGACCATGGGCCAGTAGCCCTCAAGACAAGAAGAAGAGAGACTGAGCTCCCGAACCAACCCGTTTCTCATGCTGCAATTGAACAGAAACACAGCTCACAGCTCACAGCCTGTTCTTTGGACTCCTGTTGACATCTTGCAGGACACAGCATGTGGGACCACCCAGGGAGCAGACACCACACCCGGAAGTCTCTTTATCCCTCTGACCCAGTGGTTCTCAACTGGGAGCAGTTTTACTCCCCAGGGGATATTTAGCAATGTCTGCAGACATTTTTGTTTGTCACAACTAGGGGTGGGGGAGGTGTCTGTTGGCATTCAGTGATTAGGAGCCAGGGTGCTGTGAAACATCCTGCAATCTGCAAGACAACCTCCACAACAAAGAATGATCTGGTCCAAGATGGGCTGCTGAGGTGGAGAAACCCTGTGCTGTTTCCAAAATAAGGCGGTGACCAGGGATGGGAGAGAGGCTGCAGGGAGGGTCAGAAGTGATGTACCAGGGGTTGTCTAAATGCCACCAAAGCTGCCATGAGGCTCAGCTGCCCACTTCGCAGAGCAGAAAGTTTCTGTGACCCGAGCCCCCAAACACAGCTTTCTTGAAGTGAACAGGACCTTAGAAATGAGGAGAATGACCCTGTGCTGTCTTCAAGCAGAGAATTTCCTGCCCTGGCCTGATGAAGCCAGAGAGAGGCCGCCCACATTCTGCCAGGAGGTGAAGCCAGCTCTAGGGAGGAGTTATTGGCGTGGCTGACCCTGACCAAAGGCCCCCCAAATCTACCATGCAGGGGCCCATCTCCCCTCAGGACCCCAAAATGTGAGGCTCTAAGGAGCCAAAATACTCAAACCTGTGAGTCTTTTTTATCTGGATAAGCCAAGGAGAGCCTGCCTTCCTGTCCATCCACTTGCAGGATGTATGCATACAGGTGCACACACAAACCTACACACTGCCTCCCAGACCAGCCAGCAGCTCCCTTCACTGCTTTTACTAAGGGAACAGACACTCAAATGGATTACACTCCTGCCAACATTCTGAGCCACGAAGTTTGTCCGATGGGAAAATGGATCCTGGAAGCAAGTTTTGGTGGACCAATCCCCTCTCCCCAGGATGACGGCTCTGTCTGGGAAAAGCACCATCTTCTAGCCAAGGCAGGCAGAGGGCAGCAAAGGAAATGTCCAGGGCTCTTACTCATTCATTTGTTCTTTCATTCAAGAAATACCAAAATAGTACTACCGTAAGATCCAACAATTCCACTACTGGGTAGACATCCAAAAGAAAGGAAATCAATCCACTGAAGCGATAGCTGCATTCCTGTGTTAATTGCAGTGCATTCACAATAGCCAAAATATGGAATCAACCTAAGTGTCCATCGATGGATGGATGGATGGACGGATGGATGGATGGATGGATGGATGGATGGATGGATGGATGAATAAAATGTGGTATATGTATACACCATGGGATGTTATTCAGTCATAAAAAGAACAAAATCTTGTCTTTTGCTGCAATGTGAATGGAACTGAAGGTCATGATGGTAAGTGAAATAGGCCAAGCACAGACAGACAAATACTGCATGTCCTCACTCATATGTGGGAGCTACAGAGTGGATCTCATGAACATAGAGAGTAGACTGGTGGTTATCAGAGGCCAAGAAATATAGCAGGGGAGGGGAATGAAGAGATACTGATTAATGGGTACAAATATACAGTAGATCAGTAGGGTGACTATGGCTAGAATTAATTGATTGTACATTTCAAAATAACTAGAAGAGAACAGTTCAAATGTTCCTAGCCTAAAGATGAATATTTAAGGGAATGGATATCCCAATTATCCTAATTTGATGATACAAAAGTATCAAATTTTCACACGTACCCTGAAAATATGCACATCTATTATATATCAATTTTTAACAAAATAAAACAAGAAAAACAAACCAAAAAGCAATGGTCTAGCTCTATGCTAGACACAATCAAGTAGAATTTGAAATGAAAAAAACAATCCACTTAGAATAGTACAAAAACTTTAAAACATTTTGAAATAAATGTAGTAAAAAGATACCTGTCCTATATGATGAGAACCATAAAACCTTGTGAAAGGCTACATTAAAACTCAACAAGTGGAAAAACATACCAGTTTATGCACGGAAAGACTGAAAATGACAAATATGTCAGCTCTGCCCAACTTGCGATATACAGTTAATGAAATTCCAATTAAAAAAAAATACTTACTGAGCCCCTGCCTCACGTGGAGCACAGAGAAAGGGACAAGGTAGATACAGTGCCTGCCCTTGGGGAGCTCATGCCTCATGATGGGGACAAAGCTCCACAATTAGACACACACTCATCCTGGTTAGTCACCACTCCCTACTAGTTAGGAAATGTAGTTCTCATTTTTCTTTTCTTTTCATTTTATTTTTACTTTTATTTTTATTTCTTTATTTTTTTTTTTCCAGACAGAGTTTCACTCTGTTGCCCAGGCTGGAGTGCAATGGCGCCTTCTCGGCTCACTGCAACCTCCGTCTCCCAGGTTCCACCGATTTTCCTGCTTCAGTTGCCCAAGTAGCTGGAACTATAGACATGTACCACCATGCCGGGCTAATTTTTGTATTTTTAATAGAGACAGGGTTTCACCATGCTGGTCCCCAACTCCTGGCCTCAAGTGATCCACCCATCTCAGCCTCCCACAGTGATGGGATTAAAGACGTGAGCCACTGTGCCCGGCCTCACTTAATCTTCTTGATAATCCATCTAGACCCAGGTGGCCTCCCTAGCTTCTTCCTCTCCATCTCCCCCTCCTCCTCTCAACCATCCTGCCCATTCAGCTCCCTGTCTCTCCCTTGGCCATTCTCACCTCCCTTCCCCAGGGTCATAAATCAGGATTCCTCATCCTAGCAGAATGTTGCCTCAGTCTCCTCCCAGGCCTCCTGTCTCCAGCCCCTCGATTTAATCCAACATCCGTGCTGCAACCAGAGGAGCCTCGGACCTGAAGGCTCACATCTCTGTCCCACTTGACCCATGAGTGGCTCCCCGCTGCCTTCCTGCTGAAGCTCAGACTCATCAAATGGCCCCACTGGGTCCTGTATGTGTGGGTTTTTTGCAGCCTCCACTTGCACCTGCTGCACAGCTCATCCTCTCCTGCAGCCACGCTGAACTCCCGCAGCAAAACTCTTGTGAGCAAAAACTGATTTTGAGGGAATTCAAATCTTTACTTGCACCTCTCACAGACCCTTAAGAGGTTCATAATCATAACTGCCCCTGCTCTGATGTTTCCTAACATCCCCTTTCTGCTCTCCTCCCATTCTCTCCAACCCTGGAGCTGCTCAGGACTTCATAATTCCTGACGCTCAGCTCTCTCCCTGGTTCCCTGATACCCCCTAACCATGCCAAATCCTGTCATTACCTCCCTACGCACACATATTTTACCTCTCTCCCTCCACTTCTGCCCCTCTTTTCCATCTTGTTTTTCATAAATAAAGCAGAGAAGCCAACTGGGAAGGCCCAGCTCTCCTTAGAGCACACCAGACAGGCAGACACCACAGGGTAAAAGCTGTCTCCTTAGCAGGGATGAGAGCAGCTCACACAGATACACCTTGCTGTGTTTCACCACCTTCTTCACCTCGAAGCCCTCAAAGCTCCCTCCCGCTAAGGCTGTCCCTCTTCTGAACTACCGTCAGAGGCAAGGTCAGTGCCCCTCCTCTGGGTCCCCCTGAGTTCCCCTGCATCACAGGACTTGTCACCTCACTGGCATTGCCTACCAGTTGTCCCTTAGATGGGAGAGGACTGGGGGCTGGGGCAGCACCCTGTTCTTGCCCCATCACCACCCCCACCCCCAGTGGATTGGACAGAGAGTAGCTTGGACTGAAATGAGCAAAGCCCCCACCCAGATCCATGAAAGCAGAGGAAGCTGGGGGAGGGGAGGAAGTTCTCCGTGGATGTGGACAGGATGTGGATGCAGCAGTGGCTTGCAATGAAACCACTGCCTTCTCAACTCCCACTCCAGGGACTGCCTTCCCAGTATGGAGGCAAGGAAGAGTAATATCCCGACTGGGTGTAGGAGTTTTCAAATAGACACTTGGCACCAACAAGTGAAAAATGACCAAACTGATCCATTTCTCCCTGCTTTATCTGATCTGATAGAGAAATACCTTCCTGTCTCTTCTGGACTTGAATCAGGACACTTGGGAAACAATTTGAAAGGAAAAGAAGAAGGAAGGAAGACCCTTTCTAATGAAATGGAGCAGTCTTTCCTTCCCTCCTCCACACTAGCCTCCCTCCTGGAATATGGACCTTCCCAAGGCTGCAGTGACAGGAGAACGCATTTGTTCAAGACAGCAAAGCGGACAGATACCCTTTCAGCATCACAGATACAATAAGACAAGGCCAGTGCTGGTCAAGTCAAAGAGCCAACCAATCCAGAGTCCCTCCGCCCCACTCGCTGTCCTGCAGAGAGGAGCCAGAGGGGACTGCGTGCTTCAGACCTACACCGGGCTGGCCTGATGAAGACAGGAACCCATGAGGACAGGCTACCAAGGAGGCTTAGGGCAGAGGAGACAAGAAACATAATTCAAAATTCATTTCCAAGTGACCACAGGAGCCATAGTCTCATGGGAACATTGCCCCAAGAGCCAACATCAAAAGACCCATGCTGGAAGATACTGATTGAGCATGAAGGACAGGACTATTCTGTATTCCTCTGAGCTCTGTGTGAAAGCCTGACCTGCTGGCAGAAAGGACAATTAATATTGGAGTGTCCCACCCTTCCTATCCCCTGAAAGGACTACGTTACAAGGGCTGTATTTATATTGATAAGGTGCAGCCCATTTACAGAACCTATTTATGGGCAGTGGATTGGTTCATTCTCAAAACGTAGGTCTTAATAGAGTGGCAGATTGCGCTTCCCAACAACCATGACTGTATTCCCGTCTCTCAGATTCTCTTCTACAATGTGGCCTTGACCTCCCCCCCAGCAAGGGGTGGGGTCTACATCACCGTGCCTTGGATCTAAGTTGGCATGTGACTGCCTCAGCTATAGAATATAGCTGAAGTGACACCATGTGACTTCCAAGACTGGATCGTTAAAGGCTATGCAACTTTCTTTCACCTTATCTCCAGAATACCCAACTTGTTGGAGCTCAGAGCTACCCTATAAAAGGTTCAACTGCTCCAGAGACTGCTTGACTGGGAGTAAACCAAGCCACATGGAGAAGCCATGGGCACATAGTGCTGTTGGTAGCTGTAGCCTTCCAGGAACCCCAGCTCAGATATCAGACATGTGAGTGAATGAATGAATGAATGAGCCTCCAGGTGATTCTGAACCCCAGACATCACAGAGCAGAGACCAGTGATCCCTGCTGTTCTTCTGAAGAATTCCTAACCACAGAATTTAGGAGACAAATTAAATTATTATTTGAAGCTGCCGTGTGTGGCTGCAATTTGTTATACTGCAATACTGAGTGGAACAGGTAGAGCGGAGGTAGGTGCTACATAAATTAAAAGGCTAGAAAACACCTTGCTGTTATTATTAAAACAAAGAGACCTAAGCTCAACCTCAAATTCACTCCGACCAGTTGCTAAACCTCTCTGAGCCTCAGTTTTGTCATTTGTAAAGTGGGAATAGCACCTCCCTGGTCATGAGGACATCATTAACTATCAGAATCATCATCATGAACTCTGAGGGCACTGGGGCTGATGTGACAGCTGTTTAGCTATGACACCTGACACGAGCTTGCAGGTGATGAGAACTGTTCTGACATTTATAGCACGTTGACCCAGTTCCGTGGGAAATCAAGATTCCATGTCTTTCCAGACTGAATGAGGAATCTGAGGCATTGCTCCAATGACAGAAATCAGTGAAATTTAATTTCTCTTCTATATATTTTTGCTTGAGTTGGTAATTTCTTTAAATGCACAGAG
Source organism: Papio anubis (assembly GCF_008728515.1). Lineage (NCBI taxonomy): Eukaryota > Metazoa > Chordata > Mammalia > Primates > Cercopithecidae > Papio > Papio anubis. The sequence continues at coordinate 23,638,562 of NC_044993.1, read as the reverse complement.
AAATTCACTGTCAAAATACAGAAAAATTGTTCACAGATAAGCGGAAGAGGCAAACATGATATAAAGTTTCTAATACGATTTTTCTGAAATGGACATTGAACTCTTGCCTTGGTTCAGCACAGAGGCTGCTGCCACTGGCGTGTGGAAACTTTGAAGACGATGCCATGAGTGTTTTTCAAACTGGAGGGCGAGGGGATCCCAAGGACATCCCAAGGAAGGACCATGGGACAGGAGGAAGCTGCTGCCTTGCAGAGAAGAGGGGAGGAATGGGAGACTCAGCCATTCCACTCAGCTGACACGGGCTTGCTGAGACCAGGTCAAGTTTACACTGGGCTTAAGGGCTCAGGCAGCACATCCAGCAATGTGGGAGGCCGCAATGAGTGTGGACAGTACAGGGCTCAGAAATAGACTCACCACCAAACCCTGAACCATTTATGGAGCGTCAGAGGTTGCAACGGAGGAGCAGGCAGGTCCTAGAATGGAAGCTGGAGCTCAGATGCAGGGGCCTCTGGTGAATTTCTGTTTCCTTGCTTCCTCCCTGCCTTGAGGCCCATTCATTCATTCACTCTTTCATTCATTCATATGTCTTCTGTCTGTAGCTGCTCTTCTGGTCTCAGGCCATCTCACCTCCTGCCTGAGAGGAAGAGGCAGGAGAGCCCGGACAGACTAGCTGGTCCAGTCCCTGGGAACTCAGTCCATGCCTGGCTTCAGGCGCCTACAGCCCACCTTCTCCCTAAGGCAGGGCCTCTTGGCCTCCACCTGCAGGCTCAGCACAGGTCTCCCATTCTTGGGACCCTCCTGGCTGGAGAAACTTCCAGCCTCATCTTGAGGGTGCTCAGCTTCCAGCCTCCCAGAACAATGAAGTCCAATTAAGAAAGGAGAAGGGTTTCCAGCTGCATCCATGTAGAAAACCAAACACCGCATGTTCTCACTCATATGTGGGAACTGAACAACGAGATCACTTGGACTCAGGAAGGGGAACATCACACACCGGGGCCTATCATGGGGAGGGGGGAGGGGGGAGGGATTGCATTGGGAGTTATACCTGATGTAAATGACGAGTTGATGGGTGCAGCAGACTAACATGTCACAAGTATACATATGTAACAAACCTGCATGTTATGCACATGTACCCTACAACTTAAAGTATAATAATAATAAATAAATTTAAAAAAAAAAAAAAAAAAGAAAGGAGAAGGGAAGGGAGAGGGAAAACTAACACCTACCGACCCTGAATGAACCAGACAGCACGTTTGGAGCCTGCCTTCCTTCCTGCTGAAGGAGTTCCCCAGTGGGAACCCTAGGCTCAGCCTGGACCCGAACTCAGGTGACAAATCCTAACACCAAACAGCAACAAGGCATTCTGACTTCTGCATGTTACATGGCATTGTTAGGGTGCATATAAGACTCGGAGGCTGGGGTCTTTACAGTGAGCACCTGGGTAAACACTTGCTGAGAGCTCCAAGTGCGGCCACCAAATTCCTGGGTGACCCCCCAGGATGTTGCAACCCATGGACACCAACCCAGGGGAGTAGGAGCAGGAGAAGATGGAGGATGCCATGAGAGGGCAAATGGAGGCTCCCCTGGGGTTCTCTGGGGACGCCAGAAACCCCCAGGTGAGGCCTGAAGGTCTTACAATAGCAGGTGAAGCCAAGAAGCCAGAGAAATCAGGGGATGGCTGCAAGCATGTAAACAGATGCACCTGGGATGCACCTGGGAGGCTGAGATGGCAGGAGAAAATCAAGGATTTTACCAAACGGGTATATTCATACCTACTAGAGAAGGCTGCTGGGGAATTGAATTAGATCATTCATTCGTCTGTTTACAGAGCACCTGCAAAGTGCCAGGCACAGAGAACAGCACGCCTGGGGGCTTGCCCTTGGAGAATGGGAGGGTCTAAGCGTCAGGAATGGAGTGGAGGCTCCACACTCCTCAGTTTCCTTCCTCTTCCTCCTCTGCCCTCCTAGACAGCATCCTCCTCTCCTGGGACTCAGTTATTCTTTAGGATATCTGCCCCTGAAGCCAAGTAACAGGTAGAAAACCTGTTTCCTTCTACAAATAAAATAAAATCTCCCCTGGTTCACCCTTGCCTCCAGGCTGATTCTGGTTATACAAAGTCAAGCAGGTTTTGCTGCATGTGTATGTTTTAATAAACAAGATCCATTTCCCCAGCCTCATGTTAAACAGAAATCTGTTCTTCAGGATGACTCTACGGTGTGTTTTGAAAACAAAAACCTGCAAACCAAAATGGCCTCTGACATCACCCAGAGGATGGGAACAGTTCCTCCCAATGCAGGGCTTGTAGAATGGGTGGGGTAAAGTCCCTCCTACCCCACCCCATCCCTGGGTGCTCCTAAGACTCCCGGGTGATCCCAGACTCACTTCTGATGGCTACTGTCCAGAGTTGCTTCCCCCAGCCACATCATAGCCCCATTCAAAACTCATCACCATGAGTCCAGTTCTCTTCTACATCCTCATGTTCCAAGACCTCTAAGCTGGTCCATCTAAAACTTGCAAGGGACAAAACCAGGACTGCACCCAGCATTTGTTGTGACTGTTTTTTAACTAAGTAAATAATATCTCAAAGGCAGACATCTATAAAATGAACTGTTCTGCCTCAGTGAGGCTTGTCATAAATATGAGGGCTTGCTCTTTTCAAAATACTCCAACATCCCATGGCTATGAAAAAAAAAAAAAATCCCCTCTCAACTGATTGACTCACGGTGGTTTTGAGGAAGAGCCACAGCAGCTGACTAGCCAAGCATTTCTTAAACAGCATGGTCCCAGCACTGCTCCTCTGAACAGCCTCACACGGGGCTCCCACCCACCTAGGATCAATGGCCTAATTCATTCCCAGGAGGAAGTGCTCAGGTGGGGTGGTGTCCAGGGCCTCAGCTCCAGACAGTGAGTGGGACTGGTTTGGGGACCCAGGTCTGGGGTGAGTTTAACCTCCTGATGGCAGCCCAAGAGAGCCTTTTATCCCAGGCTGTCCAGCACCCTCATTAGAGAGGATTAGGAGACTGTTTGGCAGAAGAAAAGGCTTTCCTCACTGGCAGGGATGGCAGCAAGGTAAGCCTATGCCTAGGGAATGGCCCAATAGCCAAGATGCAACTCTACAAAACAGCAGGGCAAAAGCCAAGAATCTCAAGAAGCAGAGACACCCAGGAGCAAATCCTAGCGCATCGCACAACCTCAAGCAAGTCATCCTCTCTTTTGCTCTCCTCTGTAAATGGAGATAATAATGAACACCTTTGTGGATGATTGAACTATTGGCTCCACCTCTTAGTGGGCCTCTCCCATCGTTGCCATGGACTCACGGTGGGTCATGTAACTTGCTTTGGCCAAAGGAATATTAGCGGACATGATACCAGCAGAAGCTTGAAATGTGCTTTATGGGCTTGGGCTTGCCTTTTCAGGCTTTTATGATTCCCACAAAGAGGACATACCCTGAGAAGCCACTGCCCCCCAGCAGGGCCCCAGGATGAGATGTGTTGAACAGAGACCTCAGCAGACCTACTGACCTATACCCAGAAGCACAGCTGCCCCAGGCAGTCTACAGGTATGTGAGCTAGAAGTTAATGCTGACTGTTGTAGGAATTATGTGGTTGTTTGTTATACAGCAGTATTATGCAAATAGCTGACTGGTACACCTTTCTCATAAGACAGGTTGTAACATTAAGATAATGTATGTAAATCACTTGGGCAAAAGTTAAGTGCTGAAGTAATACTAGCCAAGTAATTATCATCATCAGTAAACAGTTCTCTCCTTTTCCAATCTCTGTTGAAACTGCTAATCGAATTGCATCTTCTTCTGCTTAACGACTTTTAGAGGCTTCCTATTGTTTTCAGAATAAAAATCAAACTCATTATGGCTGATAAGGCCGTGCCTAAGTTGTCCTCTAACTGACTACTCATCTAGCCCCATTGATCATTGCTTCCCCCAACCCTCAATCCTCTGCTACCATGTACATTTCTGGCATACAAACTACGCGCTATTCTCTCAATATGCCAAACTCTCTCACACCTCCTTGTATTGCACATACTGTTCCCTCTGCCCAGAACACCTTCTTCCCTATTTTCTGCCTGCTGAATCCATGCTCATTTTTAAGAGCTTAACCAGCTCTTGAGCAAAGGAAACATGTCACCACCATCGTGTATGCAGCCAACCTCCCCTAGCCCCAACCTTGGGATTAAACCAGGGGCTAGACTAGAGCCACCAGGAAGGAAGGGAGAGAAAGTGGGTATAGCGTGAGACTTCCTATTGCAGGAGTGATGTGGCTGGTTATTATGCAGCACTGCCCTTCACCCCAGCCTGCTCTCACCCAATCCTGTCCCCCAACTCACTGCAGACAGAAACAGGGTCAGACGGAAGATCCCAAAGCTCTCCTCTCAAATAGGAAGATCTTCTACCTGAAAGTTTCCCCTTGTCTTAGTCCATTCTCTGTTGCTACAACTGAATACCTGAGACTTGGTCATTTATAAAAAGGAATTTGTTTCTTACAGTTCTGGAGGCTGGAAAGTCCAAGGTTGAGGAGGTACATCTGTTGAGAGCCTTCTTGCTGGTGGGGACCCTCTTCAGAATCCTGAGGCAGTGCAGAATATCACATTGCAAGGGGGCTGGACATGTCAGCTTAGGTCTCTCTTCTGCTTATAAAGCCACCAGTCCCACTCCCATGATAACACATTAATCCACCAGTGGCATTAATCTATTCCTGAAGGCAGATGCTCCGTGACCCGACCTCTTAAAGACCCCATCTCTCAATGCTGCCACATTGGGGATTAAGTTTCAACATGAGTTTTGAAGGGGGCAAACATTCAAACCATAGCACCCCTGAAACAGTCACTGGGGCAACCTATGCTTCTTCTTGAGAGGTATCTAGAACCCTTGATTTTACCGAGGCCTCCAACACTAGACACTGTGGCCTGGTGTCTGGCCCCTCCATGGCTGCTCCAGGCCCAGGAGTCCCCAGCAAGGGTAGAGGATGGAGGGTGTCAGTCCCATCAGGGAGTCCTCATTTAAGGGTTCTCCCTTCATATTGATGAGCCACACCCATCCACCATCAAGTACACGTGTCTAGTTTTTCTGAAGCCCCACACAAACCACCCCCGTTGCCTCTGCTCCAGCCACAACCAACAGGGTACACCTGAAGGCTCGCCTTCTCTTCACCCACCTTTACTCATTATCTACCTTGCTCCTGGCCTGCAGAGCCAAACCAGCCCAGGCGTCTGCCCCACTTCAGAACCGGTGGCCACTCCAACCAAGTCCCTCCAGTATCACTGCACTACCTTCCCAGTTCAGAATTTGTGGTGCTGTGGCATCAAACGCAAGCCCAGCCCTGTCCCCAGGCCTTCATCCTGGCCTCCCCCTCCCCTCTTCGCTTCTCCTCACCTACCCTCACCGTCTCCTGTATCCCAACCCACCACATCTCACACTGACACCTAACTCTTGCCTAGTGCCCTCCCAGCCAGCCAGTCCCCTACCCATAAGCAGATGAGGGGAGACTTGGTAACAGAACCTGACATGTAAAATAGGTGCTGTGTTTTCTGTCTTCAGGATTAAGAGGAAAAAAGCAGTGAGCCTTTCAGCGACTTACCTGGTTTGAAAGCTGGCCATGGCGTGTCCTCAGGCTGGCAAGAGTGAAAAAGTCAGACATATCAAGTGCTGGTGATGATGTAGGGAAAACATGATTCTCACAGACTGCTGTTTGGGGTGTAATTGACACAGCCACGTTGAATAGTCGCTTCCACTGAAGCTGAAAATAATATCACCCGGCCATGATCTGGTGCTTTCCCTGGAAGCAGTCTTTCCTACAGACCCCTGCACACGTATGCATAAGGACCTATGTGTAAGGATGACATTGCAACATTGCTTTCTGCAGCAGAAAGAAATTGGAAGTAAACTACATGTCCATGAATAGTACAGATTTTTTTTTAATATATATGAAACAAAGCAGTTAAAAGAAATGAACCAAAATGGCCAGTTTGGACACAGGCCTAAAAATCACATTGTTCATTGAAATAAAGTGAGTTGCAGGATGATATAAATAGCATAATACCATTTATGAAAGTTAAAATACACATAGGGATACTATTATCTCCTATGGATATGTGAAAGGTTTTTATTTTTAGAAGAACAGAATACACCCAACTCATTATAGAGGATACCACTGGGAAGAAAGGAAGGGAATTAGGATTTAGAGAGAGATGGAGACCTGAAATTTATCTGTTGTATCCTGAATTTTGTCATGGGCGATGGAGCACTGTAGTCACATAATATCTGAGCAGTTCAGGACAAATATGATAAATTTTAACATTTTTCAGTGGATATATGAGAGTTGCTATTTTTGACTTGGTGCTTTTATGCACACTCTAGATTTTATTTTTAAACGGCCAGAAGGAATTTTCTAATCAGCTATTGAGTGTCCGCTGGGTGCCTGGCCATAGCAAGGGCTGTAATCATGAAAAAGTCTTTTGAAGACAGAAAAGGAGAGGTCCTGATGGGAAGGTTCAGAATGGCGTGCTCCAAGTTCAGTGATGACTAAAACTGTGTTCATTGGCAACCAGGCCACGATTGAGGAAAATCCCCACCCAATGGGAAGCATATTTTCCATGTTAATAGTGATGGAGACTAATCAAAACCAGTTTTAATTCTGAAAGATCCAATAAATAACTTTGATTCAAGCAATTACTTAAAATTGAAATTTGCTAAGTGAAGAGAATGAGTCATTCATTTGCGCAGTGCCACCTGTTACCTGGCAGAGGCAGAGAGTCCTGGGGGTAGAGAGAGGCATAGGAATGGAGATTAGCTGTTGCCTCCACCTTGTTGCATCCATCTGCAAGATGGAGAGGCTGCTCACAGCCCACAGGACACCAGCAGAGGCCATGTCCAGGGTCTCACTCTGTCACCCAGGCTAGAGTGCAGTGGTATCATCATAGTTCACTGTAACCTCAGACTCCTGAGCTCAAGTGAGCCTCTCAAGTTGGGATTACAAATGCTCACCACCACACCGGTTAATTTTTTACTTTTTGTAGAGATGGGGGTCTTGCTATATTGCCCAGGCTGGCATCCAACTTCTGGCCTTGAGTGATTCTCCCACCTCGGCCTCCCTAAGCACCAAGATTATAGGCATGGCCACCACATCTGCCCCCAACTGCATTGCCAAACTCATCTTCCTCTGCACCACATCACCAAAACTCATCACTTTCAGTCTTGAGTCTCTGCAACCCAGGTTGACTTTACCTTTGCACTGTGTCTTTAATTTTAAAGGTTTGCTGAACACATTGGTTTTGATTCCCCCTAGAAGACCCTGAGACAATGATCCAAGTACAAGGAGTTCACTTGGGAGATTCAGGAACTACCAGCAGGGAACTGAGGAAGGGACATGGTGAAAGGGGAGGCAGCCACAAAGGTGAGCTGTTAAACCACGTGGATGATGCAGTAGGCAGAGCAAAGTCCCCAGAGAGAGCTGTGAATCCCCAAGACCTGTGAATATATTACATTACACGGCAAAGGGGAACTAAGACTGAAGATGAAATGAAGGTTGCTAATCAGCTGATCTCGAGATGGGGAAATTATCCTGCATTATAACAGATAGGACCAAGCTAATCACAAGGCTCCTTCCATGTGGAAGAAGAAGAATTCCAGTGCTGTGATGTGAGAAAGACTCAATGGCCATTGCTGGCTTTGAAGATGGAAGTAGAGGCCACAAGCCAAGGAATGAAGGCAGCCTCAAAAGCTAAAGAAGGCAAGGAAATGGATTCTGCCCTGGAGCCTCCCAAAAGACCTATTTCAGGGCCGGGCGCCGTGGCTCACACCAGTAATCCCAGCATACTGGGAGGCCGACGAGGGCGGCTCACTTGAGGCCAGGAGTTGGAGACCAGCCTGGCCAACATGGCAAAACACTGTCTCTACCAAAAATACAAAAATTAGCTGGATGTGGTGGTGTGTGCCTATAATCCCAGCTTCTTGGGAGGCTGAGGCAAAAGAATCACTTGAACCAGGAAGCAGGTGTTGCAGTGAGCTGAGATCACGCCACTGCACTCCAGTCAGTCTGGGTGACAGAGCAAGACTCTGTCTCAAAAAAAAAAAAAAAATGCCTATTTTAAGCCTATTTTAAACTTCTGACATCAACAACTTCAAGGTAGTAAATTTGTGTTGTTTTGAGTCACTATGTTTGTCATAATATGTTACAGCAGCTACAGAAAACTAATACAGATGATTTCAGGAAACTCTGGAAATGGTACAAAACCTACCTCAGAATTACGGCATTATTGAAGAGAGGGAACTGAGGAATTTATACACCACAGTCACTGGTTGGGGACGCTCCCCTGTAAGGCTGGGAAAGGTGATAAGGGGGCCTTCCATGGTTCCAGAAAAGCCATCAGGCTCAGGGATGCAGTTGCCATCGGAAGTCAGCAAGAGCTCACCACACAGCAGGGTCTGTGGGTGTGGCCCTTTCCTGAAGGTAGGAAATCCGTTGTTGAAAATCTGCTCTGTCTCAGGCACCATGCTAAGTCCTCCTCTACACACTGTTTCACATGAGCCTCACAGTGACTTCTGCGCCCAAGTAGGAGTACCTCCATTTTTACCAGGTGACTAAAGTAAGGCCCAGAGAGATGCAGTGACTCCCCAAAGTCACACAGCTTGCAAGGGGCAGAGCCAGGGTTGGAGCCAGGACCACCTGATCCTGGAGGCTGTCCACTTTCCACTCTACCATGACAAGGATGTTCATTTGGGGGTGTCTTGATGTTTGCTAGCCCTCAGGTCAGACACATAATGCAGTTCAGAGGTCTCCAGAGGATGCCACACCAAGCTATGCTACAAAGAAACAGACAGAAAGTGCTGCTGACTCTCCCTGGGAGCAACTCACAGGGGCACCCGGCAGAGATCAGGAGTCCCCAGTTACTGGCTCCAGAAACGAACCCACACAGCCAGTGGTGGCTCCAAGTACCCCGCTTCCCTCTTTTGCTCAGCCCCTGGCACCACTCCCAGATTCCCACCAGGAGAAAAGGATAGGAAACAGCCCAGCCCTGAGCAGGAGCTGACTGCATGGAAATGTGGATCAATAATGAATGAATCGCCGTCTCCAGAAAGCTCCAACTTCATCTCCCTGGATCTCGCCAGAAATCCCAGTGTGTGGTTCTGCCTCTCCTCGCTGGCTACGGGGTCCCCAGGGGCTGGGAGGGTGGGGCTCCAAGCTCCATGGGGATCCCAGGCCAGGGTGGGAGAGAACTGCAGGAGGGAGAATTTGCTCGTTCCTAAAATGAAGGCGGTCATCACACACACCTCACAGCAGATCGCAGTGAAGATGAGACAGGAGCGATGCACCAAACGCAGCATGGAGCACATTTTAGACCCTCAGCAAATGTCTGTGATGCTCATTAGCACGCAAACGGAGACTGAGAGACCCTCTCCTGAGGTTTGGGTCCTGACTCCCCATTTGGCAACTGTTGAATTTCGAATCTGCTGAGATGTGTGAAGGAAAGAGCAGGGCTGCAAGTCAGGGGTCTGGACTTTAACTCTGGCTCTGCCCTGCACCCCCTGTGACACTGGGCGTGTTATTCTAACCCTCTGTCCCTCATTTCTTCATCTGTAAATCAGGCATGATCAGCACCTCCCACAGCACTGTGGAGAGGGTGCAGGCACTGCATGTGCAAAGCCCAGTGTGATGCTAATGGGCAGGCAAAGCTGGCACATGTCCATCACCCTCCCTTCTACCAGGTGCCACAAACTTGCCAGGCTCTGCCCTGGCTGGGTGGGGAAAGGATGACCCCAGTGGAGGGTCTCCAAGTTGGATAACAGGTGGCCCTTCCTCTGCCCGGCTGCTGGTCAGCCAGGTATGGCAGTAGAGAGAGGAGGCTCACCTTCAGCTACAGAGTCAAGGGCATGTGTTGGGAAGAGCCCCACTCCCCATGTTTCTGCCCTCTACTCACCTCCATGCCCTCACAGTCACTCCCCCAGGGAAGGAGGGCATGGACATCTGAGCGGTCAACCCTGAGATGTTGCCAGCAGAAGGGTCACTCTGTAATATGGTTTGGCTCTGTGTTCCCACCCAAATCTCATGTCAAATTGTAGTTTCCGGCCGGGCATGGTGGCTCACGCCTGTAATCCCTGCACTTTGGGAAGCCAAGGCAGGAGGACCACTTGAAGTCAGAAGTTCAAGACCTGCCTGGCCAACATGGTGAAACTCCGTCTCTACTAAAAATACAAAACATTAGCCTGGCATGATTGCACACACCTGTAATCTCAGCTGCTTGGAAGGCTAAGGCACGAGAATCGCTTGAACTCAGGAGGCGGAGGTTGCAGTGAGATTGCACCACTGCGCTCCAGCATAAGTGACAGAGCGAGACTCCAACTCAAAAAAAAAGAAAAAAAAAAAAAAAACTTGTAATTCCCAGTGTTGGGGTAGAGAGCTGATGGGAGGTGATTGGATCACAGGAGTGGATTTTCCCCTTGCTGTTCTTGTGATAGTGAGTGAGTGAGTGAGTTCTCATGGGATCTGGTTGTTTAAAACTGTGTAGCACTTCCCCTTCTCTCTCTCTCTCCTGCTCCACCATCTGAGGAAAGTGCTTGTTTCCCCTTCACCCTTCTGCCATGGCTGTAAGTGTCCGGAGGCCTCCCCAGTCATGCCTCCTGTACAGCCTGCAGAACTGTGAGCCAATTAAACCTCTTTCCTTATAAACGTCCCAGTCTCAGGTAGTTCTTTATAGCCACACGAGAACGGACTAATACACTCTGTGTCATACAAGGCTCACTCTCCTGTGCTCCCTATGTCCAGGCGTGAATGATAAGAGGCGGGTTGGCCATACTCATTCATGTGGCTCTTGGGGCCCGTTCCGCAGATGTGGCCGTCCTGGATTCATCAATGGGATGTAGGAAGCTTCCTTTAGGCCTGGCAGTCATGCTGCCTCCCAAATCCAGCCTGTACCAGATGCCCGTCCCACGCCTGCCCAAGCCTGTCTCACTTCCCTTTGGTTACTGTTTCTTGTGTGTATTCCTTTCTCAGGCAAAATCCCAGGACTCTGGGGACTCCTACTAGTGGTGGTCTTGAGGAAGGGCTCAGCCTGCGCCCCAGGCTGCAATGGAAATGCACCCCAGGCCCTGCAGGAACTAGGGCAGGGATGGAGAGCCTCGTGTAGAATGTTCATTGCCGCTGCCTGGTCCCGGGAGATGTACCCTGAAAAGGAGGGAGGCCAGTGGGGCTGGGCAAAGCTGACTGCAATGTGGTGGTGCTGAAGGCTTCAGCTGATCCCAAGAGAGCTCTGTAGCCAAGCTGATCCCTCAGAGTTGTCTGAAATTGAGGACATGGGGCCCAAGCCTTCGTAACTGCCCTACTCCATCAGCCAGTCGTCAGCTATGAGAAAGGACTTCACCTTGCGTGAGGCCGTTTTCTTCATCCAAGGTCTATTTCCAGTGAAGGATGAAGGTATTCCCAGCAGCTGGGGAATGGGTGCTAAGGCCTCGAAGATGGGGTCCATGCAGAAACCACAACATTCACTCCCGCGGGGAGACGCTGCTGGCCAAGGCAGGCAGGGGAGGGAGCCTGGGTGCGGGGGCGTCACCTTGTCACCTCCAGTTCCAGCGGACGGACCCACTGCCCTCCATGCCTTTTCAGAATCCCACAGGGCATTCTCTCCCCATCCTCAGGCTCCTGGTGATCTGAGTGAGCCAGCCTGTCCCCTGCAGAGAAGCTAAAAGAGACATCAAAGCTGCAGCCTCTCGCTTTCAAGCAGCTTTGAAACACGTTTCTGAAATGGCTGTGCCCATGAAGATTAAAAGTCCTCCTTTTGATAAATCCGAGGGTCTTGAGCATCAGAAACAGAGTGGGTGGGCTCAGAAATATAGAAAAATGGAGTGCTTTTGTACACCGGGTGGTGGAATAGAAAGGCCACAAACAGGGACACATAGAGTAAAAATACGTGATGAAGCTAAGCAGTAAAATCTTAGTTCCAGGGTCTCTAAAGTAGCAATGGGTGTGTGCAGGTCTCCCAGCAGGGGTCTGGGAAGTGAACAGATTGTCAGGAGGAAATAAAAGGCCTTCAGTGATTCGCTTAATCACTGATTCATGCAGAAGTGATGAATGAGCACCTACTAAGTGGCAGACACTGTCAGCGTCCAGAGTACAGAGGAAAAAGGAAAGACTTGCTCCCCCCCCTGCCCCTGCCCCTGGGTTACTGACAGCCTAGCCAGGGAGCCAGTTTGTCTAGTGTGAAATGTGCTAAGAAGGGGAGGCACAGGGACCATGGGACCCAGAGGGAATCAGGGAGGACTTCCTGGAGGAAGCAAAGCCTGAACAGAGCCCCAAAGGATGAGAAGAAGTGAATCAAGCAAAGGGGAGTGGGGAGAGGAGAACATGAGTGAGGTGAGAGGGAAGAGAGGTTTGGAAGGGGAGTGAAGAGAGGTGAGGCCTAGGGGTGGAGCATGATCAGATCACACAAGACTTTGAAGACCATCCTGAACTATATCAGGATGGCAGTGTGGAGTCATGGAAGGGTCTTGGGTGTGGGGCATGATAGGAGCCCATCTGTGGATTAGGACAATGAGCAGCCCCACCAGCCATTAAAGACTCACATTTTAAATCTTCTGGGTCTCCTAACCCATAGCCCTGACCTAAGATTGGATAGGGCTGGACTGATTGGGACAGAAAAGAACTTGAGGAGAGTCAGGGCCCAAGCCCCTTGGTTTGGTCCAAGGCCCCTACATGACTTTGCCCTTATCTGCAAATATCTGATTCAGAACATGTCCTGCTCCAGAACCACAGAAATCCTTGCATCCCGCACCATACTGAGCAGCCTCACTCCTCCCAGCTTTTGCTCAGGCCATTTCAGGTCCCTGGGATGCCCGCTCCGCTGTCCACTTCACCTGGCTGACTCCCACCTGTCTTTAACCACCTCTGCCACCCTCCATCCCCAGGCTGTTCCAGTGCATCCTCTCAGACTCCCCTGGGCCCAGCACTTCCCTAGTCACAGTTCCATTGTCGTAATCACCTACTTATATGTCTGTCCATTCCTGTAAAAGCTGGGCTTCTGAAGGACAGGAACCTCTTCAATGCAGACTCCCCAAAGCATACCAAGCTTAGTGCCATCCATGCCCTACAGCCCTGAAAAACCAGGACTCCTCAAAGATCATCTTACCCAGATCTGCTGTGGTCTGAAGGACCCCTATGGTGCACGTGTTGAAAGTTAATCACCAATATGGTAACATTAAGAGGTGGAGCCTGTAGGAGGGAATTAAGCCATGAGGGCAGAGTTCTCATGAATGGCACCAGTGGCATTATAAAAAAGGCTTCAGAGAGCTTCCTCCCTTTCCACCTTTTTGACCCTTCCACTGTATAGGAGGGGACAGCATTCATGCCCTCTGGAGGATGCAGCAACGGGGCACCAGGTTGGAAGCAGAGACCGAGGCCTCGCCAAACACCTGATCTGCAGATGCCTTGACTTTCGGCCCCCAGCCTCCAGAACTGTGAGAAAATAGAGTTCTGCTGCTTATAACTTACCTAGTCCAAGGTATTTTGTTACAGCAGTACAGACGAGAAAAAGAAGACCCCCACCTTCCAAGCAAGAAGAAATGCGACCAACATGTGCAAGGCTCCTAGTGGTACCAGGCCTTTTGCAAACCTCCTCTCTGTTCATCCTCAAATATCTCTGCCTGGCAAGTATCATGAGTCCTGCTCCGGATGCTCAGGGGGCAGCTACCTGTCCAGGGCCGCAGAGCCAGCCAAGAGCAAAGCTGGGATTCGATCTCGACCTTTTCCAAGACTCCTCCGTTAGAATTTTCCAACCCAGTTTTCCACGTTCTCCATGGAATGACAGGGAACATGGCTATCAAAATGGTTTTCTTATGTCTGAGAACCAGAGCCTGCTGGTGTGTAATCTCAAGCCCCAACATAGACATAGTCATATATCCTAGGCACATGGCCTCCTGGAAGAGGGCTGCTGATCATTTAGTGAACTGATCCAGGAAGAATGAGGAAAAGCATCCCCGGGGCCACCACCGTGCTGTCTTTCAACCTCACACGTGCCAGCTTCCCTCGTGGCTCCAAGCCCCATGCCGTCCCAGCAAACACAACTCAGCCTCCTCACAAATACATTCCCTGGCTCCACCTGACCTTGGGCTCACGGATTCAACACCGTAACAATACTTCCTGGAGGCGAGGAAAGTGCATTGAAGCAGCAGATGGTTCTGCAGTATCTGCAGGAACCTGGGGTGGACCGGCGCCCCCTTGACTGCGCAGTCCAGGAAGTCGGGCACCCTTGACTCTCACAGCATCTGCCACTGCTCCATCCGGGCGAGCTGAGACATTGCCCCTTTTATAACATTCTCATCATGCCTGGAAAGCACCAGGTTATGACAAGAGGGCAGCATAAGGAGGCTGATCAAGAAGGGGAGATGAGAGGATCAGAGCAGGCTGACAGTGACCTGTGCCGTTCAAATTAGCGGCTTTGATTGGGAAGCAAATCTTCTGATCATATATGCACACGGCAGCCTGAGAGAAGCCTCGCATCTTCACATTTAAACTCCAGAAGTCGCAAAGCACTGTGTGTTTTTACTTAAAACATGTGACAGGCGAGACCTCTCTGAATGTTAGGATCGGAGAAGGGAGGATAAGCCTGGTCCACGAAGGGCGGTCAGATGCAAGAAACGAGTGTCGTGATGTGAACAGCGCCTTCCCTTGTTGTTCTTATTTATATTTTATTATGACTTTATTGAATGTTTTCTTGCAGGTTGCCTCAAATCCTTTAGGGAGCAAAGCAATGCAAAATAAGTAAATGCTTTGAATTAAAAGCACCAGAGCGACAGCATTCCAAGGACAGAACTGAGTGTTCAGGAAATCAGAGGGGGCTTTGCACAGAGACCCCAGCAATATCATGCAGCAGCGGCAGCTCCAGTCTAGGCATGGCTAATCTTGCTTAACACCCACCAGGCACCTTTCTGCACTCCATCCATCACCTGGGCAGGCCTGGGCTCCCGGGGACCATCTCCTTCTTCAGCTCCCCCACAGGCCTAGCCCTGTGCTGTAGGGAAGGGCCAGGGAAACGGAGAGGAGTGAGTGTTTCAGGGCTCTGGAGTCAGACCACCCGTATTCAAATCCTTATTCTATTTCTTCCTACTGTGTGACCAATAAGGATGCCTCATTATTTCTTGTGCCTGAAATGGGGTCAATGCAGCATCTGCCTCCCAGGGTAGTTTTGAGCTCAAGGATGGGAAGCACTGAGCTTCATGCATAAGAAGAGCTCCACAAGTATCAGTTCTAAGCCCAAGGCCTGGTCCCCAGGAGTCGGCCCCGACACTGGGGAGGCAGGACTGACGCTATGTGGGAACTCAGATGATACAGGGCCACTGGGTGCACGTGTGGTCTGGACTGTGGATTCTGGAGTATCTCAGAGCAGGGAAGGGTCGGAAGGTCTCAGGAAGTCTTCGCAGGGGAGGAAGGACATGGAGTATCTCAGAGAGTGAACAGGACAAAAGATGGCGCTCCAGGAATGGGGAGCAGCCTGCACAGAGGCTTGGAGAGGAGAATCACTGGGGAGTGGGGAGACCTGTAAGGAATCTGCAGGCTGCGGTGGACGGGCTGTCAGTGGCTGCCCACGGGAAGGGGGAAAGACCGGCTCCGCGGGGGTACGCTAGCTCCTGGCAGGGTCACAGGGCCCAGCAAATGTACCCAAACCTGTGTCCTGGCTGTTTGGTTTCTCCCGCCTGAATATGGAAAAGCTAAGCAAACAGGCCAACAAGATTAATCTGCACAGACAGATGCCTCAAAGCGACGTGTGTGTGTGTGACCTGAATGATATGTAAATACTTGAAACAAGTGAACAAGAGAAGAATTCTTTGACTGATCCAAGTGACAGGGTCCTGCAATTTCTGCCTTTCGCTTGTGTTTAAAGAACTGAAATTCGGCCTATGCCAGAAAAGAAGGAACTCCTGGTTTTAGCAAAGGCCACAATACTAGTACCCAGTATACCTTCAATAAATTCAGGAAAGAAGGAAAGAAGGAAAGAAGGAAGGAAGAAAGGAAGGAAGGGAGGAGGGGGGGGGGGGGGGGGGGGAGGGAGGGGGGAGGGAGGGAGGGAGGGAGGGAGGGAGGGAGGGAGGGAAAAGCTCTTTAATATTTTTCAAGCACACTCCTCTTGCCTGCAAGTTGGAGAATAGTTGTAATTCTCATCAGCTGAAGCTGTTCTCACTGGTGTGTTAATATTGAACTTCAGTAGAAAATGTGGCCTTCCAGTCTAGGAATCTCCAAAGATAACATTGCCAGGACCTTATTAGGAACATTTGAAACACTGAATTAAATCTTGAAATAAGGGGAACTGGACTGGCAGAGCACGGTGGAAAAGTTCTCCAACCCAAAGGAGAAACCCCGCACAGAGCCCCTGGCTTCCTGCCCAGGCCTAGCGAGCGGGATGGACTCTCCTCCCTTGGCCTACAGGTAGTACGCTGGGTTCCCAGGTCCAGACTGACCATTCCTCAGGGATCCTGCTTCCTCCCACCCTCCATCCCCAGGAGCCATGCTCCCTGTCTCTGCAGGGTGGAGTAAAGACTGCATGTCTCATTCTGCAGGCCCCATCCACCCCTGCTGCAAAATAACACTTTTGACAATGCACAATCCTCAGGCATCTACTGTGGGCCTGCCCCTGTGCTAAACATTTTGCATTCATTACCTCCTCTGCTCCACATGACGACCCTCCTGAGAAGGTATTATTAGCCCTGTTTACAGATGGGGAAACTGAGGTGCAGAGAAGCCCAAGGTCATATCGCTGGAAGAGTCAGAGCAGGACCTCCCATGCCTGTGCTCTCAAACCCCCCTTGTACAAGCATCAGGATTTTTGCTATATTCACAGTAGACCTGTGGTATTGTTTACTTAATGTTTTTATTTAAACAAACTGCCTTTATTTATTTATTTTATTATTATTATTTTGTTTTTGAAATGGAGTCTCCCTCTGTCGCCCAGGCCAGAGTGCAGTGGCAAGATCTCAGCTCACTGCAGGCTCCACCTCCCGGGTTCATGCCATTCTCCTGCCTCAGTCTCCCGAGTAGCTGGGACTACAGGTGCCCGCCACCACATCCGGCTAATTTTTTTTTTTTAATGCATTTTTAGTAGAGACGGGGTTTCACCATGTTAGCCAGGATGGTCTTGATCTCCTGATCTTGTGGTCCGCCCGCCTCGGCCTCCCAAAGTGCTGGGATTATAGGTGTGAGCCACGGTGCCTGGCCCAGACTCCCTTTATTTTTTGACTTAAATGCATTTATTTAAATGAGACAGTATATCACTATGGAATGTGTTAAAATAGTATCATTTATCAAAAGTAAGCCGGAAAGAAAACAGTGAGCACAAGTTGCCAGTGAACACTGTCGCCTGCCGAAGGCGCGCCCCCGTCCTGCTCACTCTGCTCTGCATTCAAAAGGGAGTAAGAACCAGAGGGCTCCATGGCACCGAACCCCTCCTTCACAGATTGGCAGAGCACGGTGGCTCACGCCTGTCATCCCAGCACTGTGGGAGGCCGAGGCAAGCGGATCACCTGAGGCCAGGAGTTTGGGACCAGGCTGGCCAACATGGGGAAACCCCATCTCTACTAAAAATACAAAAAAAAAAAAAAAAAAAATTAGCCGCGTATGGTGGTGAGTGCCTGTAATCCCAGCTACTCCGGAGGCTGAGGCAGGAGGGTTACCTGAACCTGGGAGGCAGAGGCTGAAGTGAGCCAAGATCACGCCATTGCACTCCAGACTAGGCAGCAAGAGTAAAACTCTGTCTCAAAAAAAAAAAAAAAGGACAGGATTGATGGAGATGCCAGAGGGATCTCTTTCTCACCTGTGACCCAGCACTGTAAGCACCGTGCCTAGACTCCTAATAGCATCCCCCCAGGACCCATCCACCTAGAGTGCCATTTGGCCACCAGTGGAAAATGTTTCTCCATCCTGTCACGGAATTCCAGGGTTCAACACCATGTGTCTACTGCCCAGGCCCTGTGGCCAAGCACTTGATGGTCAGGCTCTCCCTCAAAGTGACCCCAAGTTCCAAGACCACAACCAGTGTCCACCTAAATATCATCACACCCTGAGTCCCCACACATCTGAATGGCACCACTGTCAGCAAAGGGGCCCACACTGGAAAGAAGGAAGCTGTTTCTACCTCTCCCTTCACCCCAGCATCTGCTGATGTTCCCTGAAAAGTGCCAGGCTGTGAGCCAGTTGGGCAGGAATCAGGCATCTCCACCATCCCTGCTCTGATGGAGTTCTCAGTTCAATGACAAATACGGCAGTGCACTCCAGACAGCTCTAACTGGGCTACAACAAAGGTTTGGAAGACAGACAAGGAAATTATTGTTTAGCTTGCAGGGAAAGGGATTGGAGAGGTTCACAAAGGAGGTGGCACTTACCTAGAGGTTAAGAAAGCCTCTCTCCCAAGAAGGAGGATCACTTGAAGCCAGGAGTTCAAGACCAGTCTGGGCAACATGATGAGACCCCATCTCTATAAAATAATTAAAATTAAAATAAGCCAGGCATGGTAGCTTTTGCCTGGAGTCCCAGCTACTCAGGAGGCTGAGATGGGAGGATCGCTTGAGCCAAGGAGTTCCAGGCTGCAGTGAGCCGTGATTGCACCGCTGTACTCCAGCCTAGGTGACAGAGAAAGATCCTGTCTCTGAATAAAAAGGGAAAGAAAAGAAAGCCTCTCTCTTCCGTCCCCTGGTGACTCTTGATACAGGGCTGTGGATCACTTAGTATGCCTGGCCCCATTTTACAAATGACGCAATAGAGAGCCAGCAGGTTTCAGTAACATAGCGTCACACTGCCCCCCAGATGGAGCTGAGGCTGAAAGTCAGTCGCCAAATCTGTTTTCTTTCCCAATATTCCCCTGTTTCTCAAATGGGCACTCAGCAAATGTTCAAGGACTTGAATCAAATTCCTACATCTCCAAACTGAGTGCTTGAACGCAGGAGCCATTTCTTGTGCTTCTTTCTCCCCCATCAGCCTCCAGTTCCCCCAATGCCATGCCCACAGCACTGAGTGTACAGTTCCCTGAAGATCAGAGTTGTTCAATAAAATGAAGGTGTAGGAAGTGTTAAGAGCAGGATAAAGAAGAGGAAGAAGAGGAGGATGCCACAGAATATAGCCCTCGGCTGGCCAGGACCTGGGGCAGGGGTCACAGGTGGGCATGGGAACTCCTCTAGGTTTCCTGGAAATGGTCATTTTAAAGTCACTTGTGGGCCGGGCGCGGTGGCTTACACCTGTATTCCCAGCATTTTGGGAGGCCAAGGCGGATGGATCACATGAGGCCAGGAGTTTAAGACCAGCCTGGCCAACATGGCGAAACCTCATCTCTACCAAAAATACAAAAACTAGCTGGGTGCGGTGGCGCACGCGTATAATCCCAGTTACTTGGAAGGCTGAGGCACCAGAATGGCTTGAACCCAGGGGGAGGATGTTCCAGTGAGCCAAGGTCACACCACTGCACTCCAGACTGGGCGATAGAGTGAGACTCTGTCTCAAATTTAAAAAAATAATAACAACACTAAAGTCGGTTGTGTACCATCTGACTGTGGCCAGGTGCAGTGGTTCTCCCCTGTAATCCCACCACTTTGGGAGGCCGAGGCTGAAGCATTGCTTGAACGTAGGAGTTTGAGACCAGCCTGGGCAACATGGTGAGACCCTCATCTCCACAAAAATATTAAAAAATTCTCCGAGCATGGTGGTGTGTGCCTATAGTCCCAGCTACTCAGGAGGCTGAGGCAGGAGTATCGCTTGAGCCCAAGAGTTTAAGGCTGCAACAAGCTATGATTGCACCACTGCACTCCAGCCAGAGTGACAAAGTGAGATCCCTTTCTCAAAAAAAGAAAAAAAAAATTAACTGTGCTTTAAGAACTAGATTGGGGCTTCTTCAATATTATCCACCTCTACCAGGCCAGTAGCCAGTCACTGGGTTCCCGTTTCAGCACCTCTTTCAGAATCTGGGAGGGAAAAGTCATTGATGCAGAACAATCCTCTTCGGTTTCACGCTGTGGGAGAGAAGCCCTTTGCCGAGAACCTTGGTTCCCCCTAGTGGCCATCAAGGGCAGTAGCACCGGCCAGGATGGAGAGTCATTTCTCCAAAGCAGGAAGAGAGGCCTTAGGCCAGAGAAGGAGAAAGAAGGTCAAGTCCAGTCAGCCAGGACCTCCGGGCACCGCTCCTGGACCAGTCCCCAGCCTGAGACAGCCCAGGGCAGGCAGTGATGGAGGGAGGGTCTGTAAGACACCCATGGAAAATTCATTAACTCAGAATCTGAGTGTTTATGAATGACCTTTTCCCCCAAAGAACTTTCATAACCAACACTTTCAGTATGATCTGGAAGCTGCAAATTAACAACACTACTACTGATACAAGGTGGGCTTTAAAAGTGCTCCTGATAAGTTTTCTCTCCATTTTCCTGTATCCAAACAATTGATAGTTTTTAATAGCCATCGTTGAACCAATAGCAACCGCTTATTAAGGCATTTAACAGCATTTGCCATCTCCTTTTGCCTTGGAGGTAAGAGGGGAGGTTGTCTGGTTTTTAGAAACAGTGTTTTGTGTTGTTTTGTTTTGTTTTGTTTTGTTTTGTTTTGTTTTTTTGAGACAGTCTCGCTGTGTCTCCAGGCTGGAGTGCAGTGGCGCAATCTCGGCTCACTGCAACCTCTGCCTCCCGGGTTCAAGCCATTCTCCTGCCTCAGCCTCCCTAATAGATGGGATTACAGGCGCACTCAACCACGCCCAGATAATTTTTGTATTTTTAGTAGAGATGGGGTTTCACTGTGTTCACCAGGATGGTCTCAATCTCTTGACCTTGTGGTCCGCCCACCTTGGCCTCACAAAGTGCTGGGATTACAGGTGTGAGCCACCACGCCCAACCTAGAAACTGTTTCTGGAGGCAATTTTGGTACTGCTATTCAAGGACCTGAGTCTCCCTTGAATTTCCCCCAAGTCCCTGCAGGCAGGAAGGGAAATATAGTCAGGACCCTGCCCCATTCTCTCTGCCGGAGCCAGGCCCACTCCTTCCTGGTTGAGGAGCTCCCTGGGCAGCCCAGTGAGCCCTGGGCTCAGTGAATTGTGCAGGACTGGGGCAGGGAACATCTCCATGGCAGTGGTGCAGAGTGAACCACCCACAAAACAGCTCCTTGGGGAGAAATTGCCTTTGGAGTTTCAGCTCCTTAACTGCCTGTGCACAGCCCAGAAAACCTGCCAAAGGGTGATCTTCATTGAACTAGAGCAGCAACAGGAAGGCTTTTGCTGAGGAGGCACAAATAACCCTCACCAAGGCCCTTCTCAGGACCCTGCTGCTGCTGCTGCTGCTGCTGGGTTTTGCTGGGAAATATCTCCCACATCTGTGCCTTGCACTAACTGGGGGCCCAACAGCTGGGCTGCTTCCAGGGGCAAGGCCAGGCCAGCAGTAGCAATGAGAAGCTTTAGAGGTGATTCGGTACATGGCCCATAATCCCCAGTTCATGGGACATGATTGCATGCCAAGCACTTCCTTTACATGCATTGTGGCATTGAAGCCCCCCAAAACTCCAGTGACAGAGGCTTTTAGGAACCCTATGTGAGAGATGAGGAGACCGTGGCATGGAGACATTAAGGAATTTTTTCGAAGAGTGAAGTTGCAGAGGCAGAAGCAAACCTACATCTATCTGACCACACATAACTCCCAGGTGCCAAAGAGGCAGTGTCCACTCTTCTACCTCCAATCTCACCAGCGTTGCCCCTGGTTCATCCCAAAGCCACTCACCACAGCCAATGCACAACCACATCTGTTCCATCAGACATGGGTCCCACTTGTTGCCATCTGAAGGGCACAACGTCTCTCTCCATGAAGCTCACCAGTTTGCCCCGTGCAGATGGTGATCGTGACTATCACTGTGTTCTTACTCATGGCTGGTAATCTCTCAGCAGCTGCCCTGGGTGAGGGAGGAGATGCAGACAGCCCCTCTTTGCCACACCCTCCGCCTGCCTTGGGTAAGGCCCGGACCAGCTACTACTGGAAGAGCACCCCACAGGCCTCATTCTAAAGAAGCCCACCCTCATCCCCCCTCTTAACAACTGCCACAGGTGGGTTCTGAGCACTTAATACCATGCCCTCCCCATCCTCAAGTCCTCCTAAAGCTCCTCTTGCTTTCAGGATAAAACCCAAGTTTCTGACCCAACATACCGGGCGTCTTATGATCTCACCTTCTCAGCCTCCCCAAGCTCACCTCCACCCTGCACCCCTCCACCCACTAGTCATGCCGGCCAATGTGCCCTTCCCTGCGACACTGTCCACTGTCACCACTCCAGACGTTTACACGCAGGCTTTCCTCTCTTTACAAGGCACTTCCTTTCCGTGAAGCTGTCTGCTGGGAAAAAGCTATTCAGCTTGCAGACTCTGGCTCAGGGGTTGTTCCCCTGAGAAGGCTTCTGTGGGGTCCCCTCCCCACTAATCTCCAGGCACAGAAGAGGGTTCTCTTCTCCCGGCCACCGTCCTCGACACCTAGTGCATCCATCTCTGTACATTGCTCTCACCTCTGTATTCTCAACATTGGCGTGCATGTGTTTCCCCTGGTCTGTGAGCTCCTGGAAAGCAGGGCAGTGCTTGAGCAAGTGCTATATTCTGGGACCCTAATCTGGCCTGGACAGTGATTGACACTAAAAGAATTGTGTTGATTGAGTGAGCAGAAGGGGGCATTGCAGTGGTCCAAGAAAGGAAGATGTGGGGAGGGTCTGCATGAAGTCAGTGGCACTGGAGGTGGCAACAGAGAGATGCCCATTTGAATTGTTTCCTTGAGTTGGGCATTCTAAGGAGTGTGGTGCCAGAGGCCTGTGTGAAGCTGGATGCTCAAGAATGAGTGACACATGGGAGGGTGGATGGATGGAGAGGAGAGGACATCCACTCCACTTAGAGACAGTGATCTGGGGAGACCTTGGCAGCAGAGGGAAGGACAAAGAACATGAGTCCCTTCCGAGGTCCAGCTGTATTCTTGGCATCATGCGGGCCAGTTACAGTCTCTCATTTCATACCCCCAGGAATCATCGATAACCAGAACTCAGGGGGCTGCAGTCAACTTCTGCTCAGCACTGACACCGTTAAGAAAAATCCATAAACCATCTGCAGACTAGGGAGAAAATTGTCATATCTAGAATATATAAAGAACCCCTACAAATCAATAATAAAAAGACAACCAACCCAATATTTTAAGTGGGAAAAGATTGGAACAGACACATCACAAAAGCAAATATATGAATGACCTAGAATTATGTGAAAAATAAGCTCAAATCATTAGTCATCACAGAAATGCCCAATAAAAGCAAAATGAGATACTACTACTCATACCCCAGAGTGGCTAAAATAAAAAAGACTAACACCAAAGCTTGGTAAGGATGTGGAGCAATGAGAACTCTCCATATTGCTAGTGGGAGTGTAAAATGGTGCACCACTTCAGAAAATGTTTGGCAATTATAAAGTTAAACATACAGCCACCTGTAACCCAACAATTCCACCCCAATTATCAACCCAAGAGTAATGAAGACATTTGCCCACACAGAGCGTTTAGAGAAGCTTATTCATTAGAGCCCAACGCTGCAACCAACCAAGAGTCCATCAGTAAGTGAAGGGAAAACAAAGTGTGTGGCCTATCTATGCAATGGAAAACTACTCAGCAATGAAAGGAATGAACTACTGATACGTGTGACAATATGGATGAACCTCAAAAACATTGTTCAGAGTGAAAGAAACAGTATGTATTGTTCTATACATAATTCCAATATATAATACTATTTATACAAAAATTAAAGAACAGAGCTTACAGGCTGGGCGCAGTGAGATTTATGTCTGTAATCTCAGCACTTGGGGAGGCTGAAGCAGGAGGATCGCTTGAGCTCAGGAGTTCGAGACCAGCCTGGGCAACATGGTGAGACTCTGTCTCTACAAAAAGTAGTTAGGCATGATGGCACATGCCTGTGGTCCCAGCTACTCGGGAGGCTGAACACGGGGGATCACTTGAGCCCAGGAGGTTGAGGCTGCAGTGAGCCATGTTCATGCCACTGCACTCCAGCCTGAACAACAGAGCAAGACCCTGTCTCAAAAAAAAAAAAAAAAAAAAAAACAAGTTTACGTATTGGTGATGGAAATCAGAACAACGCTCCACTCCACGTGTGCAGTAGGAAGTGACTGAGAAGAGCCATGAGGAATTATGGAGGTACTCTGTATCTTGCTCAGAGGACTGGTTACGTGGGGGGATGCATTTGTCAACAGTCATTGAACTGAACACCTAAGATCTGTATATCTTGCTATATTCTATCCCTTAATAAAAATGTTTTAAAACATCATACAGTCCAACCATCTGGGTTCAAATCCTAGCGACCTCTTACCAGTTTTGTGACCCTGATCATCTCTGAGACTCCATTTCCTTGTCTATAAAATGGGAATACTAATAGTTCTTACCTGGCTGTGCCACAGCTATTAAGTGAGATAGTTAATGTGTGCTAAGAGCGGCTCAGCAGCCTGAGAATTGGCAAAGCATGCAATAAATGTTGATTGAGTAAAATTAGCTTCCCCATGGTCCTGCGGTGGAGCAAGTGGAGTGAGGTATAGGCGAGGATGGCCCCAAAGGCAAGGCGCACACAGGAGCAGGCAGGAGGGCAGAGCTGAGCCCAGAAGCTGTGCTGCCAGCCTGCTCACTCCCCTGAGGGTGAAGTGAGGCCAGAATCCTTGGGAAAAACTGGTGCCGGGAACCCTGTGTGCCTCCATGGCTCCAGACATAAATAGGGGTTGACATTGTCATTTATGAACAAGTCATGATTTCTGGGCTGCTGGGGGCTGCAAGGAGATGGACGGGTGCTGCCCAGTGATTTGCTGTGGGAGGGCTTGGCAGGTAGAGCAGGCAGCCCAGCTCCAGCTAAGCCAGGGAAGAGACAGACTCGGAAAGTAGATGGAGGGCTGTGTGGGGAAACTGAGGCATGGGCACAGGCCACACATCAGTGTGCAGGTGAGGAAGCTCTTGATCCACAGCCTCCCTAGAACAAAGCCCAGGGGTTGTGACCAAGTCCCACCCCACCTGCCATACATGCAGGGGCACTTCCGTGGTTCTGGGTTCCTTACACACCCTAGAGGCACCCACCTCTGCCAATGTTAACAGGGATTACCCCTCTGCAGAGCCACGAGGACCACAGTCAGACCCCCGTGGGCCTGGCTTGTCCCCACCAAGCCTGTTGCAGGACCCCTTCTCCACAAATGACACTAATTAATTTGTGATCTCCGGCAGGGGTTCCACTGCACCCTGCATCTGTCAACCTAATTACAAAATAGCTCTTCCAGTCTGACTCACAGCCTTGGGTGATCCCAGCACAGGCACCAACAGCTGGAGGGAACAACAATGACTACAAAAAAAAAAAAAAAAGATAAATCAGGGCTGCTAATGATAATGACAATCATACTAGCCATTATTTATCAAGCTCCCAATGAGGTGCCAGGTACTTTACAGATATTATCCCCAATATTCCCAAAGACTCTAAAGACACCATTAACATAATTTCCCAAACCAGGAAACTAAGGTTCAGAGAGGTTAAGGAATTTGTCTGAATTCACACAGCCAGTTAATAGCAGACCTAAGCTATGAACCAAGGGATGGCTTGCTACAGTAAAGCCCATGTTGTTACAATGCAGTACCCCTCCTAAGGAGTTTCTTGCACCCTTTGGGTGGGGAATTCTGTCTCCCCACAGCTAAATGATGTATCTAATCCCTCAGCCCCAATTTCCAGGAACACAGCTGGAAACTTTATTGTCCAGATCAATGCCTAGCTGGGCTCCAGTGATCACCCAGCAAGATCCCACTTCTTAGGGACAGAAACTTGGGATGGGAACCATTTAAAAGGGAGGTCACATTTTTTATTTTACTACCTGAAGCCATGAGGCTGCTGTCCTGCAGGAAGATGCCAGGTTACCCCTAAGGTCTCAAAAGGGACGTATGTTCTCCATCACGGCCTCTGCAGCCGAGAGCAGAACGCCTTCTGTGCACAGGTCACCTACAGTGTCCCAGGCACCATGCTAGACACAGGCAGATGAATAGCCAGGAAAAAACCAGATATGGAAATGGGCAAAGGTAAAAGAGAGAAGGCTGTGAAAGGTGCTCAGGATTCAAGACAAACTGCAGTGGGAGCTCACAAGGAGAAGGGGTTGCTTCCAGCTTGGGGGAAGGCTGGGTGCAGGAGGAAGCATTTCAGCTGGGGAAGCAGGTGCACTGCGCACAGGAAGGCAGAGGTGCTCGAGGCAGAGGAAACTGCAAGAGCAAAGGGGCCGGAAAAATGGGTCCATCCAAGACACGTGGAGGTGATTCATTCACACACTCAACAAATTCGACATCGAGCACCTGGAAAGCGAAGGACTTGTGAAGGGAGAGTGGATGCAGAGTTCCTGAAGGTCAGGCCATATGGCATCTGGTCCCAGGGCAATGGGGAGCTATGGAAGGATGTAGAGCAGGTGATGGTGAAGGTGCAGATGTCACGTACAAGAACAAGACAAGTGGTTCCAGAAGCTGATGGTGGAGAGCACTGGTTTGATTAGGATGACGCTGAGCATCAGAAAAAGCCCTGCATCCCACCCACCCTGAGCAGCCATTTCTCCTGAAACCAGACTAGACCAGACTAGACCAGACTAGACCAGACTAGAGACAGTGGCCCTACCCTCAAGGTAGTGGGATGGGCTGTGTGAGCACTGCCCCTGAGCCTGCACAGGTTTGAAATTTTCATTTCTTTCCTTTTTTTTTTTTTTTTTTTGCCTTTTTTTTTTTAAAGAGACAGGGTCTCACTATCTTGTCCAGGCTGGAGTGCAGCAGCATGATCATAGTTCACTGAAGCCTCAACCTCCTAGGCTCAAGCAATCCTCCTGCCTCAGCCTCCCAAGTAGCTGGGATTCCAGGTGTGAGCCACTGTGCCTGACTGAAATCTTCACTTCTTCATTTCTGTAAATTTATCACTTTCTTTCCCCTCTATTCATTTACTTGGTGTTTGCTCTTCATTCTTCATTTCTTCACTTCTGTAAATTTATCACTTTCTTTCTCCTCTATTCATTTACTTGGTGTTTGCTCTTCATTCTTCATTTCTTCACTTCTGTAAATTTATCACTTTCTTTCTCCTCTATTCATTTACTTGGTGTTTGCTCTTCAGAGAGAAAAATAATCTGCAAACAGAATGGCACAGCGGTGTGTCATATTTGAGCATTAGGAGAATGAAATGGACTCAAAAAGAAAGGCTAATTTCAAGCAAATGTGGCTTCAGCACACACTTATACCCTTTGCAGAGCCTGGTCCTCCCATGGGTAAACTGGCCCGAGCCTGGGAAGGGGACACCCACGGGAGAGCCACAGGAGGCTCCGAGAGCAGGAAGGGGCTTGCCGAGCGTTCCCAGGGGGAACAGGAACAGCCTTGTGACCCACGGGGCAGGGAATGATGGGGAGGGGAGGGGGTGGTAGGAATAGAAAGGGAGGCTGGAAGTCTCCACATTTACTCAGGGCAGCCCTGGCTCCTGCCTCTCCCCAACACTCATGATCCCCAAGCCTGGGTGAGCATTTTACTCTTCAGGCAGCTTGCTGACAATGCAGATTCCCAGGCCCCAGACCAGCTGTATCCAAATTTAGGTGATGCCTAGGAATCTGTATTTTCAACAAGTCCCCCCAGGTCATCCTCAATGCCCATCTCAGTTTGGGAAGTGCACCCCATCCTGCCCTTTCAGCATAGGGACTCGCCTTCTCTCTCCCTCTGGGGCCACTTCCAGTACCCCTGCAGGGCTTCCTGACTACAGCTCCCTTTCTAAAAGTCCTGCTTTAGGGATGAGACCCTGAGTGCCCTGCCCCCTTCCAGCTCAACTGCCTCCAGACAGGGGCCCCAGGCCACTTTGCTGGGTGCCACCACGGCTCAATGGCCAGTTTGTGGTTAACTCTATTCTGTTTTGTCTTGTAGGAGTTAACGGGTATGGACTTCACGCCATCTCATTGCCGTGCCAGAAATGTCATTTACTTGTTTAATCTCATCTCTAGGTCCTGCATCTCAAAGTGGTGAGAAATTTCCTCTCGACTTCTTGGGATGGGGTGGGATGCACACTATGGTGCAATCTGGGTGGTAACACCTCCGGCTCTCAGGTTGCTCTGTTTACCTTGAGTTCATTGCCTGCTGTCCAAGTCCCTTATTCCCAGTGGGGCTGGGCCAGGAATCCCCTTTGCCCAGGATAATTAGCTTCCTAAGGGGCCCCACAAAGCCAGTACCTCTTAGGTCCTGCTCCACCTCCCCCCCAACCCAATGAGCAGGGCACCCAAAACCCTATGTCCTTTCCAGTATTGGGAATTACCTCCCATGGGCTGTGTCTGCCCTCTTGCCTCTACCCTTCTGGAGCATTCTTCCCTCCCTCCCCTCCTCCTCTTTCCTGGACATGGGGAGAGGGAGGAGATGCCAAAGCTGACCTGCTTTTCCTTACTCACATGCCTCTGTGCAGGCATATTTATTTATTATTTATTTAGGGATTTTTCTGTTGTTTTTTTTTTTTTTGAGACGGAGTCTCGCTCTATCACCCAGCCTGGAGTGCAATAGTGCAATCTTGGCTCACTGCAACCTCCGCCTCCCAGGTTCAAGCAATTCTCCTGCCTCAGGTTCCCACGTAGCTGGGACTATAGGTGCCTGCCACCACGCCTGGCTAATTTTTTGTATTTTTAGTAGAGATGGGATTTCACCATGTTAGCCAGGATGGTCTCAATCTCCTGATCTCATGATCCGCCCACGTTGGCCTCCCAAAGTTCTGCGATAACAAGCATGAGCCATGGCACCCAGCAGGATTTTTTAAAATTAATGAAGTTCTTAGTCCACTGGTTTCAAATGAGTGGCTTAGAATCTAATACTTTTACTATTACTAATACTTGTAACACAATAAACAATAAGGAAGCAAGAGCTCTCATTTGTTGAATTCTGCCACGAGCCACACCCTGTCACAGAAGCTTCCCCAGAGCAGTTCTCATTCCCAGCTGCATACTGGACTCGCCCGGAGCTTTTTTATTTTTGTATTTTTTTCCTTGAGACGGAGTTTTGCTCTTGTTGCCCAAGCTGGAGTGCAATGGCGCACTCTCAGCTCACCGCAACCTCCGCCTCCTGGGTTCAAGCGATTCTCCTGCCTCAGCCTCCCGAGTAGCTGGGATTACAGACACTAGCCACCATGCCCCGCTAATTTTGTATTTTTAGTAGAGGCGGGGTTTCTTCATGTTGGCCAGGCTGGTCTCGAACTCCCAATCTCAGGTGATCCGCCCACCTCGGCCTCCCAAAGTGCTGGGGTTACAGGCATGAGCCACCACACCCACCCGCTTTTTTTTTTTTTTTTTTTAAGTGCTGATGTCCAGATCTCTCACCCGGAAATTCTGATGAAACTGATCCACGAGGGACTAGGGATAGACCCAAGCTCAGTACCTGCCTTAATCACCCTGGTGATTCTCAATGTGCACCCAGGCTTGAGAACCTCATCAGGGGCCCTTTGAGGTGAGTGTTCCCCATTCTGTAAATAGGGAAACTGAGGCTTAGAAGCCTTAGGAATAGGTGGAGGTGGGAGCAGGGGAGGCAGAGCCAGGGGCTGCCCGGACTAGGTAATTTGCCTGGCTGCTGGGGGCGGGGGAACTCTGCCTTCACCCTGCTGCTGTCCAAGCAGATCCTGGCTGGGGTTGAGGATGCGGGCTGCAGCCTTGGGCCATTCACAGTGAGTCACCAGTGGGTGGCGATGTGGAGAAAAGAGGCTCCAGCCACCAGCCACAGCCAGGGAGAAGGAGCCCAGGCGGGTGGCCCTGCCTGCCTGTGAGTCAACCCCCCCTTGGCACTAGCTGGCAGCCCCCCAGACAAGGATCATGGTGGGCTCCTGTCTTTTTCCCAGGGCCAGGCTGTAGCAGATTTGGCAGCTGGCTGGGTGGGGCTGGCCCAGGCTTATGCAAGAAGAACAAATTTCAGATAGGACCAAATTCTACAATTAAAAAAAAAAAAAATAGCAGCCCCCTGAATAAAATAACACATGGGAAGGGGGGAAAGGGGGTGGTTCTCCTGGTCCCATATCATCTGGCTTCAATTCCCACAACTGGCAACAGAGTAATACCAGGATATATAATTAGCAGCTGTTTTTACATTAACATGCCTGATACATGCTGATTAGATGCCATTCACATGGAAAGAACTTAGGTGACTTACGCCCCACCTTGGCTGTGAGAGAGCTTCAGACCAGGAAGGCCAAGGGAAGTGGCGGGGGGTCAGGGGAAAGGACCCCTGGCCAAGCCTCTGGATCTCTCAGAGTGGACAAAACACATCCTAGATATGCCACACCCCATGTCCTCATTTACATAATGGAGACACTAACAATGCTCATCTCAAAGGGTCCTGGTGAGGATCGCAGCCCACAGCCCCCCTCCCTACCCCATCACCTCGGTGGGACTGATTTTCCTCCCCTGTTGATGAAGCAAGCCCTTTGGCTGGTTGGACCTGGCATCTACTTCCCCCCACAGCATGACTCCAGGGCCAGCAGCCATACTTCACATTCCCCATCAGACTCTCGGAAGACATTCTGCGTATTAATCAATTCAGGACACTTTGGGATTCTGAGCAGCTGGTTATTTCAAAGCAGCATTTCACACGGTCCAGCAGGCAAGCCCTGCCCAGGACTGAGACCAGACAGGTCCTCGGGGCCAGAGCTGCCTGCCTAGATCTGCTGGGGCTGGGGGAATTGTTCCCCAAGGCCACCACCCCACTAGTTGATTGAGTGAAGTCTTGGGGGGGGTAGGGGAGGGATACTGGATCTCTGCAGGGATGTCTAAGCCAGGATCCTCAAACTGTGTTTCATGTGCCACCTATGCCACCCTTGGTGCCTGTGAAAATGCAGATTTCAGGGTCCCGCCTGAGCCCTGCTGAGTCACTGGGAGTGGAGGCAGGCCTGGGAATCTGTATTTTAACAAGACTCCCAGACAATTTTCATCCACACAGAAGTTTGGGAAGCCCTGATCTGAGGACAGCAGAGGCCACGTGGTCACCAGTGGAAACAGTCAGACTGCAGGAAGGTGGGGATTGTTCAGAGGCTCTGGGGCCCAGCTCCACCGCATGCCAGCTCCTTTGCACACACAGTCTCACGTATGCATTACAACAGGGGGGTCGGGGGTCCCCATCACCATTTTACAGATTAGGAAACTGAGGGTCACAGAGGCCCAGGTCTCAGCTCAGAAGTATCCCCTCCTCAGGGAGCACAGTAGTTACTGAAGCCCCCCAGTGCCTCCCTGTCACAGCACCTGAAACTAAAATCATCCTGTTTAGTTCTTCCTGCACATCATGACCTTGACCATTCTGCCTGTCAGCATGGCCCCAGCACCAGCACAAAGCTGGGCAAAGGGTAAATGTGTATTGAAGGTGGAAAGGATGAGGTTGGGGCTCACACCTGTGTCTGGGGACTCCAGGGCAGGCCATGGGCGGGAAGGGACAGGGTGTGAACAGCCAGGCCACAACTGTGAACCAGGCTAGAATGAGCAGACAGACAGGAGCCGGGTTAGAAGCAGAGCAGGGAGGGTCACAGCTCCTGGTTGGCAGGTGCGGAAGCTGATACCAGAATGAAGTGATGGATCCAGGGCCTCCCCACACATGAACATCAGGTGTGCGCCACACACCTCTCCCTCCTCTGCCCAGGAGTGGAATACTCCTGGGGTCCTGGGGGCCAGATCCCCAGCTGGACCCAGGCTGGCCCACACTCAGTCCTCCAGGGTTCTGGAAGGGTCTGCTGAGCCAGGCGGGCCAGGATGGAATGTGGGCAAACAGCCCGGTCACGTCCATCGGCCAAAGACAATTGCATCGAGCCTCTTTCTGGGAGAGACTAATATTTATGTTGCATACTAAGCAGCTGCCACAGCTGCTCCCCAACTAGTCCTTCAAACCCACCCTGCCAGGGCCAGCTCGGGCCCAGCAAATGGACTTTTACCAGGCAGCAAATGAACACGTCAAGCCCAATCATTCCACAGCCTGTAGGGGGTGGGGGGACAGCGAGGGACGGTGACCTCGTGCACGGCTGTCCCTGATAGCACTGGGCTCCTCCTGTGCATATAATCTACTCGGCCCAGGGAACTTCACATCCAATCTCCACACATCTTGGGCCTGGGCAGAGGCCACGCGGAGCTGAGGAGGCAGCTGTCAAGAGAGCAAGGCGGGTGACGCTGATGGGGACGGGGTGGGCTGGTCAGCCCTGTGCCCGCTGGACCACTATGCGGGGAGGGAGAGGAATGGGGCCTGACTGGGAAGCGTCATTAGGCAAGTCTGTAGCCCCAAAGCCGGGGAGGGGGTCACCCTTCCCCCCATCTCCCCTCCAGGTAAATAGCAGACACCTTTGTTCTCTACTCCGCCCAGAAAAGCTTTGAGGGAAATGTCCCTGCTTCAGAGGAAACCATCAGAGGTTTCAATGCACCAGCCTGAGGCCCTCCTTAGACAGCACCTTTTGCAGGCTGAAGAAATTTCAGATGGGACC
This sequence comes from Papio anubis, assembly GCF_008728515.1. NCBI lineage: Eukaryota > Metazoa > Chordata > Mammalia > Primates > Cercopithecidae > Papio > Papio anubis. The sequence goes on along the minus strand of NC_044993.1, from coordinate 23,606,072 downwards.
GCCTGAGGTCAGGAGTCACTAGTGGATGTCCAGGACCCAGCCCTGACTCCACCCTCACGCCTGCCACCCACCCAGGACCTCTGACATCCCCCAGACCCCCAGGAGTACCTCCTGCTCCAACCCTGACCATACTGGCCTTAGCACCAGGCTGGATTTCTGTTCAGGCCATGAGCTTCCAGAGGACAGGAGGGAGTGCTTCCCTCCTGTGTCCCAGGCCCAGGCCCAGCTGAGTCTCTGCTGAATGAAGGCAGAGAGGGCACCCATTGGGTGGCAGACATGGGCTGGGGGCTTTACCTTCACTGAGATCCCTACAGGCCACAGTGACCCTGAGGGGTGGTTGTCAGCTTCACCACTGTACCGGGAACACTGAGGTCAGTGGGGCTGACACTTGCTTAAGTCACACAGCACTTTGGGGCACCCCCAGGATGAGACGCCTGAGTCCCTTCTGGTGTCCCAGCCCAGGGCTCTTCCCACCCCGCAGCACAGCTGATGTCATCACCAGCACTCATTTAGGCATTTTGCGTTTAAGATTTCAGCACAGAACGGTTTTCATCTCACTTGTACACAGACAGAGTCCTTTTTTAAACTAACCACCAGAAACTTGCCCCATTTACACTGGCTCAGATTCCACAGCTTGTAACCACTGCCCTCACCCAGACACGCACTGAGCCACCCCTCTTGCTGAAACCTCGTCTCTATCCACAGACCTCACTGGAGGCCGTCCCACCACCCAAGGCAGCCACCGGCCGGGCGGATGTGGCCCTCATCCAAATCTCCTGCCAGATGGCCACCCACTGGTCATTCCAAGACCTCATCAGGAGCAATGGCCTCTCTGCCTCTGCCTGCCACAGGGCTATGTCCTGCCCTTAGGCTCTCTTCTGAAGGAGAAAGGAGACCCATGGCAGGACCAGGGTGGGGGATAAAGGCGGCTCTGGGAACAGAATGGGCCCTCTGGGGGTGCCTGAAACCTCATAGTCACAGACGGGCCAGGCCTGCAGGTTGTGTATTTCTGGTGGAATTGGCTTCAAATCAGGGTTTTAAATGGAAGTTCATCTCACCCTAGAACAAGGCTTTGACAGGTGTCATAAGCAGTCAGGGAGGAGGGGCTGATAAAGACCCCTGGAGTAGGCCGGGCACGGTGGCTCAACGCCTGTAATCCCAGCACTTTGGGAGGCTGAGGCAGGCAGATCACCTGAGGTCAGGAGTTCGAGACAAGCCTGGCCAAAATGATGAAACACATTCTCCACTAAAAAGACAAAAATTAGCTGGGCATGATGGTACATGCCTGTAATCCCAGCTACTAGGGAGGCTGAGGCAGGAGAATCGCTTGAACCTGGGAGGCGGAGATGGCAGTGAACCACGATCACGCCACTGCACTGCACTCCAGCCTGGGTGACAGAGTGAGACTCTGTCTCAAAAAAAACCAAACAAACAAAAAAAACCCTGGAGTAGATCCAGCTCTCTCCTTTTACAGATAGGGAAACTGAGGGATGGAGGAAAAGGGGCTTGCCTGAAGCCACATGGGAAGTTAGTAGCCCTGCCAGAGCTCCAAGCACCACCCCAGAGCCACCAGCACCCAGATGCAGTCCCATTAAACCTCTCACAAACAGGGAGGCCAAAGAAGTTCTCCAACCTTCCCCAGCTCCACAGGCCAAGCTGCAACCAGACCTTGCCTTCCCAGGCCACTGAGCTGAGAAGAGGTTATAAGGTCAGTTCTTCCATTTTTAATAAAGAAATTGGGATGGTGTGGGGGTGCTACAAAACTGAGCAGGAGGTCCTCAAAAACTACTCTGCCTCACCTCCAGACCCCAGCCGTGCCCAGGACCTTGGGAATACTCATAGCAGTGCGAGGGGGAAGCCAGTTAGCACATCTTTGACAACCTCACAGAGGAGCAAACCCAGCTGACCTGCCTCAGAAGGGCTGCCAGAGCCCACAAATACAAATATAGGACATCCGAATCAAGGTGTCCACAGAACCATGCTCTCCTCTGGAGCTCCAGGGAAGAACTTGACCCACGGCGCACTCTTAGATCCTGCCATTGCAGTCATCCTGGGCATTGCATTACTCCATTCTCTGCCTCCACTGAACCACATCCATTAGATCGTCACCTGCCTAGCTCTTCCTTTGGGTCCCACTGGGGAGGGGGACTAGTGGCATTCTCCCTGCACATCTGTGTGTTGTCACATGTCCCTGGGTCTGCTGTCTTCCCTCTCTGTGTGTCTCTTTGCCTCTTCTTTTTTTTTTTTTTTTTCTTGAGACAGAGTCTCACTCTATCACCCAGGGTGGAGTACAGTGGCGTGATCTTGGCTCACTGCCACCTCAGCCTCCTGTATTCAAGCAATTCTGCTGCCTTAGCCTCCCAAGTAGCTGGGATTACAGGCATTCACCACCACACCCAGCTAATTTTCATATTTTTTTAGTAGAGATGGGGTTTCACCCATGTTGGCCAGGCTGGTCTCAAACTCCTGACCTCAAGTGATCTGCCCACCTCAGTCTCCCAAAGTGCTGGGATTACAGGCGTGAGCCACCGTGCCCAGCCTTCCTCTTCTCTTAAGGACACCAGTCATATTGGATTTAGTGTCCACTCTAGTCTGGTATGACCTCATCCTAACTTGATTAAATGTGCAAAGATCCCATTTTCAAACAAGGTCATATTCAGAGGTTCAAGCGTCGGCAGGGTGCGGTGGCTCACGCCTGTAATCCCAACACTTTGCGAGGCCGAGGTGGGTGGATCACTCAAGGTCAGGAGTTTGAGACCAGGTTGGCCAACATGATGAAACCCCATCTCTACTAAAAATACAAAAATTAGCCAGGTGTGGTGGCATGTGCCTATAATCCCAGCTACTCAGGAGGCTGAGGCAGGAGAACTGCCTGAACCCGGGAGGCAGAGGTTGCAGTGAGTCGAAATCACACCAGTTGACTCCAGGCTGGGCAACAGAGTGAGACTCTCTCAAAACAAAAAAGCCGTTCAAGGGTTAGGGCTTGAACATATCTTCTGGGGAAGACACAATTCAGCCCACAAAAATATGTCCCAAATATTACATGGCACATACTTGTAACTTAAAAAGTGTCTGTTATTTATTTGAAATTCAGAGGCAATTGGAGTGTCCTGTATTTAATCTGGCAATCCTATGCACAACTCACATGGAATTCCCCAAGGTTCCGCAACCTGGCCCCTGGGTTTGCCCTCTAGAAAGTAAACTATTTTAAAAGAGGGAGAAATAATGAGGAAGGGGGAATCAACTATTTATGAACAAGGGTTAGTGTCCCAAGGGCACTTGAAAATGACAAAAGATGAGGGCAGGATGGAAGCAAGGGGAGGACAGACATTCAGTCCCAACTTATGCCCAGATGTGGGCTGGGTGCTGCAGGAAAGACAAAGATGAAGGAGTCCGATGACAGGGGCAGGTGGCTGCCAGCTCTCGAATGTCAGGAGGATATGCAGAATAAGAAGGGTACTCTGGATGCTGCACCTGCCCAGGGCCAAGCAGTCACAGGTCCGGAGAACCTGAGCACATAATTGGGAAAGCACTTCTGTGGAGTCACTAACACCCCAGGCCCCTCAGCTCTGCCCTTGATGGAGCATCCCTGAGCCCTGCTCCTTGGTCTCATGCCTTTCTCACTCCACTCCGTCTCCTGGAAAATGCACCCAAACCCCTCAGTCCCACTTCGTCCTCGAATCTACTGAGCAGAGTCACTGAGCCACCCCCTAGGTTGTCATCTGCCTAGGTCTCCCATTTGGTCCCTTTCAGGAAAGGGACTGGCAGGAAGCAAGGGACAGTCTGACTCCCTCCTGGAGGGCTGATACTTCTAAGTGAGGCAAGACTCAGCACACAAAGCAATTTACCAAAGTCTGTCTAGGCCTCCCTGCCACAGACTGTGATGTGGTTTTGCTGTGTCCCCACCCAAATCTTATCTTGAACTGTAGCTCCCATAATCCCCATGTGTCATGGAGGATCCTGGTGGGAGGTGATTAAATCATGGGGGCGGGTTTTTCCCATGCTGTTCTCGTGATAGTGAGTAAGTCTCAAAAGATCTCACGGTTTTATAAAGGACAGTTCCCCTGCACACACTCTCTTGCCTGCTGCCATGTAAGACGTGCTTTTGCTCTTCCTTTGCCTTCTGCCATGATTGTGAGGCCTCCCCAGGCATGTGGAACTGTGAGTCCATTAACCTCTTTTCCTTTATATATTACCCAGTCTCAGGTATGTCTTTATTAGCAGCGTGAGAATGGACTAATACAGACTGAATGTTTGCATCCCCCCAAATTCATAAGTTGAATCCTAACCCCCAGTGGGATGGTATTTGGAGTTGGGAACTTTGGGAGTTGATCAGGTCATGAAAGGGGAGCCCAAATGAATGGGATTAGTGCCCTTATAAAAGAGACCTCAGAGAGCTGCCTCACCTCTTTCGCCATGTGAGAACACAGAGCAAAGACAGCTGTCTACGAACCAGGAAGCAGACCCTCACCCGATGCTGAATCTGCCTGCACTTTGATCTTGAGCTTCCAGCCTCCCAAACTGTGAGAAATAAGTTTCTGTTGTGTCTGAGCCTCCACTCTATGGTATTCTGTTATAACAGCCTGAATGGACTAAGACACGTCACCTCCTGGGTGGCAGTAGAGACTGACTTAGCTGGTGGGTTGCTGCAGGGTTGGGGGTTGGAGTCTCTCATCTGGCAAGAGAGTAACACCGAAGCCAGGGAGACAGCAGAGCCAGGAGGCCAAAATGAAGATCTGAAAGCCAGAGAGGAAAGCAGGGTCCCCTCACCCATCTGCATCACCCCATCGGCAGCACCAGCAACCTTTCCTGAGCACTTACTACAAGCAAAGCAGCAGGGCAAGGTTATCATGTGACTTCCCTCTCTAAACCAAAGGGCCAGAGACAGAGGGGACCTGAGAGGGGTGCCCATTATATTGCTTTGCTAAATTAAACTTACAGCCAATTATCAGAGTGACCCAGTGGTGATAGAGCTAAGGGCCATTCTTGGGCCATGTCCAGAACAGACTCAGGTGCCAGGTAGGTGTGGTCTGGGCCTGTAGCAGGAGCTGGCTGGTGGGCCTGGGCTGAGTGCCTTTGACCTCTTAGAATGGAGCATGCCAAGTGGAGGGGGCCTTTGCAGCCAGGCTGCCGGCAGAGGGACACCATTTGTGCTGCTAAGCCCTCAGCGGAGACAGCGTGCCTGAGCCCAGGCCAGCAGGACAGACGCTCACCAAGTGAACTGGGGATGTGAGTACATCTGCCCTAAACACAGACCTGGCATCCAACTGACTTGGGCAGCCTTTGATGGAAGAAGCTGGATATTAGTCCCTCAGGCTGCCTCCTCCAGGGTCTCGCATCCAAATTAGTCTCTCTCTGGCTCCTTCTCTTGCGTGCTGCAAACACAGCACCCTTGCACACATGCGCACACTCACAAACACTCATGCACACTCATGTACAATTCATACCTACCCTATATGCACAGCATGCACAGCCTCACACACACAAACCCACACCTGGGCACACACACACACCTTTCCATAGATAGATCGATACCGGCACATACACACACCAATCCATAACAACGTGATGAAAACTATGGACTGGAATTTATTTACAGGGTTCCGCACATGCAGAGCACACTCCCTCACAATGCCCAACTTTGCAATTGCACCCACGGCTTGTATTTAAAGCATTTCCCTGGCTCACCAGTGGAAAATAAATTTCTTTTCTCACTTTCCAGATTTGCTATCATCAACCTGGTGCCAATTTCCACTTAAAAAATGATACCCAGGAAAGACCAAGAACCTAGAAAGGAAAATGAATCTCAGCTCCGACAGATAGATGGGAGCCGGAGCTTCCCTACGCTGTGGCTGACGCTGTAACCGCCTGTCTTTGTGGCAGGGATGCAAGGTGATGGGGAATATTTGGATAGGCGTGTGGAGCTGGTGCTGAGGCCAATGGTCAGTGGAAGTGAAAGGGATGAGGGGTGAGGAGTTCGCAGCCTACAGCAGACAGACACTGGGACCGGCAAGCAGGCAGATGACGGGAGCAGAAGTGAGCGACAAGAGAGCGGCGACAGCTCAAGCACAAACATGAACAGGCACAGGGCACTGACTTTGATCAGCCTAGGGCTGGTACCACCTCGAACTACAACTGCGAGACAGCAGGGTGGGGAGGGAGAGTTTGATGGTTTTCCAGAAAGTTCCTGTGGCAGCTTCAACCCTCATCAGGAAGCTGCTTCTGCCCTTTTGTGACAGGGAGAAGAAAGAGGTAACCCGGCAAACCCAGAATATTAAAATTAAGGAATCAGGGCCAGGCACGGTGGCTCATACCTGTAATCCCGGCACTTTGGGAGGCTGAGGCAGGCGGATCACTTGAGGTCAGGAGTTTGAAACCAGCCTGGCCAACATGGTGAAATGCCATCTCCATTTAAAATACAAAAATTAGCCAGGTGTGGTGGCAGGCACCTGTAGTCCCAGCTACTCTGGAGGCTGAAGCCGGAGAATCGCTTGAACCTGGGAGGCGGAGGTTGCAGTGAGCAGAGATCGCACCATGAGGGAATCAGGAAAGCTTCCTGTAATTGCCAGGGCTGTCATACCAAAGTACCACACACTGGGCAGCTTAATCAACAGGCATTTATTTTTTCCCAATTCTGGAGGCTGGAAGTCTGCAACCAAGGTGTTGGCAAGGTTAGTTCCTTCTCAGGGCTGGGAGGGGAGGAACTGTTCTGGGCCTCTCTCCTTGGCTTATAGATGGACCTCTTCTCCCTGTGTCTCCTCACGTCATCTCCCACTACACCTACCTGTTTCTGTGTCCAAATTGCCCCTTTTTATAAGGACACCAACAGTTAGATTGGATTAGGGCCCACCCTAATGACCTCATTTTAAATTGATTACCTCTGCAAAAACTCAATCTCCAAATAAAATCATATTCTGGGGTGCTGTGGGTTAGGACTCCAACCTATCTTTTTTGGGGTGGTGGGTATTGCCACATAATTCGGTGCAAAACACCCTCCAGACCAGATCACCTTAATAACAGAACTGACAAAGCCCCTGGGGTTGAGCTTAGCACTTGTGGTTCACGACCCAGCAGGAGTCACAAAGACAGACCCTGGCCGAGCTCAGTGGCTCACACCTGTAATCCCAGCACTTTAGGAGGCCAAGGCAGGTGGATCACCTGAGGTCAGGAGTTCAAGACCAGCCTAGCCAACATGGTGAAACCCCATCTCTACTAAAAATACAAAAATTAGCTGGGCGTGGTGGCAGGCACCTGTAGTCCCAGCTTCTCGGGAGGCCAAGGCAGGAGAATCACTTGAACCCGGGAAGCAGAGGTTATAGTGAGCCAAGATCATGCCATTGCACTCCAGCCTGGACAACAAGAGTGAAACTCCGTCTCAAAAAAAAAAAAAAAAAAAAGACAGACAGACCCAAATTACAGAGGGTCGACTTAGCACCACCCTGACCACCTCTAACAAGTTTTCCAAAAAAAGTCAAGGCTCTGTATACTGTTTTGAGGTTTTTTGTTTATTTGAGTCACTTATTTTTCTTGCAAAATAATCATTCTACAGGGATAAATGCCTTTATTTGTATTCCTGAGAATGAGCAGTCTTTTGTGTTGGCTGGGCTCATTAGAAACGGGTCCCTGAGGTCTACAACAGGCTCATTTTCAGTTACTAAGTAAAGTCAACCTCTTATGAAAATCGTAGTTTACAACTTTAAGTAAATAAACACCGTTTTCTACAAACATTCTAACAAATTTAGTTTCCTATAACAAATATTCACAGTCTCAAATGTAAAAGTCTACCGTCCTTGGAACTATTAAAAATAAACCTTTCAGTATTTCAGGAAAGCTCCCTGTTCCCTTAGGAAATATGCTGGGACAGAAAATCAACTTTATGATGACAAGACACAGCATAAATACAGATTTAACTTGAATTTCATGGTAACGGGTATGTAAATATTTGCCGCACTTCTCTCATCTATCTAAATAAAAGCTAATGGCTAATCCAGGGTTTTGCATTCTCAAAAGTGCTTGTGCCCTCTCAAGGCACCTGCTACCGAAGCTGAATGCCTCTGGTCTCCACTTAATTTTAATCAAGCCTGATTTAAAGTGTTTAGGGTTTATAATTTTTAATTCTACATAGCTACTAGAAAACACTCCCAGGGCTCCTTCTCTGAAAGTCATGACCTTGTTTGTGGGGGAGGGGGGGATTCTTAGGGCAACTCAAGTAAGATAAAGGTGGGTTGGGGGCAAAAACTTTGAGGCCAGCGTGCCCGGGTTGGAATTCTAGCTCCGCCATGCACTGGCAGCAAGAACTTGAGCAAAGTATGTTAACTTCTCTGAGCCTCAGTTTCCTCATTTGTAAAATAGGGATGATAAGAAGAAGAATTTTATTAGCTCGCTCTGAGAATTGAATGAGATCATAGGCGGGTGGTGGACGCTGTGATGTGACTCCCACTTCAGAAACAAAGCCTTCTTCTCCCAGCTGCTAGGCGTGCTGCCAAAGACAGCCTTCAGCTGTTCGCTCTCTTTGGGGGCTGACTCAGCTGCAGACTGCCCTGCCCAAGGTTACCTCTCCTGCTAGGGCGGCTTGCATCAATGACTGATCAACGTAGGGATGTAAAGGCCTGGCCCCCTTGTCCCAACTCAGGACGTCCCAGCTCCAGAGCTTCCCATGGAGCTGGCCAAGCTCTTCACTGGGACTGCATCACAGCTCAACTTCTCCCTCTGCCCCGTCCTGCTTCCTACTCCTTCTCCAAGTATTGATCCACAGACACCTCCCCTCCTCCATAAACATCCTCTAATCTTTGACTCAGAGTCAGCTTCCCCAGCAAGAACAGTAAGTGACAATATACAAAGTATTCAGAAAAGCATTATTTAAGCGTCTGTTAAATCGAAAGTTAGTAGGTAAAATTGAAGTTAGAAACCACAGGATGTCCTCTATGCCTTGGAAGCAATGACGTCTGGGTCGAAATTTGTCTCAGAGGTAGAAACTTCGGGAAGCTTCTAGAATGAGATGGAGGGAACATCACTGGGCTGCATATCTCCAAGTCCCTGGAAAGTAGAGAAGCAAGGAAAGATTTTGGGGCTTCTCTGCACTGGTGGAAAAGTAGGAAATGTGGAACTTTCTTCCAGAATTTTTCAATTTTTTAAAAATATGGAATCTCGGGATGATCTCTACTGTTAAGAGCTTGACACTGTTTCAGAGCAAGAACACCTGGGACAAACAGAAGAGCAGAAATTAGACCAGAGTGGAACAGACACTGGGGACAGCTCTTAGCCTGGGACGGAGTGTAAGTTTCTCATTTAAAACTTCAAATGCCAAGCTTTTAAAGGAAGTGTCTCTCTCCATTGTGATACGGGCCCACTCCCAGTCAAGGAGTAAAGGACTGACCATGTACCCCTGACTTTTACCACTGGTCAGCTTCGACATATGCCCCTCACCCTCCTTCAGAAAGCAGACATCAAAGGCATGAGACTAGTGTCATGCTAAGAAGGGACTTTGGATGCAGTGGAAGCCCAGAGTGGGTGGAGATTGAGTCTGTCTGGAGCAATGAGGATAGGCTTCCCAGAGGAGGTGATGTTCAAAGAGGGCCTTGACAGACGGGTAGAAGTTCTCCAGTCACACAAAGAGCAGAGGGATGTCTAGGCAGAGGAAACAGCACATATATTGACACCTAGACACAAACAAGCAGAGGATGTTCAAGAAAAATGTAGGGGGTTTGGCGTGGCTGGAGCTTGGAGGGCTTGAGAAGAACTGGCTTGAGTGGAAGCTGGAGAATCACAAAGAGACCATGGCCAGCCCCAGATCCCAGACCAAAGAACTTGAATTTGATTCGGAAGATGGGGCGCCCACAGGAGCCCTCAAGCAGAGGACTGACCGAGCCAGCTAGTGTTGTGGTAACACTATTCGGGTGATGGGTATGGAGGAAAAAGTAAAGGACTCACCTGGCCATGAAGCAGGACTTCCTGGTGTGGGCTGGTCGAATAGGAGAAAGCAACCTGAGTTTTGCACTTCCAGATGAAAGCTGGAAGACAAACACCCATTTGGAAAAGACAGAAGGCCCCCAGTTGGAGGAGACCAGGGAGCTGGAGCAGTTTCCTCTGAAGCAGCTGTGGTGTACGCGCGTTTGGATTTGGTTTGATTATTTAAACGGAATGTGCTTCTCACTGCCTCTCCTTGTTTTATATCAACATCTGAGGTGGCCGCAACAGTATCCAAATTATCCAGGGACTTCTCAGCAAACAGCAGACACTCAGCCACAAATCACAGCTGGAGAACCCATTTTTCTATGGAATTTTCAGCCATAAAAGGGCCCAGATGTTCTAAGATAATTTTCTTGGTGCTGAAAAGATGCCAGATCTTAGCGAAGAACTGCAAGAAGATGGTTAACTTTGAGTGGGCTCCTTGGAAAGTGCCCTGGGAGGGATAATTGCGTGCAGGAGGTTTATCAGGGAGTGTTCCTGGGAGACACGCCTGTGAGGAAGTGAGGGCGGCAGAGCTGGGTGGAGGGAGGAGCTGACCCACAGTGCAGCAGCAGCTGAGGTCTCAGCCATTCCTACAGGAAGCCTCCGAATGGAAGCAAGGAGGCTGGCCTTGATATCGCCTGCGTCTGCCATTCTTTAGCCACAGGCTGTCATCTGGGAGGAGCAAGGAAGTTCGCACCGCTGAGTGCAATCTCCAGTAAGCAATGCCATTGTGAACTGATATCGTTAGCAGCTGAGGGATGGGTGCATGAGCCCTAAAGAGGAGAACTGGGCAGAGCTCCCCAGTATCCACCACAGCTGTTATGTTAGGCTGTCCTTGCACTGCTATAAAGAAACACCTGAGACTGGGTAATTTCCAAAGAGAAGAGGTTTAAGTGGCTCATGATTCTGCAGACTGTACAGGAGGCATGGTGCTGGCCTCAGTGTCTGGGGAGGCCTCAGAAAACTTTTACTCATGGCAGAAGGCAAAGTGGGAGCAGGCACATCCCATGGCCAGAGCAGGAGCAAGAGGGACAGTGGGGGAGGTGCCACATACTTTAAACGATCAGATCTCATAAGAACTTACCCACTACCATGAGAACAGTGCCAAGCCATGAGGCACCTACCCCATGACCCAAACACCTCCCCCCAGGCCCCACCTTCAACACTAGGGATTACATCTCAACATGAAATTTGGAGGGGACATCCAAAGTGTATCAGCCAAGATCCAAATCTGCCTCCTGACCCATGAACCTCCAGAGGATACAGACCATGCAGCCAGAGCGAGATTCTGAGACATGCCACATTCAAAAGAGAGGACCCAATTCAATCCACCTACGGTGGCCTCTGTAGTCCTTTTTGTCAGCAAAGCCACATCCGAGCTCAAGGGCCACCTTGCTGGACAATGATGCCAGTAGCGTCAGAGCAGCCAGAAAGCCCCCGTGGGAGACCCAAGATTACTCCAGAGGGCGGGCTCTGCTATGCACAATCTGCATGGGGTGGCCCAACTAGACAAGAGATTTTTGTAAGCGTGCCACCAGATGTGATGGACTCGACTGTGAAACTTTTTAAAATGCACATGCCCCCTAGTTTCTGCTTCAGAAAATCTGAGATGGGCCTGGGTATCTGTATGTTTCTAAAGCTGAACAGGTGATTCTAATGTGCAGGCCTCCTTAAGATCCCGCCCCAAGACCAACCTGGATCCACCAGTGCACGGGTGTGCAGGTTGGGGCAGACCTGGGATCACAGACTCTAATGCCAGGGGGGCTCGGGTGGGTGTCCCTAGTATAGAGTGAGTTGGGTGGGGACAGATGCTTCCCCAGTTGTCCCCTCCAAATCTCATGTTGAGATGTGATCCCCAGTGTTGGATGTGGGGCCTGGCAGGGGGTGTTTGGGTCATGGGGTAGATGCCTCATGGCTTGGCACTGTCCGCACAGTACCGTATGAGTTCTCGTGAGACGTGCTCTCTCCATGCTGTGTTCACACTGTGAATCAGAACACAATTCTGACACTTGCTAAATGGGAATGGGGTCTCAGTGAGACCAGAACTTTCCAGATAAACTCGAAATCCAGATTGGTATGCAACATCTGATTTTAAAATGCCAACAATTAACTCAAATATTCTTGACATTGTGTAAGCCACACAAAACCAATCTCTAGGCCTGGTTCTGTTCTTGGGGGCACCAATTCATGAATTCTGGTGAGATCACCCCAGACCAGGCAGTGAGAGGAGTCCTATATAGAATAACGTAAGCCGTGGGTTGACCAAAACGGACAAACCCAAACTAGACAGGTTGAACTATCCTGGATTTGACAGCATGAGTAGTCCTAGGTTGCAGACTTTAGTTCATACTCAATTAACCAACCTGGAGCGTTCTAAATTGAACAATGTATGTTGCCTCCCACTAGGGACATTTGTCAATATATGGAGCGGTTTTTTTGTTTGTTCGTTTGGTTTGGTTTGGTTTTTTTGTTTGTTTGTTTGTTTGTTTGTTTTTGAGAGGGAGTCTCACTCTGTTGCCCAGGCTACAATGCAGTGGCGCCATCTGGGCTCACTGCAAGCCCCGCCTCCCCGGTTCAAGTGATTCTCCTACCTCAGCCTCAACAGTAGCTGGGATTACAAGTACCCACCACCACGCCCGGCTAATTTTTGTATTTTTAGTAGAGACGGGGTTTCACCATGTTGGCCAGGCTAGTCTCGAACTCCTGACTTCAGGTGACCCGGCCACCTTGGCATCTCAAAGTGCTGGGATTACAGGCATGAGCCACCACGCCCGGCCTATGGAGTCTTTTTTATTGTCACAGCTGGGTGGATGCACTGGCCTCTAGTGGGTGAAGGCCAAGCATGTTACTAACTACATATGCTAACAATACACAGGACGGCCAACCCCACCTCCAACAAAGAATTATCCATCCAAAAAGTCAATAACATCACTGTTGAAAACCCTGATGTAGACCATGCTGGATAAAAATGGTAGCCGCCAGTCACATGTGACAATTAAGCACTTGCTAAGTGGCTAGTGAAACTAAGGAACTAAATGTTTTGTTTTTAATTCAATTTATACTTTATGAAATCTAAATGTTAATCAGGTATTTCCAGCAAAATATTAACATCTGAACTGAGATGTCCTGTAAGTATAAAATATACACCAAATTTCAATGTCATAGTGTGAAAAAAATCTCACTGATAATTTTTATATTAATTACATGTTGATTTGATTTGATTACATATATACACACACACACATCTATATACACACACACACACACACACATATATATATTTTTTGAGACAGAGTCTCGCTCTGTCACCCAGGCTGGAGTACAGTAGTGCAATCTCAGCTCACTACAACCTCCACCTCCTGAGTTTCCGTGATTCTCCTGCTTCAACCTCCCAAGTAGCTAGGACTGCAGGCGTGCGCCGCCATACCTGGCTAGTTTTTGTATTTTTGGTAGAGACGGGGTTTCACCATGTTGGCCAGGCTGGTCTGGAACTCCTAGACTCAGGCGTGAGCTACCGCACCCAGCCTGATTTGATAATATTTTTGCTAGATTGAGTTAAATAAATACTATCAACATTGATTTCACCTGTTTCTTTTCACCTACTAGAAAATGTTAAACAGGCGGCATGCATTATATTTCTATAGAAAAGAGCTGGTATAGAAATCTCGGATTCTCCAGCATAGATAGTCCTGGGTTGAACAGAGTAGACCATTCTGGATAGGGAAGTTGGAGGTAGAGGGGGAGATGAGATGGAGACGGGAGAGGAAGGTAGGTCACAGGCTCTGGGAAGGAGTTTGTAGCTCCCCTGACCTAAGTCACTGAGGAGGTACCAGAGGGTTTTAAGCAAGAGAATGATGTAATTAGATTTGTGTTCTACAAAGATCCCTCTGGCAAAAGTGCAAAATGTATTGGAAAAAGACAACTCTGACTTTTCCATAGAAGATGTCCTAGCAGAGACTGTGACTGTATTAGGCTCCTCATGGCATCTGCCGTGCCACCTGGCAGACGCATGAGTGACACTCAATAAATACTTGAATGAATCAATCAATCCCAATCAGTCAATGGCAGGTGCTAAACAAACCTCTGGCGCTCTGTTCCCTGGCCCAAGGTCAGACCTAAGTGTGGCCCAGGAGATAACAGAACCTGTTTCTCATCTTTTCTGAGTACAGATTAATTCCCAGCTCTCACCCTCCTACAGTGTGGGACACAGGCTCTGTCACCCAGGCTGGAGTACAGTAGTGCAATCTCAGCTCACTACAACCTCCACCTCCTGAGTTTCCGTGATTCTCCTGCTTCAACCTCCCGAGTAGCTAGGACTGCAGGCGTGCGCCGCCATACCTGGCTAGTGGGACACAGGCCTCATTGTACCCCCCTTCCCCTGAGTTACAGGAAAAAAAAAAAAAAAGTGAAGAAAAATATCATTTCTTGGAAAGAAACACTTCTCAGTGGCTGTTTTTCTTCTTCAAATTATTAAGCGAGAATATGTTGTTCAGAGGGAGGAATTGAAGGCATAAAGCCCAGAATCCATGTTCCCCAAACAGTTTTGTTTACTTTCTATGCAAAGAGAAACAAGGTGAATGGAAACTCCATCAGCTGGGGAATGGGTGCCGTGGAGCCTTAGGCAGAGTGTATTAGTCCGTTTTCACAGTGCTATAAAGATACTACCGCAGACTGGGTAATTTCTAAACAAAGGAGGTTTAATTGACTCACAGTTCCACATGGCTGGAGAGGCCTCAGAAACTTACAGTCATGGCAGAAAGGGAAGCAGGCACCTTTTGCAGAAGGCAGCAGGAGAGCGAGTGAGAGTGAAGAGGGAAGAGCCCCTTATAAAACCATCAGCGCTCCTGAGAACTCACTATCACAAGAACAGCAGGGGGAAACTGCCCCCATGATCCAATCACCTCCCACCAGGTCCCCTCGACACTTGGGGATTACAATTCAAGATGAGACTTGGGTAGGGACACAGAGCCAAACCATATCAGAGAGCAAGGGACTGGCTCACAGATGTCACCTAGGAGTGGGACAAGGATGGAGCAGAGCAAGTCCCGGACCCCAGCACCAAGCCCACGGCTGATGACTCTCAGGCTGTGTGACCCTGGGCAAGTCTGCACAACCTCTCTGGACTCACCCTGGACCCCTAGGGTGGTTCCTTTCGCACAGGGGGCAGCACCTAAGGGTCCCCAGCAGAAGACCCCACAGACACATGGATGGGTGGGACAGGAGTGGGAACACAAGGACAGCAGGGAGAACAACTCAGCTGTGCAGCAGCCAGCAGAGGGCAGTGGGGAGGGTGGTCCCTGACCCTTTGGGCTGCAGTTTCCCTACAAGGAAGGAAGAAAGGGTTTGTCCCTAAGCTCCCGGTGATGCTGACTGTGTGAACTCTCCTCTGTGGAGCATGTGTCAGGCAAGGCGGACACCAGGAAGCCTCAGCAAGCACCAATATCTAAAGCCGAGGAGACGGTGGTGAGCCGGAGCTGCCTTTGCTGGGGGAACACAGGCTCCTTCGAGGCCTGGAGAGGCCACCCCTTCCCAGAGCAGTTGATCAAGGTCTTCTCCCCATCCTCGACAGATTCGTCCTCGACAAATTCCTTTCTGATGGAAGGAGTTTCCCCCCGATTCCCCTTCCTGCAGCCTGGCATTGCCCATTCCTGTCCCCACCCCAAAGGCTAACCTCACAAAGAGAGGGACATTTTTTCCTGTAACTCAAGGGGAAGGGGGGTACAATGAGGCCTGTGTCCCATACTGTCAGGAAGTTCACCTCTGTGGTGTGAGGGTTCCATGGGTGGATTTTCAGATACTGTGCCTGGAAACTCCTTCTCCCGCTCCTCCTCTGCCTTCAAAGCTTCCCCGCCACCTTCCAGAAGGAGAACAATGGAAACCCCCCCAGCAGAGGCTCAATGCAGGAGGAAGGGGGAACCCAGGAACAGTGGGTGAGGAGGTAAAAAGACTGAGCCATAGGAGAGAGGGCCAGAAACCTCCGCCACCCTCAGAAGTGGACAAAGACCCACATCCCGGAACAGAGCCTAGGAGATGCCGAAGGGACCAGAGTGGTCTCCTCCAGTGTTGTGTGTGAACCGTTGATGGTTCCCCTAAAACTGGAGCGGAAACAAACTATATTCACTACCTGCAATTTGTGTGCTGGGCCTCCCCTCCCCCAATAAGGGGGTAGAGCCTTAGAACACACAAAGCAAAATACACAGTGAGCGCTTCCAACGCTGCCTCCGGGCTTCTGCCAGGAGTGTCTTCTCTGCCAGAGACGGTGAATTCCCCTGACCCCGAGTCTTTTCTCACCCCATCTCCCAGCCCAAGTTCCTCTCCCTTCCTCTCTCGCCTTCCCAGGCTGTGGGACCACCGTCTCCAGGCCACTTCAATGACCCCATAAGCCTCCTTTGTTTGGAAACATATTGCTTTATAAATATTGATCAATGACCCACTGTGCAACGCACTTTCACAATGAAAATCCCGTTTCATCTTCATAGTCAGCTTTGGAAGCTGACTGTAGAACTGTGCCCACTTTTCAGATGAGGACCTTGAGGCCCTCAGGTTCAGGTCCCTGGGCAGGGCTGGCCAGCAGTTATTTGTGACTGAAAGAAACTCAAGTCATGCACCCCTGCTCCCCTCCTACTCCTCCACTTCCTCATGGTCATCAACCCCTCCACCCCCACAGTCTGAGGGAGAGAGCGTCCGTGACAGCTGGCTAGATAAGGTGGAAAGAGCACAGACTTTGGAGTTACACAGACGTGGGTTTGAATCCTGACTCTGCCACTCACCAGCTTTTTGATCCAGGTAAATCTTCTCATCCCCTCATCTGGCAGGGACTAAGTAGCCCTAACTACAAATTGGAGGTATTGTCATCCAGACCCCATCAAATAGCCAAAAGGATATGATGAGGCAGCGTGGATGCAGCTCCTCGTGCCAGGTCAGTAGAGATGCATCACTGTCATCATCAAAGTGATGGTGAGTCACAGGTGAGGAAGCTGAGGCCAACAGATGCCAAGCAACTTGCCCGACATCCCATAGCAGGCAGGCAGCCGAGATGGGCTTCAGATTCAGGTCTCTTGACTCTAGCTTGAAGTCTATCTTTTGTCCTCCCTCTATTTCTACTGAACTTGGTTTCAGCAGGAAGCAGATTGAGCAGCCCAGAGCCAGAGGGCAAGTGACAAGCTGACTTGGCTTTACTTGAAAAGCATCCATAACCCCACCTTCCTCCAACTCTGGCAGAGGACAGAGCTCAGCAAAGCCAGTTTCCCAGCCATTCCCCCCAGCCTTGCTAGGCATCAGCCAAGCAAAACATTGCCAAGGGATTTAAGAAAAACTGTGCATTGGGCATTAAGGTACTGGCCATTGCTGCCTCCTAGTGTCCCTGTAAAAGAGGTCAGTCACTCCAAGGCTTGAAGTTCATGGACCAAAAGAAAATAATACTTTTGGGGGGGGCGGACGCGGTGGATCACGCCTGTAATCCCAGCACTTTGGAAGGCTAAGGCGGGCGGATCACGAGGTCAGGAGATCGAGACCATCCTGGCTAATACGGTGAAACCCCGTCTCTACTAAAAATACAAAAAATTAGCCGGGCATGGTGGCAGGCGCCTGTAATCCCAGCTACTCAGGAGGCCGAGGCAGGAGAATGGCGTGAACCCGGGAGGCGGAGCTTGCAGTGAGCCGAGATAGCGCCACTGCACTCCAGCCTGGGCGACAGAGCGAGACTCTATCTCAAAACAAAACAAAACAAAACAAAACAAAAAACAGAATACATCTGGGGGAACAAAGAGAGAGTTGCCCACACTTTATTTTACACTTAATTGGATTGTGCCGCTTTCATTGCTTGACATTCTTCAGTGCTGCCATCTAGTGGTGGATCCAATATAGTAGCCATTATTTATTATGTAGCTATTTGAATTTAAATTTAAAATAATTAAAATAAAATAAACCTGAAATTTCAGTTCTTCAGTCACACTAGCACACTCCAAGTGCTCAGTAGCCACATGCAGGTAGTGGCTGCCATACTGACCGTTACCGATACAGAACACCTACATCATCACAGAAGCATCTATGGCAGAGGTCCCCAACCCTTGGGCTGTGGACCGGGGATGGGTCTGTGGCCTGTTAGGAACCCGGCTACATAGCAGGAGGTGAGCAGCGGGTGAGCATTACCACCTGAGCTCCGCCTCCCGTCAGATCAGTGGCAGCATTAGATTCTCACAGGAGCGCGAACCCTATTGTGAACTGCGCATTCGACAGATGTAGGTTGTGGGCTCCTTATGAGAATCTAATGCCTGATGATCTGGGGTGGAACAGTTTCATCCCGGAAACACTACTCCACTGTTCATGGAAAAAAAAATGCCTTCAATGAAACCAGTCCCTGGTGCCAAAAATAGTTGGGGACAATTCCACTGCAGCAACTTCCCATTATCGTATTTAGGATGAAGCATTATACTCCTAGCCATTACCCAGATGATCCAACCCGAGGCTCAGAGAAGGATTTTCCTAAAATCAACAAAGCTAACACATGCTGAAACAGATGTGAACCCATGTCTGGCCCACAACAATTTGCCATCACTTTCCATTTCTTCAGCACTCCACAGCACGACGAAAGATCCCTTGTCTCCCTCCACCCAAGCCTAGCTTGACCCCTCTTCAGGCCCCTGCCCCAATGGCTAGTCACATGGCAGGTGCTGAGATGCCCTACTGCCCACAATCATACCCAGGTCAAAGGCAGAATAAGGATCCAAGGTGTGGCCTGGGCTCTTCTTTTCCATCCACAGGCGGACCTTTTCCATGGTTCTCTAGGTCTTGTTAGCCAGGAGCCCAGAGTGGACAGAGAAGGGAGCAGGAGGGATCCTTTTAAAACAATAACAAAAAAATACATCTTGGAAGAAATTTCTTGATGCAACAAACATGTAAACACATGTTTACACTCAGGGGCACACATCTGGCTGGCACACACTCACACATATGCACAGATAAACACACTCAAGGACACACAGGGGCCGGGTGTGATGACTTGTACCTATAATCCCAGCACTTGGCAGAAACCAAGGCAGGAGGATCACTGGAGGCCAGGAGGATCACTTGAGGCCAGGAGTTTGAGACCAGATGGGCCAACCTGGTGAGACTCTGTCTCTAAAAAGAAAAGAATTGTTTTAAAAGCAAGGACACATAGGTTTGTTAATACAGATGGACAGTGCCCACAACCAAAGCCTTTCAGGAAGACAGCCAGGAGTGTCCCCCAACTTAATTAATGAAAAGAGGTTTCTCTGAAGGCGTGGACTTCCAGTTTTGCTCTAATAAATCTCCAGACTCCAAAGACAAGCATCCATGAAGGCTGTTCAGAGGCACACAAGCAACCTCACAGATTAGCTGAAAGCTGGTGAACACACGTGCCAGCAGAATGATGAGGCAACAAAAGCCAGGTGCTAAAAGGTGGCCCACAGGGGACAGTCTGGGTGGAGGACAGCAATGATGGGACCCCAGGAAACAAACACACGCCTCTGTCCAGAGCCCTGGACAGACAAAGCAGATACAAGAGCCACCTCCTGGCCTCCCCAGGTGAAACACAAGTCCTCCACAGCACCACCCAGACTCAGTTCAAACCTCCCAGACAACAGCAGTCAAAAAGGTGCTCCACTCCCCCAGCCCCTCCAGAGAGCCCTGCTGGGGCTGTGCTGTGCGGCCTGAGTAGAACCCCGCAGTGAGGAGAGACAGGCAGGGCAGGGTCCTGCCTCTGATCCTTCCTGACCACTCCTCGTGTGGGGGAAGAAAGCCAAAATACCTGGGTTCTCTGGAAGAATATCCAGTCCCGTGGTTAGACTCTGAGAATACCCGGGACATTCTCAGCACCCAGAAAACACACTCAGGAGGTAAGGAGATTCTCTGCAGTCCCCACATCTCAGACTGTCAGAGCTGAAGGGAGGGCATTGTGAAGCTCAGTTGCTCCATTTTGCAGATATGAAGGCTGAGCCCAGAATGAGCAGTGATTTTCCTCCCAGAGTTGCACAGCCAGTCAGTGTGAAAGCCAGAACTAGAACCCAGTCTCTCGACACCCAACCCAGTGCTCCCTCCCAGCTCTGCTCCTGACTCGGGACAGTCACACCCACCTCCGAGCCTCGGTTGACCCATTTGTAAAATCAGTCTGTTGGCCTTGCCAACCTCTCAGGTTCCTTTCTGCCTCATCATCATGCCATTCTCTGATCTATGAAGTGGGAGGGGGATACAGATTTCCAGAATTTACTCAGTTTGTTCTTTCTGGGGGGCGGATGCAAATAGAGACTGCAGGCAAGGCCCACTGAGATCTCTACACTCATTCATCTAACAAGTACCAATCCACCGTCTGCTGGGTACTGGGCTTACAAGGAGGTGAGTACTCATTGGTCCCGAAGGCAGTGGAGAAAGCCTTCCACTCATGGAAGGGTGTTGGAAGTGATGTGCCCAGGCTGGGCACAGTGGCTCATGCCTGTAATCCCAGCACTTTGGGAGACCAAGGCAGCTGGGTCACCTGAGGTCAGGAGTTTGAGACCAGCCTGGCCAACATGGTGAAACCCCATCTCTACTAAGAATACAAATATTAGCCAGGCATGATGGCACACACCTGTAGTCCCAGCTACTTGGGAGGCTGAGGCAGGAGAATCACTTGAACCTGGGAGGTGGAGGCTGCAGTGAGAGGAAATTGCACCACAGAACTCCAGGCTGGGTGACAGAGGTAGACTCCATCAAAAAAAAAAAAAGAAAAAGAAAAGAAGAAGTGATGTCCCCAGATTTGCACAGGGGACAGATCACCATAACCACCAGGCTGGAGTCTGCACTGGAGGTGGGGAGTTGGAGGGCAGCTAAGCTTGTCCCCTGCAGTGGCTCATTCCATAGAGAGAGAGTCTAGCTAGGAGAGTGGAGGCAGTAAATGAAGAGGGAGGCATGGATTCAAGAGATGTTTAGAAGCAAAACTTCTCAGAAACTATTGCTGAATGGATAAGAAGGACAAGAGAGAAAGCGGGGAGCATGAGCTTATGCATGGGCAAGACCTCAGAAGGATGCCCAATACATGGGGCCTCAAAGGAGATGTTACTCTCCCACGCATCCTCTTGTCACTCTAACCCTTCCATTGAGCTGCCCAGGAGACCCATTGTCCCCTACCGCATCCCCCCATTTCCCCTCACCTGCTTTCGGCTGGGGTGTCCCACCCCAGAGGGCTGTGCGGCTTCCAGAAGCCATGTTCAATGAAGGAGCAAGGACCCCTGGGTAATCCAGACCAAGTCTCCCCCAGCGGGGCTGGCCCAAGTGTCTCGCCAGCTGGCACAGACCACACTCATTGACTCATTCATTCATTCTTTCATTCATTCATTTACTCATTTATTCCACCCGCCATGGGCCTGAGGCAAGGCTGGGCACTGGACACCGAAGACAGTAAAGCAGACGCTGGGCTCCTGACCTTGTGGGGCTCACAACCCAGATGGGAGACAGGCAGGAAACACGGAGGCAGACACAAACAGAACTACAAACGGCGGTAAGCACTCCAAAGGCCAAACCATGGGCTGAGAGGGGGGCTGAGCGGGGCAGGGTAAGGTCTGGTTGGGAAGGCAGAGAGGAAAGCACACTGGAGCAGGAACCCGAAGAGCAAGGAGCTGGTCACACAAGAAGTGGGGAAGCTGAACAGACATTTCTCAAAAGAAGACGTACAAATGCCAACAGGTTCATGAAAAATGCTCAGCATCACTAATCATTAGGGAAACGCAAATTAAAACCACAATGAGATGCCACCCCTCACCTGTTAGAATGGCCATTAACACGAAAATAAAAGACAAGTGTTGGCGAGGATGTGGAGAAAGGGGAAGCCTTGTGCACTGTTGGTGGGAATGTAAATTGACACAGACATCATAGAAAACAGTATGGGGGTCCCTCGAAAAACTAAAACTAGAACTACCATATGATCCAACAACCTTACTTCTCCATATATATCCAGAGGAACTGAAATCAATATGTTAAAGGGGTACCTGCAGTCCTGTGTTCATTACAGCATTATTACAACAGCCAATATACAGAATCAACCAATGTGCCTATTGACGGATGAATGGATAAAGAAAATGTGACACATATACACAAATGAAACACTATCCAGCCTTTAAAAAGCAGAAAATCCTGTCATTTCCGGCAACGTAGATGAACCTGGAGGACATTATGGTAAGTGAAATAAGCCAAGCTCTGAAAGACAAATTCCACATGATCTCACTTACATGTGGAATCTAAAAAAAAGTTGAATTCACAGAAGTAGAGAATAGAATAGTGGTTACCAGGGGCTAGTGGGGAGAGTTAGAGGAGGGAATGTGGTGCTGTTGATTAAAAGTTACAAACTGTCGGCCGCGTGCAGTGGCTCACGCCTGTAATCCCAGAACTTTGGGAGGCCGAGATATGTGCATCACCTGAGGTCAGGAGTTCAAGACCAACCTGGTCAACATGGTGAAACCCCGTCTCTACTAAAAATCCAAACATCAGCCGGGTGTGGTGGTGCACACCTGTAATCCCAGCTACTCAGGAGGCTGAGGCAGGAGAATTGCTTGAACCCAGGAGGCGGAGGTTGCAGTGAGCCAAGATCGCACCATTGTACTCTGTCCTGGGCAACAAGAGGGAAACTCTGTCTCAAAAAAAAATTTAAAATACAAAGTGTCAAATAGAAAGGAGGAATAAGTTTTGAGATCTACTGCACAACAGGGTGGCTCTTGTCAATCATATATGTCATATACAGTCATGCGAATAACAACATTTTGGCCAGCAATGGACCACATATATGATGGGAGTCTCAAAAGATTGTAATGTAGCTGTTGTATATAGGGGTTTTTTTTACCTTTTATACCATATTTTTACTGTACCTTTCCTATGTTTAGATATGTTTAGATTTACAAATACTTACCATTCACTATAGAAGTATGTTGTACAGGTTTGTAGTCTAGGAGCAACAGGCTCTACCATATAGCCTAAGTGTGTAGTAGGCTGTATCATCTAGGTTTGTGTGAGTTCACTCCATGATGTTCACACAACAGTGGAAGTACCTAACAATGCACTTCTCAGAATATCACCCTGTCATTAGGTGACTTGTGACTGTATTTCAATAATTAAGAGAGTAAATTTCAAACATCTCGCCACAAAAAAAAAAAAATGGTAAATGAAGTGAAGAGTACATTAATTCACTTGGTTTAATTATTTCACATTGTATACATGTATCAAAACATCACACTGTACTCCATAAATGTATATAATTATGATTTGTCAGTCAAAAGTCATTTTAAAAAGAAGTGGGGAGAAGAGCATTGCAGGCAGAGGAACAGCACATATAAGGTTCCAGAGGTGGGAAATCTTACCACCAAGCCAAATGGCTTTGTAAAACAAGGGAATGTGGTCCAGAGAAGAAAGATGACTCAAAGTTACACCAAGCATCGGTGTCAGGGTCAGGAAGAGAAACCGAGCCTCCTGTCCTCTGCCTCTGCCTCAAGCTACCACTTCTGCAGAGTGGCCGCACGCCCTGGTTCAGCTCCAGCAACCCCGGGACTCTGCACTCCACCTACCCCTGCCTCAACCTCCATGGCTCAGCATTTTCATGCTGCCTCCCTGAGCCTCAGTCTTCCCATCTCTAAAATGGGGTTGTTTTCACCTGGAAAGACAGCCGTGATAACACAAGGTAGCCCTCCCCAGCCCCACACCTGGCACATAGAACATAGCAAGTTCACATGTTCATGCCCTGTGTTTGCCCCCTTCCCCTGTTGCAAGTGAGCATGTGGCCTGTGCAGTAAAGTCTCCCCTACTGAGGATGGAACTCACCTGGAGCACTGGTAACCATATGGCAGCCTCGAAGACCCTCCCAGGAGGTTCAGGTTCTTCGAGGCTGGCTGGGGCTGCAGCACTGTGCTTTTTTACGAGTTCCCAGGTGACTCTCACCATCAGGAGACAGGGGAGCCCTGCAGAGCAGGATGAAGTCACACAGACTCTGGTGGGATGGTGGATCAGTATCTGCCTCACTGGGTGGCTCTGAAAAATCAAAGATGCTGCTATTCCAAAGGGAGTATTGAATGAGCTTCCAGCCTCCCACCCTCCAGTCCAAGCACAGGGTAGGTGCTCAGCCAACTGTGTTATTGTGGGAGACTCAGCAATGGATGCAGGCACGGGGGACCAGGAGGAAGGCCCCGCTATTAGGCACACAGCAAGTCAGGGTTGGCCCCCCACCAGACTTTTGGGTCAGTGAGATCCTGCCAGGAGATGAAGGATCCCAGCAGTGGGGTGCAAAGCTTCAGGTCAAGGCATTCCCCCAATGGGGAGCCTTAGTACTTGGAAGGGAAACTGACCACAACACAAAACAACAGCTGCCCCCATTTCTGACTCCTGGTGTGCGATCCGCACATCCTAGCAGGTGCCTTGCCAACACCCTCTCCTTTAAGCCCATTGCGGGCTAAAAGGCAAGACGCATCATGGCTGCATGGACCATGAGCCCTTGTCACTTTTGCCTTCACGGGCCCCTTCCTCCATAAAACAAAGATTATACTTTATCTGTTGAGCACAATAGCTCACACCAGTAACCCCAGCACTTTGGGAAGCCCAGGTGGGTGGATCACTTGAGGTCAGGAGTTCAAGACCCGCGTGGCCAACATGGTGAAACCCTGTCTCTGCTAATAGAACTTAGCTTGGTATGATGGTGTGCACCTATAATCCCAGCTACTGGGGAGGCTGAGGCAGGAAACTCACTTGAACCTGCGAGGCAGAAGTTGCAGCGAGCTGAGACTGCACCACTGCACTCCAGCCTGGGAGACAGAGACTCCATTTCAAAAAAAATTTAATTTAATTTAAACATAAATATTATACTTTATGCTTTTTGGTATAAAGACATATGCAACCCAGCCTGGCTCATATTTATTTTTTTCTACTGATTTTAAAATAATTAGAATATTTTTGTATGTCCCTGTATTCACTTTCTTTTTTTTTTTTCAGTTTTTATTTATATTTTTGTTTTTTAGAGACAGGGTATCGCAATGTCGCCCAGGCTGGAGTGCAGTGACACAATCATAGCTCACGGTAACCTCGAACTCCTGGGCTCAAGTGATCCTCCTGCCTCAGCTTATCTAGTAGCTGGGACTACAGGCACATGCCATCCTGTTGGGCTAATTGTTTAAAGCTTTTTTAGAGATGGGGTCTCAATATGTTGCCCATGGTGGACCTGGCCTCAAGTGATCCTCCTGCCTCAGCCTCCCAAGGTCCTGCTGTTTGCCACCGCACCCGACCTGTATTAGTTTCTTCTTGCTGCTATGACAACTACCATAAATTTAGTGGCTTAAAACAATGCAGATGTATGACTTTATAATTCTGGAGGTGAGAAGTCTGCATATAATTCTGGAGGTGAGAAGTCTGCAATGGGTCTCCCTAGGCTAAAACCAAGGTGTTGGCAGGGCTGCATGCCTTTCAGGATGCTCTACGGAAGAATCCATTTCCTTGCCTTTTCCTGCCACATTCCTTGGCTTGTGGACACTTCCTCCCTCTTCCTACACATTACTTACATGACACACATTTGTACCTCCCACTTTACATTATACACATTCTTACCTCCCTCTTCTTACACATTACTTACATTACATCACATCACATCACATCACATTCTTACATTACTTTGATACTCAGTCTCCGTCTCCCTCTTCCACATTCAAGGACTCTTGCAATCACATTGAGCATCCCAGGAAAATCTGTTTAAGCTCATCTAATCAGCAACCTTAATTCCACCTACAGCCTTCATTCCCATTTACCATGTGGCATAACATTGTCAGTTTCCAGAGATTGAGGTGCGGACCTCTTCACGGGCCATTATTCTGTCAACCACATCCCTTAAAAGTATCTTGGGTCCTAGGCACTGTGTCTCCCTGTGCCAAAAATGGATACATTGTTTCTGGACATTACTATTCCCCTTTATAGCTGAGAAAACTGAGGCTCAGAGAGTGGAAGCAATTCACCCAACGTCACACAGCCAGGAAACATGGAGCTAAAATGCCAGCTTCACCTTTCCTTGTTCTGAAGCCAGGGATAGGGTGGGTGGCTGTGGTCAGGGCTCTGGGGACGGTCACACTGGGGGACCAAAGTCATCTGCACCAACAGGCACAGCACCTGGGAGGGCCTGGGTTTGGTGGAGAGGGGAAGTGCTGGATGGCAGAGATTGCCCCATTCCCTTCTGACAAGGCTCCCAGTACTCAAGCAGGAAGGCAGCGCCTGCAGGCGCCGCGCAGCAAGCAGGGGAGAGCCAGCGAGCGTTCCAAGGCTCCGTGATTCACAGCCCAGCAGATGCTCCCCTGAACCACTATGCTGATTCTTCACAAAACAGATTCATTTATCTGACATTTATGACCGGAGACAGAAATCATGTTGGGGGAAATGTATCACTTTTCAAATTCACATTTGTTTCTTCTTCATCACCTACCAGCAAGCAGATGGGGCAGAGAGTTATTTATTTGAGGTTCCTGTTAACCAGTAACTAAGTCACTAACACACTACGACAATCAAATGCAATTATGCAAGAAGAGGAGAAGCTGGAGACCCCACTGTGCCCACAGAGCCCACAGAGGCCAACAGTGGCAGTGGGTGCTGGGGAGGGAGTACGTCCTGTAGAAGGCAACTGAACTCTGAGCCTGGGAATTGGGAAAGTGACAATAGATGTTTCCAGGGCCACAGCAGGACACAAGCATGGTGAGGAAGGGGAAGGACCCAAGACTTGAGGGCAGGGCCCCCAAAAGCTGATTAGTCCACCTCCCAGATAGTAACACTGGCTGCTTACAGCGTGCCTACTAGGGCTGGACATCTGGCAGACAGCTGCTTCTTTAATCTCCAGGGTGGGATAGCCGAGGCTGACACGTTTTAGCATACTGACTATGGATGACATTGTCCCTGCATCTCACCCAATGCCTGCTGAAAGTGTTCCCAGTTTTCCGGGTGAGAAAACCAAGGCACAGAGAGGTGAATTCACATAGCCATGATCACACAGCTCACGGGCTGGGATTCACAGGCGGGCACCAAAGGCCAGAGAGAAGCTGGTCTCCTTGCTCTGCCAGCCAGGTCTCAGCAACCAAGAGTCACACTGAGGGAGGCCCCCAGACCCTCTCCACTTCCCCACATCCACCACCTGCCAAGGCAGCGCCGCTGGAATCACTGCTGCTGCTGCTGCTGCTGCTGCTGCTCACCCCACAATTGATGAGGGTCTCAGGATGAAAGCAGAGAAGGAGGCGGGGGGCGGGGGGAATTCACCACCACCCCATTCCCCAGCTGCCCACCCCAATTCCCTAACAGATAATTCTCCCTCATGTTTATTGCCTTTCCGCTTATTTATTAGCCAGGCTGTGTCAAAATCAATGTCGTAGCACAGCTCAGCTGTGAGGATTGATTTCTTTGATTTAAGGTGAAACAAGTTTAGTTTGGGGCCCAGAGCAAAATTCTAATGTGCTGAAAAAATGCTACCTGGCAAGATTCCTGGGAAGAATTCCTGGGAATCTTCCCAAAAGCTGGAGCCCCTCTGGGAAAGCAGCCTTCAAGGCACATGGTTCCCAAGGTACCACCAGCAAATCCAAGGAGGACAAGAGAGAGGGAAGATTCAGGGCTGAGTCCCTCCCATGTGCCAAGTAAAAGCAAAACAGAAACCACCACCTCAGCAATGTTGGGGAGGGTATGTGTGTCCTCCTCCCACTCCCTGGCTCAGATTACTAAATACAGAAACTGAGGCACAGAAGTGTTGAGAAACTCACCCAAGCCACATAGCTAACTCGAGATTGTCTGCCTCTAAATCTATGAGACTTCCCCAAATTGCGTAGCTGTAGACTTTTTTCTCCCAGAGTAAATTCGCTGAGTTTCTGAATCCACATCATAAAATGAATTACCATAAAGCAAGACATGTTTTCCCACAGAAACAATGTTAAGATATTCAGCCGGCCTTCCTGACCAATGACTTGGCGTCCAGTACATCATAAATATGACCAACCCAATGTCATAAATATAAATGTGCAAAAACTATAAATGTCTTAATAATCAGCTGAAAATGTAAACCCTAAATGGTCATGTAAAATTTGTCACAAGTCCTAGAACTCGGAAATATAGTGAGCATATTTGTCATAGATGAAACCCCAAAGTATTATAAATAATGCATACATTCCTCATGTAAAAAATATAGTCCTCCCGTATCATAAACTTGACTTTAAAGAAATAAGTTGCTAGAACAGAATTATAGAATTGCAGAGGAAAGAGGGACCTTAAATATTATTTTTTTCTAGACCCTATCTGTTGCTGAGATCCTTACCACAACAGCACTGCCAGGGTTTTCCAGCCTACACTTGAACATCCCCTAAGGATGGGGAGCTCACTACCTCCATGGCTTCCTATTCTACTTTTTTTTCTTTCTTTTTTTTTTTTTGTTTTTTGTTTTTTGTTTTTTGTTTTTGAGACAGTCTCGCTCAGTTACCCAGGCTGGAGTGCAGTGGTGAGATCTCGGCTCACTGCAACCTCCACCTCCCAGATTCAAGCAAATCTCCTGCCTCAGCCTCCCAAGTGGCTGGGATTACAGGTGCCTGCCACCACACCTGGTTCATTTTTGTATTTTTAGTAGAGACGGGGTTTCACCATGTTGGCCAGGCTGGTCTCGGACTCCTGACTTCAGATGATCCGCCCACCTCGGCCTCGCAAAGTGCTGGGATGACAGGCGTGAGCCACCGCATCCGACCCTATTCTACTTTAGGTTAAACTTTCCCATAGTTGTTTCCTGTACATTCTCTGCATGCCCTGAAAGGAATGAACATGGTACCAGCAGGCCCTGAGGGAGGTTCTGAGTTATTTAAGCTGTATGAGCCTCAATTTTCCCGTCTGTCAAATAGGGATCAATAATAATGCCTGCCTCATGCATTGTTGTGAAGGCCAAATAACGTCATCCATGTCAGCTATCATTACTTTATTAATACTATTATTATCCCAACCATTGACCAAGTCGTCCTCAGTTTCTCTCATATTTGTCTCCCATCTTTGGGCAGCTGCTTTGGACTTTTTTTCTTCAATCCCAAATACAGGGCCCTCAACTCATCCTTGTAATGTTTCCTATTGATATTTTGAACCATTTCCTCACCCTGACAAGACCTCTGGATCCTGACCCTGTTGTCCAGCCCATCCTCCATCTCATCAGCGTTTAAAGAGCCCATTGATTGGATTAGTAGAAAATCGTCTTCCTCTAAGTGGATGATAAAGAATGCTGGTCCAGACCAGGCACAATGGCTTACACCTGTAATCCCAACACTAGGAAGCTGGGGTGGGAGAATCACCTGAGGTCAGGGGTTTGAGACCAACCTGGGCAACATAGAGGAACCCTGTCTCTACAAAAATGTTAAAAGTTAGCTGAGCATGGTGGTACACACCTCTCGTACCAGCCACTCAGGAGGCTGAAGTGGGACAACAGCTTGATCCTGAGCAGTCAAGGCTGCCATAAGCCCAGGAGGTTGAGGCTGCAGTGAGCCATGATCAGATCACACCACTGCACTTCAGCCTGGTGACACTGCAAGACTGTCTCAATAATTAATTCATTCATTAATTTTTTAAAAGAAGGCTGGTCTAGATGGACCTGGAATAGAATCTTGCAGCATACCACTAGAGACCTCCCTTGGGGCCAATGTGTCCCAAACTGTATTCCTAGGAAATTTTTGGCTCCCATGAGGTGTGAATATGTGTTTGGGAATAAAAGAGGCTGCAATCAGATGAGATTGATACACAACAGATGCTAAAACAGCGTTTACATGGAGAAGCAAAGACATGAAATCTATGGTAAGCTTCCAGGCTAGAGGCTTTGCCTTTCAATAGTACAAGCCCTTATATCTCTTTTGTCCACTGAGATTTATTTTTACAAAAGAATTCCACCCTATGAGTGCCCTGAGCATAGTCAGTCACTCCCTCCTTTCTCAGACAGCTTTACTTCTCTCCATGCCCTGCCATGGTGAGAACCCCAAGCACACCAGTCCCGAGACGTCCCCTGGTGCCTCTTGTCTGGCCCCACAAGAGCCAGCAGGTGGGGAGCAGCCATTGGATTTGAGTCATACCTGTGGGCTCCTATTCAGACCCTGGGCACAGGCTCCAAGAAGCTGTCCCCCTCCCCCACAGCCACCTCAGGTCCCCCACTGGAAGCACGACCCTCTCCTCACCCCAACAGCCTCCACAGGAGCTTCTGCCCATGGCCAAGAACAGACCAGCTTGGATCATGAAGGACTGAGCACCTGGAATACTCTGTGCTTCTCCCCTGATGTCTGGAGGCCAGTGCAGCCTCAGACCTGGCCCACGGTGGCTGATGGTGGAATGAATCAGTGCCCAAGCAAAGGTCTGCCAGCCCCCGCAGGAGGGTCAAGCTCTCCTGCTCAGGTGAATCCCCCTCATCCCAGCTCCCTCTCTGCCTCCGCCTGCCTGGGGACCACACCTCATGCCTCTCCTGGGGTTCATGCGTGAACTCCCAACAGCTCTTAAACACGAAACCCATCTTCATTCTACTGTCCTTCTGAGAGGGCACCTTTTGGGAAAATGAACCCAAGTGTCCCAAAAGCATCTGCCTGAGCATCTATGAACGATGGCCTTTCCTCTTCCCACGTGGGTCCTCTGGGAGCCCCATCTTGCCGAGCCGGGAAGAGGCTCATCTGTTCTCATCGCTGGCCACTAGGTGGCGACATCAGGAATTGTTTAATTTTCCAAAGAAAGTTGTTTGGGAAACTACACAGTTTTAAATAAAGCAAAAAGCAATGAATGGGAGGAAGGAGGGGAAGTGGAAAGGCAGGGATTTAGAATTCCGCATCCCTTTACATGGCTATATAACTTGGGCACATCCTTTAATCTCCCAGAACCTATGCACCTGCAAAATGGATCTAAGAGAGGTAGCTACCTCCTAAGGTAATGCTGAAAGACCTGGGAGCATATTAACCTCCTGGGGAGCTTTAAAAACTAGTGAAGTCAGCCAGGCATGGTGGCTCACACCTGTAATCCCAGCACTTTGGGAGGCCGAGGCAGGTGGGATCACTTGAGGTCAGGAGTTCGAGACCAGCCTGGCCAACATAGTGAGACCTCATCTCTACTAAAAACACAAAAAAATTAGCAGGGTGTGGTGGTGCATACCTGTAAGCCCAGCTACTCGGGAGGCTGAGGCAGGAGAATTGCTTGAACCTGGGAGGCAGAGGTTGCAGTGAGCCGAGATCGAGCCACTGCACTCCAGCCTAGGCGACAGAGCAAGACTCTGTCTCAAAAAAATAAAATAGTGAAGTCCAGCCCCCACCAGGCCAATTAAATCAGAATCTCCACGTGTGACTGCCCCAGATACTACTTGGACGTGGGGAGGGGAGCTGGCTGGGCGGTTCCAGGGCGCAGCCTGAAGTGAGGATCTCTGCTCCAGGGCAGCGGTTCTCAGGCTTGGGCATGCATCAGAATCACTGGAATCTCTTAGTAACACAGATTGCTGGGTCCCACCCCCAGAGCTTCTGATTCGGCAGGTCTGGGGTGGCACCCCAGGATTTGCTGATGGCTGCTGGTTGAGGCCACACTTTGAGAACCACTGTCTTGCAAAGAAAGAGAGAGAGTGAGTAAGCTGGTGCATATAGAACACTAGGTTGCTTGAGTCCAGGAGTTCAAGACCAGCCTGAGCAACACAGTGAGGCCCTGTCTCTACAAAAAAAAATTTTTTTTAATTATCCGTGATATGTGCCTGTAGTCCCAGCTACTCAGGAGGCTGAGGCAGGAGGATCACTTGAACCCAGGAGGTCGAGGCTGCAGTGAGCCATGATTGCGCCACTGCACTCCAGCCTGGGTGACAGAGCAAGACCCTATCACCCTGAACAACTGCCCAGCCCCCTAAAAAAAAACCACTAGGCTCCATGCCTGACCCAAAGGAAGCTGTGTGGGTTTTTTCCTAACAACAACCAATTGTCCAATTCTCCAACACCACTTGGGTTTCCAATAATTCAAGCCATTTCTGACCCTAACTACCCAGAGTTAGTGCAGACTTCGCAGGTTAATAAAGGCTTAGACACTAGCCACAAGCAGGGTCCCCAGGTGAGCCACACTTCTGCCTGCCCAACTACAAGCTCGGGGTTGCCTACAGCCCTCTTTCGGATTCGATAATTTGTTAGAATGACTCACAGAACCCAGAAAAGGGCTTTACTTTTGATTACTCATTTATTACAAAGGATACAACTTAGGAACCGCCGAATGGAAGCACCGCATGGGACAAGACGCAGGGGTGGAGCCCAGAGCTTCTGTGCCCTCCCTGGGAATGGGAGAGGCATCCAAGTTTACAAAGCACTTGGAGAATTGTTACTCAGTGACCCACTCCAGCCGCCTGTGAGTTCAGCAAAACATGGCAAAGTACAACCTTTTCACAAAGGAGAAAACTGAGACAAAAAGCATTGGTGAGCAGTCAGCGGCAGAGCATGGGATCAGAAAACTGGGGCTTCCGGTTCCAAGCCCACTGCTCTTACCACTGTGCCCCTCTGCCCTGGAGAACCGGACTTGTTAGGACTGTACGTAAACCAAGAGTTAACAGGCTCAGAGACACGCCTATGCATAAGGGGCTAAAGCACAGAGGCTGGGAGGATTCCTTCTTTTGACTGATCGGAGCCTCTCTTTTTTCGCTCTTGGTTCTCAGTGGCATGGCAGGTGGGTGAAGCTGGAGGATCCTCGAGGCCTCCACCAGCCTGTGCAGTCAGTCCCATCCAATCGGACTTGAGTTTTTCCTAGCAGCTTCCTTCCCCAGGACCAGCTCAGACGCCTCCTCCCCTAGCTGGGTTTTGCCCACAGGACTCGACTCAGGCCACAGAGTGCAGTATGCACTGAGGGATATAGAGATGGCCTAGAGAAGAGACCCAGAGAGGCAGGACGCAGATGGCCTGGGCTTGCCTGGTTCTGGGCCTGCTGCCACACTGCCCAGCTGAGGGCTGCTGCCAGAGCCATGTCTGCTTGCCCCATCAAGAGGTGGGAGGGACTGACCCACCTTCCTGCCGCACAGATGGTGCAGCCTCCAACCTATTGTTTTCCAGGATGCTTCGATAGAGGGCACAAGGAATGCAGGGTCTAGAAACAGGAAGCCCTGGCTTCCGCTGGACGAGGTTTCCTCCAGACTCAAGCCTGCCCTCCAGACAGCGAGGCAGGGCCCTTGGTCCCACCCTGCCCTGCCCGGCTCACTGGGCCACCCCAAGGAAGGCCTTGCCCTCTCTGGGCCTCCGCAGACGATGGATACACAGAAGGCTTGGGCAGTGGGGTGACCAATGACTCCAGACAATGGAGGAGGAAGATGCTGGCCAAGGCCTCGACCTGACTGCACCTCTCAGCCCACTCATGCACCACGAACACAGCACATGCAGTCACATCCATGTGGACGCCTTGCACACTCCATGGGTGTTCTTGCATATTCACGTGTAGCCACACGATTGCCAAACACCGTGCACATGCCATGCCCATGCTAACACAC
This sequence comes from Papio anubis, assembly GCF_008728515.1. Taxonomy (NCBI): domain Eukaryota; kingdom Metazoa; phylum Chordata; class Mammalia; order Primates; family Cercopithecidae; genus Papio; species Papio anubis. The sequence goes on along the minus strand of NC_044993.1, from coordinate 23,572,648 downwards.
TCACATGTATACACGGTCGTCCTCACACACTCACAGGTGCCCCCACCATTAACCTATCTGTGGCATCACTGTCATGACAAACATGCATTGAGCACCCACTGTATACCAGAGACTATTCTATGCACTTTACATGCATCTTCTCAATGAGTCCTTTCAGCAACCCTGGGAGGAAGGCAAGCCATCATTCCCATTTTACAGAAGGGAAAACTGAGGCACCAAAGGCCATGTGGCTGGTCCAGGATCAGCCAGACTGTAAGTAGCAGATGTGCCCCAGCACATAACCACAGGGCACCACTTTCTCTCCGCCCCTGGGAGCACCACTTCCCTAACAGCCTTTTCAGGATGTTGTGAGAGAAAAGTGAGAAACATCTGGGGAAGCACTCTGGGCAGCCCTCCTCCCTCCCGGCTGCGGCAAGGTATTGTTCTCACTGTCGGGAATTCAAACCCTGTTCAATCGGCCTTTCCTGGCCAAAGAGAGGCTGCACTTAGCCCTTTCCTCACCCAGCTCCAGCGGCTGAATTCTGAGCCGCGATCACTTGCGGTTCCCTAGTCGGTGGCCTCTCCTTGGCCTGACCACAGCCCACAGGAGGTGGCCCTGCCAGCAGGCAGCTGCATGAGGACACGGAGGGGGGCGCCTCTCCTAAAATCCAGGGATCCTTGGGTCCCTGGCTGGCATGAGGCCCCCAGCGGTGCCCTGCCTGAGCTCCTCAGTGTGGTGTGACAGGCGCTCCACCACCTGGCCTCCTCCCCAGCCAGTCCCTCTTCCCCTCTCAGCACGTCAGTGCTCCCCTACCCCTTGAAATGTCTTCTCCTTCCCTAAGAGGCCTCCTTGCCTTTGACCCTGCCATTCTGATGTCTGCAGAGCCCTTCCCGCACTCCGCTTTTGGTGACCTCCTGCTCATTCTTTCAGATCAGCTTGGGGACGCAGTCCTCCAGCAGTTCCCAGGCCACCTCCTCCAGGCACCCTCATCTCAGGGTGCACACCTCTGTCACCAACCCAGCCCCACCCAGTGTGTTTCGTACATGTCTTGGTGTCTGTCTCTCCCACCAGACCGGGACACATCAAAGACAAGGACCCAGCCCAAGTCACCTCCACGTCTCCATGCCTAGCACAGGGCTAGGCAAAGCCTGGGCACCAAGTGTATTTTTTAAATAACAAATGTGGCGAGTGCCTGTAATCCCAGCTACTCGGGAGGCAGAGGCAGGAGAATGGCATGAACTCTGGAGGTGGAGCTTGCAGTGAGCCGAGATTACGCCACTGCACTCCAGCCTAGGGGACAGAGCGAGACTCCATCTCAAAAAATAAATAAATAAGTAACAAATGAACATAAAACATTGGTGAACAATGGCAAGTTCTCAGAAGAAGTGTGGTGCTATAGAGTGAGCATTAAACTGGGAACAGAAATGTAAGCATTGAAATCCTGGCTCTACTCAGACGCTTTGTGACCTCGAGCAAGTTACTCAGCCTCTCTGAGCCTCAGCTCTTTCATCAGGGAAATGGGAATACAAATAGCACTTACTTCTCTCAGGGCTATTGCGAAGCATCATTACATGAGAAAATGGAGGTGGAATGCATAGACAGACAGAGTGTGGCAGAAGCTTCGCGGGGATAAGATGCTTTTCAGAACAGGAGTCTGGAAGCTGCATGGGGGCCGGCGCGTTTCATCTGAGCACTGATGGGCTGGGAGATTTGGGTTGTAGAGGGAGGAAGGAAAGCGTGGGGGAGGACAGCATGGGAAAGGCTCGAAGGAGGGAAGCCTCAGATCGAATCTCAAGTATTCAGCAAGGTTCGGCACACACACACAAGCCTGGTGTGAACCAGGCAGTGCCACACTGGGCTGTTACCGAATTCTCTAAAATGGGCAGATTCTCAACCCTCTTAAGGAACCCGTGAAGTATTAGAAATAAGAGACAGAGGCTGAGACAGGGATGACACATAGGAGGAGCTCAAGGTAGTTCTGGTGACTTTAACTCCAGCCCAGCCTCAGAGCTTATTGCAGGACTGTCTCTTTTAATTCCCTAGATCCCCATCCCCAGCCTGGCGCAGAGCTGGGCACCAACCAGGACTGAGGGACTGGTTGATTGATGGATGGATGGATGGATGGATTTGATGACTCCTTGAAGCCTTAGGGAAAAGGACCCACTGTCCATCAGAGCATACCACAGAACACAGGCACAGACCCAACCCCGCACCTTGTGTCTGCCTCAACATACCAGTGTTTCATCCACTCATTCATTCACTATTCACACATTCATTCATTCATTCATTCATTCAAAAAGTGGGCTCCTCATCCCTGCCCGATGGTCACCTTGAGCTCAGATCCAGGCACCCCAAAGTGAGCTTGGCCCAGTTCCTGCTTGGAGGAGTCCTCAGCTGGGCCTGCAGCCCTCATCACAAGCGTTCTGTTCCTTATAAATCACAGCTGAGGATAAGACCCCTCCCTGCTCCTCCTTCCTGCTCTTCCTCCTTCTGAGCCCATTCTGAGACTACCTCAGGTGAGCCCTATTCTATGTTCCCTGGAGGTGAGTCCGCCCCTCAGCACAGCACAGCCAGCTGGGCAAAAGGGTTTCTCCCTTGCCCGTAACTGAGCACACAGGCTCATCAAGCCCCCTGCCATCAGACCATCACCTGCCTTGGAACACGAAACACTCGAGTCTCCCCGCCGGTCCCTGCAACCCAGGGAGCAGTGGGCTGACTGCCGGTTCTAACGAGTACACAGTTTCAAGTTCACATTTGGAGAGTACTCAACTATTACCAGGTGCCAGGGATAAGCACCCAAATAGGACACAATCCCGCTGGGAAAGGAGAGGAAGGTTGTGAATGAGGCCTGTATAAAGTGTCCTGGGAGCTCAGAAGAGGGAGTGGAGCCTAGAGAGAATGAGATCTGGGTGGCTTTGATGGGGCTCTGTGCACAGGTGAGGAAGGAAAGAGAAGGAAACACACAAGGTGGAACAGCATGGGCAAAGTCCTGAGGCATGAGGCTGCAAGGCTTCACCAGGACCGCGCCTGCCGAAGCTGATGGCATCGTTTTCCTGCCCCATCCCTGGGTGTCTCACGCTGTGGGGAGGAAGGAAAGGGAAGTCTCATTTGGGGAACCCCTGCTGTGTCCCGACTCAACTACAGCAGGGCGGGAAAGCTCCCTGGGTAAGGAACTGGGCTCTGGAAACAGAAGCGTGACTTGGAATTTCCACCCCATCACTGACAAACTGTGATCTCAGAAAGCCTTTCACTCCCAGGCTCTGTTTTCCCATCTATATAATGGGCCTAACAGTAGTACCGCCCCCCGCCCAGGGTTGTCCTGAGGTTTGAATGAGGAGTCCCAAGCAGAGCTTAGTGCATTAGCAGCACACACAAAGGCCATGGTCCTCAAATGTAACAACACAAACATGTTGCCTGGGGAGCTACAAACACATAAGTCCTGGGATTCTATCACCAGCCATTCTGACCCCATGAGCCTGGAGTGGGGTCCAAGGAATCTGCATATTCAATCCCCCTCTCCCAGGATGGATGACTTGAAGACCACGCTTTGAGAAACAGCCACTCGGTAAGGCTTGCTGGTCCTGTCATTTATTTTCATGGTCTCATTTCATCTTCCAGACAGCCTGCAAAGTCTGAACAGGTAACTCATTTCCCAGGTGAGGAAAGAGGCTCAGAGAGGCAAGTCAGCTGCCCAGGTCATACAGGCAGCAACGGGTCATGCTAGGATCCAAACCTGGGTCTGCAACCCTCACACCTGTACTTCCCCAAGCAGCGCTCCCTGCCGGGTCAGCCTTTATCCTGGCAGAGGCTGGGTGGTCGTCCCCGGGCCTTGTCATCCCGCCCCCCATCCCACCCCCACTGCCTCCACTGTTGCTTCCTCCTCTGCTGCTAATCTGGTCTCACAGACCATCCCATTTCCTGCCGGCCCACCGCCGCCTTCCTTGCTCCCAATGTCACTTCCTGGCCTTGTGCCCTCCTGTTACCTCCTTTGCCTCCAGAGAGGTTGGAGTAGAGGCTGGGCAGTGCCAGAAATCAAGCATGAAATCCTCAGGGGGACCAAGGAGGCACCAGCCTCCCTCCTATAGTCTCAACTACCTCTGCTATGGTGACCCCCATGCCCCCCCCACCGGGGCCCACAGCTCATGCCTGGCTCACCATTCCTTTGTTTATGGACCACAGGAATAGTAGTTTTCAGGGCAGAGTCAACTTCCTCATGGACTGGGAGTACAAAGGGAATTGGCAGATGGTGCCAGGACAGGCCCTGTCCCCATCTGCCACCAGCCCCGAGTCTGACACCCAGCAGGACGCAATGCGCAGGCCAGTGTGTCTCCATGGGCACGTAGACCATGAGGACAGGCGGTCAACACGGGCGGGGGTGAGGGGGATGTGGACTGGTACACAGCAGACAGAGCACTGTCCTGGCTCCTCTGTGGCCAGCCCACCCTCTGGGCAGGAGAAAGCAGAGTTAATCCCGTTGGAGAAGGAAGTGCTGAGCTGTTGTTTGTTCATTCCACAATCGGCCATTGAATGTGCTGGATCCCACTCAGAATCCCGCCCCAAGGACTGTTCTCCTTCCAGCAGGTCGCTCCTCATGCTCCAGCATCATCTGTCTTCCCGTCTGCTGGATCCTCCCTGGGGATATGAGCGTGCTGCCACAGTTTAAAAAGAAAAAAGAAAAAACCCTCCCACTTCTCTGCTCCCATTCACTGTAAGAGTTGGGGAAGGAGCTACAGTCACACATGACTCCACATCCCCATCCCCCTTTCTCTAGCCCCTCCAATCTGTCTTGTCTATCTTTTCCTGTTTAACCTGTTCTGGTCACAGTCATTGACGACCTCATCTTCCAAATCCAAAGTGAAGTCTCAGCCCTCATGCTCCCCAGGCTGACCCACTGACCACTCCCCTGCCCTCCTCCTCTGCCCTCTCCTGGCATTCCTCCTTCATCGCAGGACCCTCTTCTAATGGATCCCCAAATGTCAGAGGGTCCGAGGCCTCCCTCCCGCCAAGCTCATCCATGCCCATGGCCTCAGATGCCAGCCATAAGCTCATGGGTTCCAAACCTCGACTCCAGGCTGGACTCACCCATCTCCCACCCCAACCTGACACCTCTACCTGGGTATCTAATGAGCATCTCAAACTCAACCTGCCTGAGACAGAGGAATCACTATCCCCTCCTCCTCCAAAAATATCCTTCCATCTCACTCCCCATCTCCTGCTCTGATTTACTAAACAGCCCTGGGTCCTGTCTTTCTCAGGGTCTCTGCTTGCCCAGCTATATAATAAAACAAGTTTGGGACTTCCCAACCATTCACCCATGGAAAAACAGAAGCAAGTCTTCAAAGGACAGATTCCCAGGGTCTGCCCTGGGAGATTCCGAATCAGTTGATCTGGGGCGAGCCTAGTCCTCTGTAGTTTTGAGAAGCTCCTCCTATGTCTCTCCTGGTCAGCAGAATCTTGGCCCCTCCCTTTCCCCAGCCTCTTGGTTCTGCTGGGCTCTGATCCAGCCTCAGCGTCACTGTCTTCCACGCCCCTCTTTGACTCTCGTTTATGTCAAAAGCCTTGTGAGGATGAGGCTGTGATTATCCCCATTTTACAGACGAGGAAACTGTGGCTCCAGGATGACACGACTGGCCCAAGGTCACATCAGAAGCAGAGCTGGGTCACTTGACTCCACCCAATATCCCTAAATGAAAATGTCCCCTACAGACCAAGGCTGGTGCCTTAGAGCTGGAGTCCACGCCCACCCTGACCGGGAGAAGCCAACCTGGTCCTCCAGAGCCAAGAGCTGCTGTCCTTTCCCATCTCCTGAAGCCTCCCTATCACCTTTAAAGTCCATGCCCACAAAGACATCATGGGTCACCACAGAAAATCAAATTCTGGGGCTAGGCTGACCCCAACTAGATTTTTGGCTCTGTTATACCCCAGCTGGGTGGATAAGCACCTTAAACCCACTGAGCCTCAGCTTCCCAGGCTATAAAATGGGGGTGATGACACCTGCCTGCAGCATCCCAAGGCGGGTTAAATGTGATGCTGCACCCACGGGTCCCCACAGCCAGGCTCTTGGCAGGTGCTGGGCTCAGAGTCCCAGAGCTGAGGCCGGGCATTGGGGTTCAAGTGGGGTGCCCCAGGCGGGGTCCAGGGCCAGCCCTCTGTGGAGACAGCCATCCAGGGCCGAGGCGGCCGCCCACCGGGGGACCTGCCTATCTGCAGCCAGCCCAGCCCTCACAAAGGAACAATAACAGGAAACCATCCCGGGGGGAAGTGGGCCAGGGCCAGCTGGAAAACCTGAAGGGGAGGCAGCCAGACCTCCCTCGCCAGCGGGGTGTGGCTCCCCTCCAGACACGGTTGGCTGACGGGCTCCACAGAGCTCCACTCACGCTCAGCCCTGGACGGACAGGCAGTCCAACGGAACAGAAACATCCCTCAGCCCACAGGCACGGTGAGTGGGGGCTCCCACACTCCCCTCCACCCCAGACCCGCCACCCTGCGCCCGAGGTGGGAGGGTCCTCAGCTTCCCCATCTGTAGAATGGGCATCGTCCCGCTCCCAGGACAGAGAGGCTCCTCGAGAGCATGCTGGGCCTCCTTGAGGCTCAGAGCAGGACCGGGGAAGGTGCACCCAGAGGTGGTGCCAAGGGCACAAATGGGCATCTTGGGGCTGAGGGGGGAAGGGCAAGGGCTCGGCTCTCCCACAACTGTACTCTCCAACTCAAAAAGGCCCACTGGCCTTCCTCCGTGCCAGGCTCAGAGAAGGCAGGATTCTGCCCCAGTTGCCCAGCATGCCGGGGCAGAGGACTGGCACCCAGGCCTTGGCCCCCCTCCATGCCCTTACCCTTACTGGAGAGGATTTACGAAGTCCTGACACCACCCTCCTCAGCCCCCCACCCATACGCCACTAAAGCTCTATGCTGGGATCTGGGGAGGGGCCCTGAAAGGGGAGCTCAGAGCCTCGGCCCCTCTCTATCAAGCCAGTGCTCCCATTTCAGGATAGGCAAGCTGAGCACTGGCTCTGGGCACCTGCGGTCCTGCCTTTCCCTGCCCAAACACCATCGGGGCCCACTATGTGTCAAGGGAGCTGTAGTCTGGACAGTGGCCCACCATTCCTCCCCCAGGCACCCTTTCAAAGGCTAGGGCCCAAGAGCCCCAAGGCCCTCACAGCTCAGGAAGTGCCCTGGAAGCAAGAGGTCTGGGCCAAGAGCCTGGCCTGGAGACAACTGCCCTGGGTACAGATCCCAGCTCTGCCATTTGCTCTGGGGTGACCTTGGGAAGGTTACCCAGAGTTTCCAAACCACAGTGGGGAACAAGCGATGATGTGGAGTTCATTATTTTACCATTAACAACTCCACAAGGTAGATATATTATTTCTTTATATTTCAGTGAAAGCAACTGAGCTTTGGAAACATATGAGCCGGTGTGGGGATTTGAACCAGGATCTCATACTCCAAAGCCCAGGCTCTTTCCCCAGATCTCAAGTGCCTCGTCTGTGAAATGCAGAAACAGTGTTTCCTTAGTCAATTAAGTGAGGTGATCTAAATCCCTGGTGCTGGGAATGGCACATAACATGGGATCTTTAAGGAATAGTGGCTGGATTTTCCTGCTAGCCCAGAGCCGATCCTGACTGTGAACGTCATAAAGGTTTTGACCCTTGAGGTATGGTAACACCCCATCAGGGAGGGGTCCTCAGGTGCCCAGCAGGTACCAGGAAGGGGGTGCAAGTGAGAGGACATTGCGAGCACCTCTGGGCACCTGCTCCATGCCAGGCTCCCTCCCCAGCGTGGACGTTTCTCATGTGTGATGGGCAGATAGGATTCTGACCAGAGAGGAAGGCCATTCCCAGGGAGGCAGCTCTGAGGCGTTGAGGGTGTACCTGGAAGGCTCTTCAACCACAGGCCACTGGAGCCCGGGCCAGGAGCCCTGGTCCATCCTGAGGTGGTGGGGAGCCTGGGACTCTCCTCTGCCTGCCCTGGAGGGCAGCGAGTATCCTCCAAGGGGCCCAAGAGCTGCTGAGTCCCTGAGCGGCCCTACCAATTTCAGCTTACGGTGATGAGGGGTAGGGGAGGTGTATACTGGCCTGGAAGGGGTTAAGCTGCCTGCCTGCAGCCTCAGCCTGAGCTATTGTGTTACTAAACAAGGGCCGGACGTGAGGGCAGGAAGCCAGAGGGGGCCACACATTTTCTGCAAAGTTGGATGATTCACTGCTGACTCGGGGACACCCAGGGGACACAGCAGACACCGTCCCAGGAAGAATCTTGGGCCTTTTTGCCCACATGGACCCATGCCTGTTCCCTGCATCCTCTCTCTGCACCCCCTCAGTCACGCTGAAGCGACTAGAATTCCCATTTGACAGATGGGACCACCAAGGCTGAGGGAAGCTGTGCAGCCAGGCCAAGGTCACACAACCAACACAAGGTAGAAGCAGGGTGTGAGTGCGGTCCCTTCTGACCCACAATCCATGCCACACTCCACAGTGAAGCTCAGAGAGGGGAAAAGCAGAGCACTCCAGGCCACAGAGGCAGGCACAGGGACAAGCCAGGAGCCCAGTGATACCAGGGGAAGGAATGTTCTAGGAGGCAGGTTCTGCCCTCAGGAGCTTCCACCTCTGGCTGAGGAGATACTAAAAAGTCTGTCCTGATCCAGGTTCGAGCTGGTGTTAAGTGAGTAAATCATGAAGGGCTTGCTGGAAGAAGAGTGGGAATCCCAGGTGCTAGGAGGCCTTGGGCAGCCCCTCTGCAGCCTGGGCCTCAGTCTTCCCATCTCTTGAGAGTAGGGGATGCTCCCTAAACTAATTCAGGGACTTCCAGATTGTCTGCCTTGGACCACAGCAAAACAGTCAGATCCTGGCAGGTCCAGATACTGGAAGGACGAGGAAGTGGGACCCGGGGACAGGCCGGGCGGGTGGTGAATGAGATTTCCTTCTGCAGAGGAACAGAAAGAGTAGGAGGTGGGTCCAGAGTAGAGCCAGGAAATGAAGTCAAGTGTAAGTCGGCCAGTCAAAACCACACCCACCAGGCTGGAGAGGGTGGGTAGATAGGAGTCAAGACACCCACACCCTTACTGGGCACCTACTGTGTGCCAGGCTTTACACTCATGATCTCATTTAATCGTCCTCCCCAGGGAGGCGGCTACTGTTGCCTCCATTACAGATAAGGAAGCTGAGGCTCAGCAAGCAAGAGATGAACCCAAGGTCACACAGCTCCCGAGCAGTTGGGCAGGTTCAAACAGGCAGGTGCAAGGGCCTCATTCTGTTCCCCACACTGCCCTCATAGTCCCAGACAAAGTCAGGAAGCCCAAAGGAGGCTGGAAGCCTCCTTAGCATGGGAAGTTTGGAGCTGTCCCTTTAGAAGGCAAGGGGATAGACTAGATGACCCAGAGCCCAGAGATTCCAGCACAAATTTGTTTCACATCACAAAATAGGTCTGGCCAACTGGTACCCTCTACCTTCATCCAGTGGGAATGAACTTGAACTCAGCCCCTGAATCCTCAACACAGTCTATGAGGATCCTCAATACAGTCTTTGGGTGATTGATTTGTGATGTCTGCCATAGGTGTGGAAAGGGGCATGTGGCAAGCTCAGTTCTGTTCTGCCAGCACTGTCTTAAGAGGTGCCCTGCTCAGGGGTGTTTGCATACTCACTGGGGACCCCTTTTTTTTTTTTTTTTTTTTTTTGAGACAGAGTTCTGCTCCTGTTGTCCAGGCTGGAGTGCAATCGCGCGATCTCAGCTCACTGCAACCTCTGCCTCCCAGATTCAAGCGATTCTCCTGCCTCAATCTCCCAAGTAGCTAGGATTACAGGCATGTGCTACCATGCCCAGCTAATTTTGTATTTTTAGTAGAGATGGGGTTTCACCATGTTGGCCAGGCTGGTTTTGAACTCCTGACCTCAGGTGATCCACTGGCCTCGGCCTCCCAAAGTGCTGGGATTTACAGGTGTGAGCCACCACGCCCGGCCAGGGACTCTTAAGAAGGATAATTTTGTTGTCCCTAAAGGATCAAAACCCTATCGGTAGTCTTTTGGGCAGTCCCATGGCAGCCCATCCCATGGGCCATCAGAGGAGCTATCTGGGAGCAAGGAGGAGTTTCTTTGAGTTATACCAACAATGGTACCTACTCTGACCACCCTACGTGTTGTCTGAAAATACACAGATTTGTTTCTAAATCCTGTGAGTGGGGAGGGAGTGGGTGGCAAGACCAGAACTGGAGCTGGCACCAGGCTGACAGGCAGCACGTCCAGGTCTGGGGCGTTGAGTTCATGCACCCAGGTATGGCATGAAGTGAACTCTCAGGCCCAGAACCTGCCTGGGCAGAGATAGGCCAGGAGGCAGAGGCTGTGCTGGTGGCAGGTGACAATCAGAAGACCTCATGGAGTAGGCAGTCTGGGGCTTGAGAAGAAGTAAAGCGCTAACCCAGGAGACAGCAAAGAAGGGCATTCCAGGCAGAAGGAACAGCCTGGGCAAAAAGCCTGCTGCTGAGAGGAAGGGCACTGTGCACTTCAGAAACTTCTAGCTCTCCTCGAGGCTGGAAGGGACAGGGAAGCGGAGGAGAGGAGAGCTGGCAGGGTGGGCAGGGGACAATCATGCTAGGCCTTGAGGGCTGGCTGAGGAGTTAGACATCCTCCAGCAGGGAGCGAGGAGGCTATTGGCAGAACCTAAGGGGAGGGGAGCAGGTCTGGGACCCACAGGAGCCTATCCCAGGGCCAAACTGAGCCACAAACCAGGAGGAAGCAGAAGGGGCCAGGTCATAGCTGCCTGGCCAAATCCCATTCCCGAGCCTCCCAGGGCCTCACCCTTCATCCTCCCAATGTCTGTGGCTGCCAAGACCTGGCTTTAAATGTCTGAGCTCAAGCAGACCATTTGAGAGTCCCCGGAGAGTTTGAGGGTCACTGGGTCCCAGCCCTGTCCTGGACTGAGATTTGAGCTGTGGAATAGGAAGGCAGTGGGGAGAGCTGCCGGGGGCCACACACGGAGCTGGGTCTTCAGCGCCCGCACTCCAGTAGGCACACCTCCTGCATGTTCTAGGCCGGCTCCTCCCAGTGCCCTGCCCCTCATCCCTGACCCCAGGCCTCTGGGCTGGAGTCCAGAGCCTGCGGGAGGCTGGGCTGGGATCCTAGCTGAAAGTGGGTGTGCTGGGGGTCAGGCAGGAGAGCAGCCAGGCCTGCAAAGAGGAGCCCTGCAGGAGTTGGCCTGGGCAGCTGCCTGTGGCCAGGGGTGTGCACTCATGAAGGCATGTTTGAGGGTGTCACAGGTCCATGAGGCCTCCAGATGTCATGTGTGTGTTCTGGACCTGGAGCCTTCCTCTGCCCCGCCCCTGAGGCCCTCCAGCCTATTGAAAACCCCGCAGGCTGCAAAGCCCAGACTTGGCCCCTGGAATCTAAGGCTTGAGTGGGGCTCTGGTCAGGTCAAGGGGCAGGGGTCTTCCTGGTGCTCAGGGGCAGGACCAGCCCAGGGGCTGAGGGGCTGCACCAGCCCACTGAGGGGCTCCCATCTGGGTCCAGACTTCCTATGTCCTATTTAGCTACAAAGCCAGGGGTCCCAGGGAGTCCCAAGAAGAGCAGCTCTAGCCCCTCCCCTCCCCTCCCCTCCCCTGCCCTGCCCTCCCTTCCCTTCCTCTTCTCTTGTATCCCTAGCCTCTCTTTTTGACACTGTAACTCACACAGAGCTGAGCCGATCTCACAGCCCCTTGGAGGCAGAACCCCAGATAGATGGATGCCCACAAAGGGAAAGGGACCAAAGGGAGCTTTGTGTGATGTCCCACGGTGGGTCAGTGAGAGGCAGGACTCACTCCGGGGACTGTGGTCCTCAGACCCATCAGGGCCCTCCCAGTCTGTATACTCCCACAGCCTCCTCTATTTGTCCATCAAAGCGCATGTCACAATTTCAAACTGCGTTTTTCACCACATGACTGGCATCCCTCTCTCCCATGGAAGTGGAGCCTGTGTTTATTCCAGCATGGCATTAAGTGCTTAGCACATAGTAGATGCTCAATAAATGTTTGCTGCATGACTGTATAACCCCAGGACTCTAGAGAGGGCTTCAGAGAAGTGGTGACATGTGTCGTAAATCTAGGCAGAGGAGAGAGGACAGCAAGTGCACGGGCAGGGAGGATGCAACCAAGCCTGGTGGAGTGGGGAGCTTCCCAGAGAGTTAACGTCCTGTGGGCTGGAGCTATGCCTGGAGGCTCACCAGGCACCTGCAGACCCAGACAGGCAGCCGGAGAGGAGCAGAAAGAGCCACAGGAGCCCCATCCTTTTCTCAGGCTGCCCAGGTGACTCAGCCTTCGGAGGACCCCTCAGTCCCCAGGCCTGGCCTCAGTGTCTGGGTTCTGATCCCAGTGGCCCCACCCACGGTAGATATAGATACAGACCTGGACCCCAGAGGCCTCTGAGGTCCTAGCCTCCCATGGGAGCATGGTGGAGCCCAGTTCCCCCTATTCTCCAAGGCTCCCCTGCTGCTTATCCTGGGCTCCATGCACACTCACCAGGGGATTCGGGCCACTGACTCCATCCTCTCATTTTGGGTCCTCCAGACCTCCCCAGACTGATGGAGGGTACAGAGGGCCCATCCTCCTCCATTTGGAACTGCCCCCAAACCCTCTCACATGGCTCCGGGGACAGCAGCATCAACAAGCATCCTGGATACCTGGGACACGGGCAGGTACCTGGCCTCAGCGTGCTCAGCACCTACACCTGAGTTGCCAAGCGTGGCCCCTCCCTGCTCAACGCTGTGATCAGGCAGTTGCTGGGCTGCTCAGCTGGGAATTTCTGAACATGGAAATCACTTCCAAAATCCTCAGACCCTCTGAATGTCTGGGGTGCCCCAAATCTACCTGGCAACAGCTTGAGTCTCTCTGGAAACTGCTGAGAATAACCGAGAGACATGACTCTTACCTGCCGAAAGGAAACAGGCTAAAATGAAAAAAGGGCTATGACCACATCTCCAGAGGCTGCAGCCAAGAGAAATTCAGTTTTCAGCTGTGGCTGCAGCAGATCTGACTGGCCCAGTTTCCTCTGCATCAGGATGGGGAGGAGCAACTGTCTGACAAGACCCTTCCCTGCAGCCCCCATTTGTTAGCCCTTTTTTTTTGGAGACGAAGTCTTGCTCTGTTGCCTGTCACCCAGGCTGAAGTGCAGTGGCAGGATCTCAATTCACTGCAACCCCCGCCTCCCAGGTTCAAGTGATTCTCGTGCCTCAGTCCCTCAAGTAACTGGCACTATAGGCACGCGCCACCATGCCAGGCTAATTTTTGTATTTTTTAGTAGAGGCAAGTTTTCACCATGTTGCCCAGGCTGGTCTCAAACTCCTGACCTCAAGTGATCCACCCAAAGTTAGTTGGCCAAATTTCTAACACAAAGGGCAAAAGACACAAATGAATGTGGCTTTTCAGTTGGGAAGGTCCCACAGGTGTCTCTGAGATTGAGTATAGAAGGAGCCTAGGATTTAGAAAAAGATCGATCTGGTAGGGTTCCAGATCCACCATTCATGAGTTGTTTGTCTCTGAGCCTCAGTTTTCTCATCTGAGAAATGGGAATGATAAGTCCTACATCCTGGGGATAGTGTGAAAATTAAATGCACTGGCATGGATAAAGACCAAGCACTGAGAATAGTTGATTATTATTACATGAGAATGTCCCCACAGAGATAGAGAGTGGGTGGCATGATGCAAAAAGCACGATTTTTGGGGAAAGACAGCCTAAGTTCAAATCCTGGCTCCACTTCCTGTGGCTATGTGACCTGAGATAACTTACTCTACCTCTCTGAGCCCCCATTTCTTTACCTGCAAAATGGGAATACAGACAACTACCTAGAAGGGTTGTTGCAAGGTTTAAATACAATAACGTGTGCCTCCTCGGGGGAATGCTCAGGAATGTCAGCCCTCCCCCACCGTCCCAGTCAAGAAAGAACTGTCTTGGGAGGGTGCTCAAGGCTCTGGTATGGGGGTGCAAATGGGATTACATGATCCCTGGCTCCCAAATGCCCCCAACCCAAGGTCCTGCCCCTCACCAACAGCTGACTGATGAGAGCTGAGCACTCAGACCTCCCTCTGTCCTGGCAAATGACACACAGGTGCTGTGGGGTGACTCTGCGAGAGCCAGTCCCAGCCCTGTTGGAGGGCAGGAGCTTGAGGGTGGCCCATGTGCTCCAAGGGACTTCTCTCCAGAGCTAGCAGCAGGGCCCCTGCTGGACACAGAACAGAATCCAAGGGGCTTTTCTGCACCTTCAGAGAACTTACTCTACCTCTCTGAGCCCCCATTTTGTTATGTGGGGCCAGGCAAAGCCCACTGAGGAGTTAATGTCCCCCCAGGAGCCATGTGGTCCCAGCCTGTGATTGGTGGACTCTGCCTTGCTGAAGTCTGGTGTAGGTATAGTCATGCATCTTTTTTTTTTTTTCCCCAAATCAAAGAAGGAACCTCGTTTTATTCTGAATGTGTTAGTTTTGACCCCCTTCACCCTGAAATTTTCTTTCTTTAAAAATTTTTTTGGCTGGGCGCGGTGGCTCAAGCCTGTAATCCCAGCACTTTGGGAGGCCGAGACTGGCGGATCACGAGGTCAGGAGATCGAGACCATCCTGGCTAACACGGTGAAACCCCGTCTCTACTAAAAGATACAAAAAATTAGCCGGGCGAGGTGGTGGGCGCCTGTAGTCCCCGCTACTCGGGAAGTTGAGGCAGGAGAATGGCGTGAACCCGGGAGGCAGAGCTTTCAGTGAGCTGAGATCCGGCCACTGCACTCCAGCCTGGGCGACAGAGCGAGACTCCATCTCAAAAAAAAAAAAAAAAAAATTACTTATTTATTTTTATGACTATACTTTAAGTTCTAGGGTACATGTGCACAATGTGCAGTTTTGTTACATATGTATACATGTGCCATGTTGGTGTGCTGCACCCGTTAACTCGTCGTTTACATTAGGTGTATCTCCTAATGCTATCCCTCCTCCCTCCCCCCGAGCCCACGGCAGGCCCCGGTGTGTGATACGCATCTTAATGACTGGGATACACTCTGAAAAACGAGTTCAGGTGATTTCGCTGTTGTGCAAACATCAGAGTGTGCTTACACAAACAAATCTGGATCGTATAACCTGCTGCACACCTGGGCTGGATGGTACAGTCTATTGCTCTTAGGCTCCATACCTGTGCAGCATGGTACTATACTAAATGCTGTAGCCAATTTTAACACGACAGCAAGTATTCATGTATCTAAACATATCTAAATACAGGCAAGATACAGTAAAAATCCCATGTAAAAGATAAAAAAGGAACCTGTAATCCCAGCACTTTGGGAAGCCAACGCAGGAGGGTCACTTGAGGCAGGAGTTCAAGACCAGCTTGGGCAACACAGGAGGGCAACATAGACCCCTCCGCACTCCAACCATCTCTACAAAAAAATTTAAAAATTAGCCAGATGTGCTGGCACGTACCTCCTCACGGGGCTGAGATGGGAGAATTGCTTGAGCCCAGGAGTTTGAGGCTGTAGTGAGCCACACATACATTCATATTCCACTCCACACACATTCACACCACACTCCAGCCTGGGTGACAGAGGGAGACTCAATCTAAAAAAAAAAAAAAAAAAAAAAAAAAAAAGAGAGAGAGATAAAAAATGGTATACCTCTCTGTGGTACTTACCGTGAGTGGAGCTTCCAGGACTAGAAATTCCTCTGGGCGAGTCAGGAAGTGAGTGGCCTACGACATCACTTCACCCTGCCATAGACTTAATAAACACTGTACACTTAGCTTCACTAAATTTACTTAAAAATATTTTTCTCTCATCACTAAGAAATTAACTTTAGTTTACTATTAGGGTAGTGCAAAAGTAATTGCTGTTTTTACCATTAAAAAAAAAAAAAAGCCACCAGGTGCGGTGGCTCATGCCTGTAATCCCAGCACTTTGGGAGGCTGATGCGGGCGGATTGCCTGAGGTCAGGAGTTTGAGACCAACCTGGCCAACATGGTGAAACCCCGTTTCTACTAAAAATACAAAAAAAAAAAAAAAAAAAGATTAGCCAGGCGTGGGGTCAGGCGTCTGTAGACACAGCCACTTGGGAGGCTGAGCCAGGAGAATGACTTGCACCTGGGAGGCAGAGGTTGCAGTGAGCTGAGATCGCACCACTGCACTCCAGAACAAAACTTGTCTCAAAGGAAAAATAATAAATAAATAAATAAAGCACACAATTACTTGTGTACCACCCTAATATAACATTTTTTATAAAGTTGGTCTACACTAGCATCACCCCAAACACAAGTAATGACTTGTGCTACGACGTCACGATGGCTGCGGTGTCACTAGGGCAGAGGAGTTTTTAGCTCCATTAAAACCTTAGGGGACCACAGTCGTATGTGCAGTCCATTGTTGACCAGAAAGTCATTTTGCAGCACACGACTGTTATTTATCCATTTGACTGCTGGCTGCGGTCAGCCATGGGGATCACTAACCCGTCCCAACAGGCCCCAGGAAAGAGAAAACCACATTCCCGTTCACTGTATTAGAGATAGGGTTCCCAGCTGGAAACAGAGCAAACCCTGGGAGGCCAATTGAAGAGATTTTATGAAGGGACTGCTACAGAGAGGTGGGCTGCCTTAAGGAAACCAACCACTGCCTGCACAGAGGTAGGCTCGGATGTTGAGGTGCCCAGAGACCAGCAACAGCGCTTCTGCCTGGAATTCCCTTCCCTTTCCTGGCAGTCCTGTGGCTGGCACTCAGATGTGGGCTGAAACGTCAGCTCTCCCAGAGGCCTTCCTGGCCTCACAGGCCCAGTCAGCTGCCCCCTCACTCTCTGTGGCACCTCCCATTGTAATTCCTTGAACATCTCTGATCGCCAACTGATATGTTTCCTCATTGACTTACTTATTTTCCTGTTGTTCCCATTATTGCACACTCCCCAAGAGCAGGCTCCATCTGTCTCACTCACTGAGGCACCCCCACTGCCTAGCATGGAGCCCATCATGCAGTAGGCACCCAGCACCTATCAGCTCAGAGCCTGGGCGCTCACCCCGTCCTGTTTGCCCTGAGAACTCTCCCTCTCCCTGTTTCTCATTTTCGCTTCTGTCTGTTTCACTTTGTCATCTTTGAGTCACTTCTCATTTGAGGGAGGAAGAAAGAATCAAGACTTGCACTTCCTTTCTGGACAAAGAAGGAAATGAGCCACAGGGTCTGGACCCAGTGAGGCTGGGGTAGGGGTCATGCCTGCCGCCTCCCCTAAGTCAGGGACCAGCTTCTTGGCCAGGACTCCCAATCTGCCCCCCTTCTTCTCTAAGCCTTTGCTCACCACCTTCCTCCTGCCTAGAGCATCCTTCAAGGGCCTCAAGTCTCTTCCAGGTTGATCCCCTCATTTATGGCTGAGGAAACTGAGGCCCAGAGGGGTCAGGGCATCCCCCAGGCATATGGCACCTGCATTCTGGGGCCTATCCCCACCCGGGGAGTCCACTTCCTCCAGGGCCAGAGACAGGAACCAGAAGGCAGGGGCCGTCGATACTAAAATCAGTGGGTCCAGAGGTCAGCTGGCCCAGCACAGACACCCTCAGCCCTCACTGAGGTCAGCCCGGCGCCAGTAAATCAGGGGAAATGTTACTAGAGTTTACAAACCTCTTGTGATGTACAGAGTCCAGCCTCTCCCTGTGGCCAGGCAGGAGACAGTCAAGGGAGGAGGCCATCCCATCCAGCACCTTGTAGATCCTTATGTGCCTCCAGATGTGAGCCCTGGTTCCCTCTCCCACCCACCTGTTCTTCCTCTACATCATCCCAGGAGCTGCAAGTCAGTAACACAGGGACCCCGGAGGGTGGAAAGACAGAGTCAGGGCTGAGAGAACATGCTAATGGCCAAGGTCACAGCCCGCACTCCTCATGGGGCAGTAGAGAAAACCCCTGTTCCTGGAATTCAGCATGAAGCCAGGCCTTGATCTCTGGTTAACCCACATCCGTACCCTACAGACCTGCCTTCGAGACTGTGCATCCTGTGCAACTGTACAGGGCTTGCATTTCAAAGGGCCTCATGCTTGGTTTAATGTTCTGTCTCTTTCTTAAAATTCTTTTGCACTGGGCCACACAAATTATGAAGCCATTCCTATGAACCCAGACCCTCAACTCACCACCCCACCCACCCCTGCTCTTCTGACAGCAAAGCTGACCACTCACTGTAAGATCTGGAGTGAAGGGCTGGCCCTCAGGGTTAAGACAGTTGGATTTTCCTAAGAGCCTTCTGAAGACAGAATCAATGCAAAGTTGTCAAAGGGGCTTTCAGGCAGGAGGACGTCTGCCGAGAGGAGGCTTTAAATCCTACCCCATAGCAGCTGCTGGGACAAGGGAAGGCAGGAGGAAAGGACTTGAACTTCTGGGCCAGACAACCTTGGTTCAAATCCTGGCTGTGCTCCTTACAGTTTAGGTGATTTCAGGAATGTTCCGAAACCTCTCTGTACCTCTTCTGCAAAATGAGGGTTATCATTACACCAACCTGGAGGATGATGGGGAATATTAAATAGATAAGACATATAAAGTGCTTGAAACAGTGCCAGGCAAAAAATAAGTGCTTGATAAAGATTAGCTATCAGACACCTGGGTTCCCATCTGAGTCCCACCACTTACTACAATGTGAACTTAACATCTGTGTGCCTCAGTTTCCTCATTTGAACAATGAGGATAACCTGACCACCCAATGCCTGGGGACTTAGGAGCTGCCATTGGCATCAGCCTCACACCCTCTTCCTGGAGACCTTCCCCACAGGCCCTCCTGTGGGCTCCCATATCCCCTGCACTTGCTTCCATCCTAGCACAAGACTCACAGGTAGAAATGGTTTCCACATCTGTTTTCACCTTCCCCGTTCGGAATTCATCAAGGCATGAAGGGGGTCTGGTTCTGCTGGTGTCAGCAGACAGTGAAGGATGAAGCAGTGAATAGATAAAGGGAGTTCGGTTCCCTGTGGGAACTGCTCACACCCTTAGGCAGTGGCCACCACATGCGGGAGATGGCTCAGAGTGGTGGAAGAAATTATAGGGAAAGGACGCAAACCTTCTGGAAAGGTCAGAAGGTTTTGCATAACTTCGGGGAAGAATAAGCAGAAGGCAGCTGTTCTACCCTGAGGCAGAGGGTGAGAAGTAGGTACAAGGAAATGTAGGGAAATGTATCCTAAATGGGCTTGTTTACTCATGTTGTCCTAAAACCTACCTTTGCTCATCCCAGTGCCTGACTGCTCCCTGAAAGGGGGAATGATAATGTTAATTACCCGCAGATTACGTTTGCCCCAAGCTTTTAGCATTATAGCTAGCTGCTCTCATGCAAAATACCTGTGTCTAAGTACTCCTTTCATCCGTCACTCAGACAGAGTCTGAAAGTGTCTCCTCTTTCCCCAGATCTGTTCCTCCTGGGAAGATGCAGAGGCTCATGATGCTGGTCGCCACATCGGGCGCCTGCCTGGGCCTGCTGGCAGCGGCGGCAGCAGCAGCAGCAGCAGGTGCTAACCCTGCCCAACGGGACACCCCCAGCCTGCTGCCCACCCACCGGCGCCAAAAGAGAGACTGGATTTGGAACCAGATGCACATTGATGAAGAGAAAAACACCTCACTGCCCCATCATGTCGGCAAGGTAAGGCTCAAGCCCCAGGACAGGAGAAGCCATCAGCAGCTGGCCCATAGTGACAGTGGTGGTGGTGATGGCGATGGTGGCAAATAGATATTGTGGTGGTTGTAGGAGTGGAGATGATAAAGGTGAAGGTGGTAGCAATAGTGGTAGAACTCGTGGTGGTGGAAGGAGTGGTGGTAATGGTGGCGGTGGTGGTAGTGATAGTGATGGTGGTGAGGATGGGAAAGGGCAGGTGGTGGTGGGAGTGGTGGGAATGGTGGTGGTGGTGATGGTGGTGATGATAAAGGTGGTGGTTGTGATGGCTGTGGTGATGGTGGTGGTGATAAAGGGGTAGGTGGTGGTTGTTATGGTTGTGATGATGGTGGTGGTTGTGATGATGAAGTAATCAAAGTAAATGTCGTTTAATGTTAAGTAATAAGTAGTAATGTCAAAAATGAAATAGTAATTGTAATGTCGTGTCATCGTATCTCAAAATAAATGTCATTATAATAGTAATGTCGTCGTAAAACCATAACAATGTCGTAATGTCGTAATAATATCGCAATAAATGTCGTAAATAGATAAAGATAAATGTAAATAGTAAATAATAATGTCATCAAAAACAAGTAAAAATATAATTATCTCAAATAAATCATAATAAATCGTAAATGCGTATCAAAAAGTAGTAAAATTAATTATCGTAATAATAGTAATAATAAATAATAAATAATAAAATGCGTAAAGATAAAGAAAGGCGTCCGTAAATGCGTATCATAAATATCTCATCCAAAAGCTCATCGTCGTTAATAAATAAATCCTGTCGTCGTCATCATGGTAAAGGAGGTTAAGTGGTGGATTTGTGATGATGGTGATGGTGATGATGATGATAAAGGGGTAGGTGGTGGTTGTAATGGTGATGATGATGGTGATGATGATGGAAGTGATGATGATAGTGGTGATGGTGGTGAGGATGGGGAAGGAAAAGGTGGCAGTGGTGGTGACGGTAGTGATGGTAAAGGGGCAGGTGGTGGTTGTGATGGTGGTGATGATGGTGGTGGTAATGGTGATGGTAGTGGTGAAGGATAAGTGTTGATGGAGATGGTGGTGGTGATGATGGTAGTGACAAAAGATAAGTGTTGATAGTGGTGATAATGGAGGTGACGATGATGGTGGTGGAGCTGGTGGTGAACTCTATGGTTCAATTTCTCCCAGACCTTGGTCTGTAAACTAGATATCACTAACAGAAGGGCCATCCAGTGCCCAAGCTGAGGAGACTCGTCTGGCCTGGGGGTTCAAGGTTTAGGACAGGAGCAGCCAAGCCTGCCATGAAATTTTCCCATTTGAAAGATCAGAAAAGAACTGTGCAGCCTTCCACAAAATTGTGCTGAAGATGAAGTTAACCATCCAGGCCATATTTTTGTCAACTCCGGTCTAGGCCTTTGAACCTCCTCAAAAAGCCCTTCTCTCAGGCTATCCCTGGTTCCCTGTGACCCCACAAAGCTCCCCATATTCCACATCACCCGTAATGAGGTACCTGACCCAAGCCTGCCCTCCAGGGCAGGACCTCAGACTCTGACCCTCACTTTGTCCTCCTTTAAAACGTGTCTATCCCAAGCCCATCCTCCTAGAGCTCAGAGCATATCTGAGTGACTGCTGAATTGCCTCACCATGTCAAATTGTCATTGATGTCAAAGCCATCCAGTCTAATTGAAAGGAATGGTCCTAGTAGTGGAATTTCACACACAATGACAGGTAGATGGACTGTGTGCTTTCAGAATTTTCAATGAGGAGGAAAGTTTCCTTTGGGTGCATTAAAATCTCACTTTGTCAGCTTCTTGGAATCTAAATGATAGGTGCAAAAAAGAACATGTCAATGTACTGAAGAAAGGAAGGATCATTCCAAGCACTGGACTGGGTGCCAGAAAGATAACAACAGTGGGCTAAGGCAGACATGCTCCCCACCCTCATGGAGATGGCAGTCTAGAGCAGGGATCAGCAAACTACCCACTGCGGGCCCAATCCAGCCCACTGCCTGGACTTGCAAATACAGTTTTATCGGAACACAGCCACATTTATTCATTTACAGTTTGCCCACAGCTGCTTTCATGCTACAATGGCAAAGTTGAGTGGTGGTGACAAAGATCAAATGACCCATAAGTCTGCAAATACTTGCTCCCTGCCCTTTACAGAAACAGTTTACCCATCCTGGTCTAGAGGGGCAGCATACTTCAGACAAAGAATCCCACAAATGGTGTGGGGGTGCCCTCTGGCTGTAGATAAACAGACTGGAGAGGAACTTTTGATGGGAAGGCCCAGTCTGGCCATGGTACCAGAAATGCCCCAGCAGAGCTTGGTCTGCGGACCGGGTATAGGGCCATCCCATGCTCAGGCTGAGAAGGCCGGTGTGACCTCAGGGTTCAGGGTTTAGGGCAGGGCCAACCATGGCTGCCATGAAATTTTCCCATTTGGGAAATTAGGAAAGATCTGTGCAGCATTTGACAAAATTGGATGGGAATGGGGCCAGCTGGGGAATCTCCACTTGGAGCCCCACCCACAGCCAGCTGGCTGTGCCCATGGCTCCCAACAATAACTGGGATCTTGAAGTCCTCCAGCATGGCCACTCAAAGGGGGAGACACTTGCCCAGGGTCACACAAGGAGACCAGCACAGAGCCCCAAGGAGAACGCAGCCATAGGAAAACTGGCATTCCTGACTCTCAACACAAATGCGAGCTCTGTGTCATAGAGGAAAATGTCGTCAATCCACCTGCATCCTTCCTGGTGGGATAATTGTGCCTTGAATCAGCCTCTAAAAAGAATGTCTGACCTCAAGGAAAATCTGTGGAGTGAGTCAGGGAAAGTCCATAGAAAGTGGGGGCAACCTTTCAAGGGCTTGCCCAAGGGTCTCTAGCAGCAGGAAGAACGCCAGGCCTGCTGTCATTTGCCAACAGCGTTCACTTAGCCCTGGCGTGGGGCTGGGTCTCCGAGGAACCACGAGGGGTCGTCACACTGGGAAAAAACAAGGGTGTGTGGAAAAGGCAAGGACAGGGCTCCAAGGATCACCTCCAGCTCCTGAGGATGTCATCCGAGGCAAGGAAGTCCCTGTTTATCAAGGTCAGAGCCTGGAGCCTTTGTTTACAGACGTGACTGAACAATGGGAGCAAGTCCTGAGCTGCCTTCTGAACCCACAAATATGGGTTTTTGGCATTGAGATGTTATGTTTAAATACAGTGATCTTAGAAAACAGGGGTGGGAGGAGTGGAGGCTCCCAGAAACCCATAACCCTCATCTAATCATCAGAAAAACAGCAGACAAATTCCAACAGAGGGGCATCCTGCAAAATACCTGACTCGTACTCCTCAAAACTGTCAAGGTCATCAGAAACCAATGAAAGTCTAAGAAACTATCACAGCCATGAGGTGCTTAAAGAAACATGATAACTCAGTGGAATGTGGTATCCAGTGTGGAATCCTGAAATAGACAAAAGATATTGGGTAAAAAATAAATAAAAAATAAAAAACTGAGGAACTCTGCATAAACTATGCCCTCTGGTAAATAATAATGCATCCGTATTGGTCCACTAATTATAACAAATGCACCACACTCATGTAAGACGTTCATACTCCAGGAAAAAGAGGAGCAGGCGTCTGGGAACTCTCTGCCCTAGTTTCTTAATTTTTCTGTAAATCTGGAACTGTTCTAAAAAATAAAGTCTAGGGAAGAAAAATTGAAGGGAAGGAAAACAGAAACTGGACACTCATATGAAATTGTATGCAGAACTCCAATCACACAGATCCAGGCTGATTTCCTCCCTCCATGCTCCCTGCCCTGGTGGGTCCTAACACATTCACCCAGAGCCCAGTTGGAAGACCACCATCTTATCCTCACCTTGAGCAGCTCACACAGGGCCCCAGACTGTCCCCTTCTCTTTGAGACTCCACTGTCCTCACAGGTCACCGGTTACAGAACTGAGGCACAGCTTCTTGCCTCTAGTCCAGCTGTTCATCATGCATCCCAGCCACTGGGCCTTAGTACCTCCTCATGAACCCACCTGCCCCCTGCACGCCACAGCCCTGCTCCAAGATGCTTGTCGCTGCCCACCTCTCTCCCACCCTGCCCAACCAAGGGGGCGATCCTCACTCCCTGTCTCCACTTCCTCCCCTTCTAGACTTTTCCCTAGGCTGCATCATCTAACTTCCCACCCTATCAACCCCTGTCACTGCCCTCACTGAGGGCTCCAATGACTGCACTGCTGCTAAACCCTGGGGACACTTTCCAGACCTCATGGGATGTGGCCATACCCTTCTGGAATCTCCCTCTTCTTTCTTGAGACCCCAGCCTCTTTGAGTTCTCTGGAGGAGTCCAGCCCTTTTTTTTTTTTTTTATGAGAGTCAGAGTCTCACTCAGTCACCCAGGCTGGAGTGCAGTGGCGTGATCTTGGCTCACTGCAACCTCTGCCTCTGGGGCTCAAATGATCCTCCTTGCTCAGCCTCCCAAGTAGCTGGGACTACAGGCGTGTGCCACCACAGCCAGCTAATTTTTTTTTTTTCTGTATTTTTAATGGAGATGGGGTTTCACCATGTTGGCCAGGCTGGTCTCAAACTCCTGACCTCAAGTGATCCACCCACCTTGGACTCCCAAAGTGCTGGGATTATAGGCGTGAGCCACCGCACCCACCCGAGCCCAGCCTTTTTAAGAGTCCTTACCAGATGCCTTCACGTAAAATCCCTTGCTCTATTTGACCTTAAATCATGTGAGGCAGACTCAGTAGCTTATGCCTGTAATCCCAGCATTCTGAGAGACCAAGGCAGGAGAATTGCTTGAGCCCAGGAGTTTGAGAACAGCCTGGACAACATAGTGAGACCCCATCTCTACAAAAAAATACAAAAATTAGCCAAGCTTGGTGGTGCACACCTGTAGTCCCACCTACTCCAGAGGCTGAGGCAGAAGGATCGATTGAGCTCAGGAAGGGGAGGTTGTAGTGAGCCAACACTGTACCACTGTACTCCAACCTGGACTACAGAGTGAGACCCTGTCTCAAAAAAATAAAAAGAGGTTGGGCGTGGTGGCTCACACCTGTAATCACAGCACTTTGGGAGGCTGAGGCAGACAGATCGCTTGAGGTCAGGAGTTTGAGACTAGCATGGCCAACATGGTGAAATTCCGTCTCTACTAAAAATAGAAAAATTAGCCAGGCGTGGTGGCACGTGCCTGTAATTCCAGCTACTGAGGAGGCTGAGGCAAAATAATCACTTGAACCCAGGAGGTGGAGGTTGCAGTGAGCCAAGATCATGCCACTGCAGTCCAGCCTGGGCAACAGAGCTAAACTCCATCTCAAAAAAAAAAAAAAAAAGCAATGTTGCACTTCCTCAGCGTGCTGGCCTCTGAGGCTGCAAACCTAGGTCCTGAGAGCCAAATGGGATCTGTGCCCTCTGTTCTCCTAGTGGGAGCCTGGCACCTCCCAGGCACCCAGGTATATTTTTTAATTGAATAGAATTCTATTTTGGGGACATACTAATCTTCTATGAGAGTATCATTGTATATGCATAAAATACTATTCTACGGGAACTGTACTGTTCCTAATATTTTCTGTTTCTATGATTCTTTAAATGGAATGTTTAGCAATTCTAGCCTTCTAAGATCCTCTAATCTGTGGCTCTATTATTAATAATTATTAACTAGCACTTATTGAGCCCTGTTTCGTGTAAGATGCTTTACATATATTATTTTCCAAATCTTATTCCTTGGGACATGAACAGTACATGTTACACAGAAAAATGGTTCTGTGGCCTGAGAAGTATGGAAAATCCTGAGTTACACAAAGTTCACTGGAGTTCTCTTCTGCAGAGCTGTACATTGTAAATCTCCAAGAAGAGAATATTTTATATACCATTTCCTGTACTGGGCCCAGGGGTGTGCTGATAAATGTTTGACAACTGGCTGTCCAGGGGAAAGGGTTTGATTTGTAGTGCTTGCCAATTTCCACAGTGTAAATACTCTCAACATGTCTCATTTCAAGCTATCGATGTGATGTCATCGAAGGCCAAGACAAGATGGGAGAAGATACTCATGAGTGCATCATTATTTAGTATTTCCATCATACAGATACCATAAACACAGATAACCTCAAAATGTAGTCCAAGGTAGCAAAATAATTAGGAAGCGATGAATTCTGGGAATTTGTTGTTTTTCATATGATTTATTTAATTGTAAGTTTACATAATTTAATTTGTAATAATGGCTGTATTTAACAATCACCTCACAAATATTCCTGAAAATTTAAGCTGGTTCTCAAAAGCCAAGCTGATACAATCCAGTGCCAGCACACCACTGGCTAGGACCCCATCTTTGTGTGGAACAGCAAAAGAGTTCAGTGTTTCCCAGAACTCATCTTCAAAGGTGCTGTTCTACTCAGAGCAAAGCAACATCAGAAGCGATATTATTTCCGTTTTACAAGTGAGGTAACTAAAACTCAGAGAGGTTAAGTGACTTCTACAGGGCAAAAATATCCTTTGCCTTCCAATGGCACCAAGTATATTTTTCCACTCAAAAAAAAAAAGTTTTCTAAGCACCTACTCTGTTCAGGCACCATTCTAGGCATATTGGGACTCTGCCAGGCAACTCACACCATGAGAACAATTCATTGGTGACTAGTCAGAGGTTCTTTTTGGCTTTTTAAAAATTTTATTTTCGGGGGTACATGTCCATGTTTGTTACATGTATATTGCATACTGGTGGGAATTGGGCTTCTAGCGTACCCATTACCCAAATAGTGAGCATTATGGCCAATAGGTTATTTGTCAACGCTCACCCTTATCCCAACCTCCCCTCTATGGGAATCCCCAGTGTCGATTATTTCAATTTTTATGGTCATATGTACCAATTGTTTAGCTCCTACTTATAAATGAGAATATGTGGTGTTGGATTTGTTGCTTCTGGGTTAGTTCACTTAGGTTCATTTAGGATTATGGCCTGCAGCTCTATCCATGTTGCTGCAAAGGACATGATTTTATTCTTTTTTATGGCTGCCAGAGGTTCTTGATAAAAACCTCAGTGTCACACTTAGAGACCCTGGCCAGCACCACACACACCACAAACACACATGCACACACATGCACATGCATACTTGTGTACACATTCTCATTCACATACTCTCACATGCAGCCGCCGCCACCCATTCCCAGTTCACGTCACCTCTTCTTTTCTAGATCAAGTCAAGTGTGAGTCGCAAGAACGCCAAGTACCTGCTCAAAGGAGAATTTGTGGACAAGGTCTTCCGGGTCGATGCAGAAACAGGAGACGTGTTTGCCATTGAGAGGCTGGACCGGGAGAACATCTCAGAGTACCACCTCACTGCTGTCATTGTGGACAAGGACACTGGCGAAAACCTGGAGACTCCTTCAAGCTTCACCATCAAAGTTCATGACGTGAATGACAACTGGCCTGTGTTCACACATCGGTTGTTCAATGCGTCCGTGCCTGAGTCATCGGCTGTGGGTACGTTGTATGCCCACTCTGTCCTCCTTCTTCTCCCTCCTCCCTCCCTCATCCCCAACCTGGGGGCACCTCTCACATCAGCCACTTCACTGCCTGGGGTAGGAATCCAGTGAGTTCAGGGCAGTGATTGTAAGGCCTGTGTTGCCACTTTATATGATTTGAAAGAAACTCTAGTTCCTAACAAGCTCTGATCTGGCCACAGGCTGAGCTCTGACCCTAGTCCTAGACCTAGCCCTGATCCTAATCATGGACTGAGCCCTGACTACAGGAACCTGGCCCCTCTGATCCCGATCAAGGACTGAACCCTATCACGAAGTCACAGACTCAAGTCTGATCCTGGGATCATGGATCGAGCCCCGACTCCCAGTCATAGACCGAGCCCCCGATCCTGATCATGGACTGGTCTCGACTTAGTCATAGATTGCCCCATCCTGATCATAGACTGAGCCTCTGATCCTGGATCATCATGGATCAGATCCTGGACTCTGGGGTCTCTAGACTCCAGCCTCTGATCCTAATCATGGACCGAGCCCTTGACTCACAACAACCTAGCCCTGATCCTGATCATGGACTGAACCCTGACGCTAGTCATAGACTAAGCCCTGATCCTGATCATGGACTGAGCCCTGACCCTAGTCATAGACTGAGCCCTGATTCTGATCATGGACTGAATCCTGCCCCTAGTCATAGACTGTGCCCTGATTTTGATCATGAACTCACCCCGGCCATCAGAGGCACAAACGTATCTCACTACTCTTTGGAACAAACTCCACCCACTGCCTCTGACTCTCAGGACTAGCACACAAAGAGTATAGCCTTTACATGTGAAGACTGTCATGGCCTGCCACTAAGGCAAAAGGATTCATCTCTAGGGGCCATGCAGGAGTGGTGTGGGGAACAGAGCACTAGCCCCAGGGTGTGTCACCAGCCTGGGCTCTGGGCTCAGGAGGTTATCACTCTACCTCTTCAGAACCCCCCAGACTCCAGGGGGTGCCAGAAAAGAGCTTCCCTCCTCACCCCCTTAGTCCAGAGTCTCCAGCCAGGGCCCTAGGACCAGATCTTTCGGTTGAGTGTGTGATCCTGGAGTTCAAGGGGATGCGAGAAGTGACACCACCCCTTTGGGGGCACCTTTCCAGGAGAGGGAGAAGCAGCTCATTGCTGTCCTCGGTGTCTCTCCCTAACCCCAACCCTCTACCCCCTCCATCTTTTCCCCAGGGAGCACACAAGCCACCTGATCTCTTTGACCCCTTCAAGGTTGACCTGGCTGGGCTTCCACTGCCACCAGCACTTTGCCCCCATGCAGGCTCCTCAGAAAATAAAACAGCCTTTTCTTCCCAGGACCTGGGGGAGGTAGGGACAGAGCACAGCCTGAGCCCCATCTGCTGTCTTCCAGGAATGGGGTAAGGGACCTTGTAGTCACAAGTCAGTAACCCCAGGATTCTCTCTCTGCAGGGACCTCGGTCATCTCTGTGACAGCAGTGGATGCAGACGACCCCACTGTGGGGGACCACGCCTCTGTCATGTACCAAATCCTGAAGGGGAAAGAGTATTTTGCCATCGATAATTCTGGTCTGTGTGACTAACACTCCTGGACAGTCACTGACTTGGAGGGACGAGGGGAGGTGGATACTCCAGGTGCATGTGCTAAGGGAAGTCCAGGCTGACAGGTGTCACTGCCACTGAACCACACTGTGCCATGGAAGTAGTCAGTATCATACATAAAGACAAGGCGGCTGGTCAAGGGAGAAGGAAGCAGGCAGGTGCCCAAGACATGGACTCAAGTCCAGGGAACAAAATCAGGATCTCGTTACCCAAGAAGTGACCAAGGGGTAGCAGAGGATGCTGGCTAGCTGCTCTGGGTGCAGGTTCAGACAGATCTGGATTCCAAAGCCAGCTCTGCTACTCACCCCCTCTAGAGACCTTGGGCAAATCAACTAACTTCTGCAAGCCCTAGTTCCCTCATCTAGGAAGTGGGAATGCTTATATTTATATTGTATGGTAGCTGTAAAGTTTGAGTTAGATTGTATAACAAGGCCCATAGTAATTGCTCATGTGGTGACTTAACAAAAAATGTAAGGACTGACTCTTGCGAGCAAGACAGAAGTCCAGTGGAACTGTCTTTCAGAGAGATGGCAAATATGTAGCACAGATACCACTACTATGCTACAGTGCAACAAGGCAGACATCGCTAATCTATCACAGAACTCTTTCCCTTTGAGCCTAGATATGGCCTCATGGTCTTTGTCAACACAATATTTCAGGTGGTGAGAACCAATACTGAACCCAACTATTGGGCCAGCTTCGGCCTCACAGTATACACCATGGAGGTAGTGGGTTGTAGACTCACAGTTCTCAGCCCCAGGTGCACAGTGGAATCACCTGGGAAGCTCTTAAATCGGGTTCTCTCTGGGCAGGCTCCAGGCGTCAGTATTTTCTAGAAGCTGGTAACATGGCTCCTGCTGGGACTCTTTTTGCAGGACGTATTGTCACAATAACCAAAAGCTTGGACCGAGAGAAGCAGGCCAGGTACGAGATCGTGGTGGAAGCGCGAGATGCCCAGGGCCTCCGGGGGGACTCGGGCACGGCCACCGTGCTGGTCACTCTGCAAGACATCAATGACAACTTCCCCTTCTTCACCCAGAGTGAGCCCCTCCTCTAGGGCCCTGGGAAGGGGGGCTGGGATACCCCAGACTCAGTGACTTGGGGCTCTGGGAGAAGAGTTACAAATCCCTTTACCTCTCCCTCTATCCCAGGGTAGGCCTGATGCCCAAAGGAGTCCTTTGGGTGAAGGGAGGGGCCCTGTTTCCATCCCAGTACCGCATTCCCAAGGCCATCCTGCTGCCCCCTGCCACAATCCCCTCATAGGCCAGAGGGAAATCCCACTCCTTGCTGGGTGCCACCACTGTACGATGTCCCACCATGAGACACAAGCAGTTTCACCAAGATCCCATGGGCTTGTAAAATCAAAGCCCTGAGACTCAGGTCCCAGCTAGAAATTCCCACAAGCCAGTGAACATGGGGACAGCAAAGTTCTATATCCAGAGCCAGGGCTGGGCCCTGACCCCACCTACAGACTGATCCTCCCCACAAAGAATGTCTGATGAGAGCTTTTCCCATACCCTGGGGCAGATGGCTCTCGCTTGCAACTCCCAGTGCTGATGCTGTCGTTCAGTCATTCAGCTGCCCTAGAGACAGGCCAGTTGTCCTGAAGTGGCTTCCTTGTACATGGCATAAGCTCCCTGAAGGCAGGACTTGTCTCTCTTGTCCATTGATAGGTCCCCTAGCAAAGTGCTTGGCATATAATAGGTGCTTAATAGCTATTTATTGGATGGAGGGATAGATGGATGGACACACAGATAGGGAAGACCCTCTTTACCTTGAGAATCCCCGGGATATTATTATTTATGATTATTTTATTATGCCCATTTCTTGTCTCAAAATATGTTAGAATAGCTGAAAGAGACAATCGCCTTGTCTATCTCATTAACCCAATGCCCTTTCGGGTACTCTGTTTGCATCAGCCAAGTACACATTTGTCGTGCCTGAGGACACCCGTGTGGACACCTCTGTGGGCTCTCTGTTTGTTGAAGACCCAGATGAGCCCCAGAACCGGATGACCAAGTATAGCATCTTGCGGGGCGACTACCAGGACGCTTTCACCATTGAGACAAACCCCACCCACAACGAGGGCATCATCAAGCCCATGAAGGTTTGTAGGCCAATGGTAACAACATCAAACATGGGGCTTGGGGCTCTTGGCACCCACAGATCCTGCCTGGGGGTTGCTCTTGGGCCAGAGACCATCAAAGGACCATCAAAGCTCCCAGCTGGTCATGTGTTCATGGAGACTGTGATCCAGTGTCTTAGGGCAAGTTACTCGGGAAGCAGATCTTAAGGCAAAGATTGGGTATAAATCATTTATCTGGGAGGTGACCCCAGGAAGCCCCAGGAGCAATGACCCTTTTGGGGGGTCAGTGTGGAAAATATCTCAGAGTTGCAGCAGCTGAGGGTGAGGGAGCTGGGGTATTTATACACCCACTTCCTGTAGCGTTGACAGGACTGCTCCTGGAGGTTTTACCTCTCTGGCACTTTCTGGCCTGCCCTGTGTCCTGGCCAGTAGAAATCCATCAGCATGAAGAAAACAGTGAGTAATTGTGATGAAATGGATGGCCACTGACAATGGATGCTGCTGACAGTCAGAGAAGCCAGATGAACTGAATCTGGAAGAGGAGGGAGAGCACCTGTGGGGCGCATTAAAAAATGCCTCTGGAATGGCCATGCAGAGGACTGCAAGTCCTGGGCCTGAGTCCTTCTCTGACCCAGCCCCATGCTGAGGCCTGGAAACACCAAGGAGACGCAGACACAGCCTCCAGTGTCAGCAAATCTCTCAGCAAATGGGGAAGACATATGCATGAACAAAAAAAGTATAGCCAGGTGTAAGTGATACACAGCAGCTCTGAACAGGGAGCAATTACCTCTGCTGGGAGGGGTTTCTGAGAGAGCATCTGATTACCTTCTGTTTGGCTTCCTGAGGGATGAGTAGGAGTTTTCTAGGCAGGCAAGGGCAGGAGAAGCATCTTGAGCAAAGGTATAAAGAAAAAGCATGTCTGACCGGGCCTGGTGGCTCACGCCTGTAATCCCAGCACTTTGGGAGGCCAAGGCAGGTGGATCACCTGAGGTCAGGAGTTTGAGACCAGCCTGGCCAATATGGTGAAATCCTGTCTCTATTTAAAATACCAAAATTAGCTGGGCGTGGTGGCAGGTGCCTGTAATCCCAGCTACTTAGAAGGCTGAGGTAAGAGAATCGCTTGAACCTGGGAGGCAGAAGTTGCAGTGAGCCGAGATCGCACCATTGCGCTCCGATCTGGCACCAAGAGTGAGACTCTGTCTCAAAAACAAAGAAAAAGCCTGTCCTTAAGGACCTGTGGGTAGAACCACTAGTGATGCCCTTAAGAGTAGGACCATAGTTGATCCATTGCATGTCCCAAACGCTGGAAACAGAGCCAGGCAAAGAGCCAGGGTTGTGGGTGTGGCCATGAGGCTGCTGAGATGAAATGGGGAGCAGCTGAAAACAGACATTAGGCCCAGCTGCTGTCTTGATGACCTCAGAAATATCACTTGTCAAGGCCATGGGCCCCTCATCTATAAAATGGGTGTCGTCCTGGTACTACCTTGCACAGTTGCTGTGCAGATCATGTGCCACCCACATGCTTGGCCCAGAGCAGGCACTCACCATCCTTTTTTCTTATGCAGCCTCTGGATTACGAATACATCCAACAATATAGTTTCATTGTCGAGGCCACAGATCCCACCATCGACCTCCGATACCTGAGCCCTCCCGCCGGAAACAGAGCCCAGGTCATCATAAACATCACAGATGTGGACGAGCCCCCCATCTTCCAGCAGCCTTTCTACCACTTCCAGCTGAAAGAAAACCAGAAGAAGCCTCTGATTGGCACAGTGCTGGCCATGGACCCCGACGCGGCTAGGCATAGCATTGGGTAAGGGCATTGGGTAAGCATTGTCGATGAGGATGATGAGGACAATCCGGCCTGGATGTGCCTATGCCTGCTGGTCTGCGGCCAGGACTCACAGAGGGGAACTGGCTTCTCCTGGCACTTACGGGGAAAGTGACAGAGGCAAGATAAGAAGCCCAAGCTCTTGCACTTGGCAGCCTGGCATCTTGACCTGCGCAGGCTCCCCCACCTAGCATGGTCCTGGGCATCCAGAGCTACTTGTCCTCTGTCCCGCCTTGAAGGCTTGTTCTCTGCACCACAGCTCTCACCAGTCCTATGTGGTAAGATCTGACAGTCAAGAGAGCAACCAATCAGATGACACACCAGAGACATTAAAACTGTATTCTTGAATCTATCTCCCCCAAACCACAAAAGTAAGAAGTGTTCATTTCATACGGTGAAACAACACAAAGATCTACCAAGAAAACATTGATAACCCCCACTGTCAGATAACTCATGTTCGTGACCTGACCTGGTCCTATTGCTCCTTTCTTTTCATGACCACACAAATATATGGATGCATTTGTGGTGGGTTTGTTGTTGTCTGTTTGCTTTTGGTGTTTGATTGTTTTAAATTTTTTTTGGATCATGTCATGCTCATTTCATCGATATTTGCTCTTCTATCTTAACTAAATTTCTCTTTTACAATATTTAGAAAAAAATGATATTGTTCCAACAGATACTTTTTAAAGCCATATAATATGCAATAGTAAGTATAAATTCAATTAAATTTAATTTTATTGCAGATGAATAGCAGATTTTGCCAGCACCATTTACTAAATATTATAATAATAAGTTATCATTTTCCCACCTTTGTTATATACTAAGTTCTCTGTATATACCTGAATCTACTTCTAATTCTCTGTCCTATCTATTGTTCTATAGCAAAGCCATTCTATTTTATTCTACTAGCTTGTATAAGTCCATTCTCCTATAAAGAAATAGTTAAGACTGGGTAATTTATAAAGAAAAGAGGTTTAATTGGTTCACATTTCCACAGGCTATACAGGAAGTATAGTGGCTTCTGCTTCTTGGGAGGCCTCAGGAAACTTACAATCCTGGGAAAGTAGGCATGTCTTACATGGCCAGAACAGGAGTGGGAAGGGAGTTGTTACACACTTTTCAACAACCTGATCTCATGATAACTCACTATCATGAGAACAGAACCTAGGGGATGGTGCTAATCCATTCATGAGAACTCTGCCCCATCTATCCACTTCCTACCAGGGCCCACCTCCAACACTGGGAATTACATTTCGACATGAGATTCGGTGGGGGGGACATAGATCCAAACCATATAGCTTTACACTAGACCTTAGATATACATAAAAGTTGTTCCCTTGTTGCTTTTTTATTTGACATAATTTTTTGTCAACTCTCATTTTTTCTTTTGTGAAATTTAAAATTTTGTATCCAGGTTTTTTTAAAACATTAAAATTCTAATGTTTGTATATTATAAACATTAGTGTTTATATATTAATTTTGGTATAGCTAATCTTTCAAGGGTATTAAGTCTTCTTATTAAGGAGAAAATATGTTCTTACATTTTGGCCTCATCTCCTAAGTTTTAGGACTACTCTTTTCATGGCCATTCTATTCTAAATAGCCTGTAATTATAATTTTTGTTTCTCCTTTGATCCAAGAGTTTATTTAAGAGATTGACTTGGTTTCTTTATTTTCATTTATAAGTCATAGGGTATTTTTTTAGTTTTGCTTTAGCTTGTTCTGTGATGTGATACAATTGTATTTGTGTCCACTTCTTCCTAGAATATCTAAGTTTTGACTTTATGTATTTTAATTTTTCCACTCAGTTAACAAAGGCTTGCAACTATTTTACCTTCATTATGGCTTGTAACTTTTATCCGAATGTAATTGGCCAATTTGTTCTGCTTAAATATTTTGCCTTTAATTCTGTTTCCTGATGTTACATTTGTTAGTCCTGTTTTCATGTTATTCATATTCGCCTAATGCAAATTTTCCAACTTTTACTTTTAACTTTTTCAGGTCATTTGGCATTAAGTTGTCTCTTGAAAACAAGAATGCATTTGGCTTTGCTTTTTAATCTAAACTGAAATGCTTTGTGTTTAACCTATTTACATTTTTCATCATGATTGATATGTTTGCTCTTACTGCTTTTATCTTGTTTTACATTTCTCATTTATCAAACTTAATGGTTTTTTTCTTTTTCCCCAGCTTTGCTATACAGTCTATGTTTCTTTATTTTTTTTTTCTCCTAGATATTTGGATGAGGTGCCTCCATTTTTATTTCTACCAGTGAGATTTACTTCCATCTGCAAAATTTAAAATGTTTCCTTGGACCTATATTTTCCAGTTAAAACTATTATACATACACACACACCCATTGCTTTTCTATGTATGATAAACAAATCAATAGTTTGTTTTAATTCTTCCCATACCAAGTGTTTACCTTATATTGAGATGTTTAGTTAGATACAGTAAGTTTTCAAAAAAAAATTCAGGACACAAATATCTTAGTTCTTTGCCTTTTTTTGAATGGCGGGGACAGGTTCTTCCTCTGTCACCCAGGCTGGAGTGCAGTGGCACAACCATAGCTCACTACAGCCTTGAACATCTAGGCTCAAGCAACCCTCCCACCTCGGCCTCTGAGTATCTGGGACTACAGGCACACACCACCACACCAGGCTAATGTTTTTTTGTGGGTTTTTTTGTTTGTTTTTTTGTGGGTTTTTTTTTTTTTTTTTTTTTTTTTTTTTGGTGAGACAGGGTCTCACTCTATCACCTCGGCTGGTCTTGAACTCCTGGCCTCAAGCAAACCTCCAGCTTCAGCCCCTCCCAAAGCATTCAAATTATAGGTGTGAGCCACCACGCCCAACCTTGCCTTCTAATAACACCTAGATGCATTCATATAATCCTCAGATTATAAACACTTCCCTTCAAAAATACTGTCAATGTATTCTAGTATTTAATTTTGTGGGGGCATCTGAGGCAAATCTGATTTTTCTTTCTTCATAAGGAAATTATTTCTTTCTGTCTGGACTCTTTTCAATTTCTTCAGACAGCCTTGAAATTCGTACGTGTCATCAGGATATGCCTAAATATTGGATTTTTTTTTTCAATGATGCCTGATGTCAATGACACCTTATAATTTGTAGGCTCAAAACTTTCTTCAGATCAGGAAAGTTTTCTTTTCTTTTCTTTTCTTTTTTTTTTTTTTTTTTTTTTGTTATTTCTTCTGCTCTGTTTGTTCTGGGATTTTCCTCATTGGTAGCAACTATTATTCCTATATACACGAAACATATATATTTATCTTTCAATAGATTTTTCCTGATTTCTGAAATAACTTTTTAAATTTTTTATTTCACAAAGTTAATTTCTTTGTAATTACTTCATATTTCTTCCAGCTCTTTTTGTATTCCTTCCTGGCTCTTGCCCAATGATCTTTTCATTAATCACTAAAACAAGTCCCAGCTATGGTGTGATGTCACCTGTTCAGCTCTGAAAGTGCATCTGATGGTCTCAGGTACCACCTTCAGTCCAGTGATGGCAATGTAACTAAGATCAAAGATATTATCTTGTTATCCTGAATCCCTCTGTGTAGGTCCACTCTTGTCTGAGTGGCAGAGTGCAATGAGCAGTGAGAGAGGGGCATGGAGTGGGATGCAGGGGACAGATGCAGAAGGGCCTTGTCCATCATGCTGAGGAGTGTAGACTCAGCAAAGAACACTGGAAAGCCATGAAACTCTCTCCCCTGGGCAGATACTCCATCCGCAGGACCAGTGACAAGGGCCAGTTCTTCCGAGTCACAAAAAAGGGAGACATTTACAATGAGAAAGAACTGGACAGAGAAGTCTACCCCTGGTATAACCTGACTGTGGAGGCCAAAGAACTGGATTCCACTGGTGAGTGGCCGCATCTGCCAGGGCACCTGGGTTCTTTTCCTTTTCCTTCATTCTTCCAACTGGCATAATCAATCATTTGGGGTCTCGAGGGGTATTAGAAGTGCCTGCTGAAGCACCCGCTGATTGGGATGCTATAGAGCTTCCATGCCTAAGTGTGGTCCTTGAACCAGCAGTATCAACATCTCCTGAGACCTTGTTGGAAGTGCATCTCAAGCCTCACCCCCACACTGAATCAGAATCTCATGCATGTCACAGTTTGAAAAGCACTGTCATGAAACGGGCTGTGCAGATGTGTCTGTGACGAGAATCACCCAAGGCACCTATTAAGCATAAAGCTCTACTCCACCCTGCAGGTTCTGGTCCAGTGAGCCAGAGATGTGCATTTAACAAGGGTCCCATGATTCTTAGTATCATGGCTGTTTGGGAAATGTTCCTTCAGAGGGTGTTTATGCACCAGTTAATAGGTAGAATTCAAAATGTGAAGCAGCGTCCAACTTTGAGATTGTGAGGTTCTCCAGAAATTGTGTAATTTTTGCCAGCGGGAGGGGCAAGAGTTGGAGTTTTGCATCCTTTATCTATATGAGAAAATCACAATCACCCTCCAGGAGAATTATTAATACTCCACTTTACCCAGGAGCCCACTAGGCCAAGGATCCCTGGAGCCTGCCAGGCCCACCCAGACTCACTTCTGCTAACACAGCTGCTGCCCCAAACTGTAATGGACTCCTGCATGTTTGGCCAGATCAGTTTTTGCTTCTTTCTCCTCCACATAATCCCATTAATAGAATCTTTATACTCCAATTGTTTAAAATGTGGAAAATACAGAAAAAGAGAACAAAATACTCCTCCCACCAATGCCACCATGCAGAGACAGTTACTGTTAGCACATTCTTGTATTTTTGTTTTTTCTATACATATTTTTATACTTATATGAGATTGTAATGTTTGTGTAAGATAATATATTCCGCATTTTTACTTAACCTTATTCCAGAACCACTTTCTCATGGTGCTAATTTTTTTTTTAAGGGAGAGACAGGGTCTCACTCTGTTACCCAGGATGAAGTGCAGTGGCACAATCACAGCTCACTGCAGTCTCTAATTCCTGAGTTCAAATGATCCTTCCCACTCAGCCTCCTGAGTAGCTGGGACTACAGGCATGCACCACCTCACCCAGGAAATGTCTTAGTTTTTTGTAGAGATGGGGTCTCACCATGTTTCCCAGGCTTGTCTCCAACTCTGGGCCTCAAGCAATCCTCCCTTCTGGGCCTCTCAAAGTGTGAAATTACAGGGATGAGTCATAGCACCTGGCCTTAAAATATTTTTAATTATATTTTTAAGATGTAATTTACATAGGCATTGTCAGTGGCCATAT
The DNA here is from genome assembly GCF_008728515.1 of Papio anubis. NCBI lineage: Eukaryota > Metazoa > Chordata > Mammalia > Primates > Cercopithecidae > Papio > Papio anubis. The sequence goes on along the minus strand of NC_044993.1, from coordinate 23,534,861 downwards.
ATTTCATTCTTTTCCAGTGGCCTAATTTACTGACCAATCTTACTTAGGTTGTTTACCTTTTCAATTCTTTTATGATTAATTTATTATGTTTTAGGTATTTAATCAAATAATTAAATTTTTAATTTTAGAAATTTAATTACAATATTTTTAATGCACTTAGGTGGTTTACCTTTTTGATTCTCATAATCAAAGTAATACCTCAGTAAACCTTATGGATGAAGATTTAACACCTCCCCCTCCACCAAACTCCTTTCATCCGGAACACCATCCTGGGCCTCTGTTCCACAGCCTCCTCCTACAAAAAGTGGCCTCCATAGGGCAGCCCTCCTTCCACACATCTTCCACCCCCAGGGCCAGCATCAGCTGAGCCCATAATGGTGACAGTCTTCTCCCCTGCAGGAACCCCCACAGGAAAAGAATCCATTGTGCAAGTCCACATTGAAGTTTTGGATGAGAATGACAATGCCCCGGAGTTTGCCCAGCCCTACCAGCCCAAAGTGTGTGAGAATGCTGCCCATGGCCAGGTGAGTCTGGTTCAGGTGGGAGGGGAAGGCAGCACCACCCTGGGGCAGGCTGAGGGGCAGAACTGCTCAACAGAGTCAGCAAGAGTTCCCCTGTACAATAGCCTTGAGGAAAATAACATTATGCCCATTGTACAGGTAGAGAAACTGAGGCTCAGAGAGAATGTATGGGGAGTATATTGGCAGGGCAGGGGAGTAGAAAGAGTGGCTTTATGAAGAACTAAATAGGTGAGTGTTGCAGGTGGGAAACAGCCATGGTCAGGTCTAAACCCAAGGGCTCCATCGCTAAACTTCAGACCACCCCACCACCATCACTGACTATCTCCTGTCTTCCACACCCCAGCTGGTCCTGCAGATCTCCGCAATAGACAAGGACATAACACCACGAAATGTAAAGTTCAAATTCACCCTGAATACTGAGAACAACTTTACCCTCACGGATAATCACGGTAGGCATCAAAGTAATCAGTTCAGACATGCGTGTAGTGCCAGCTACTCAGAAGGCTGAGGCAGGAAGACCACTTGAGCTCAGGAGTTTGAGGCTGCAGTGAGCTATGATCATATCACTGCACTCCAGCCTGGGCAATGGAGCGAGACCCCGTCTCCAAAAAAGAACAAATGCAGTCAGTTGGCACTAACAGGGTCGGGGTGAGGTTGAGTCTTGAGGCACCAAGGTCAAAGACCAGGCCAGCAAATTGAGGGCAGGCTCCCACTGGGATTTTCAAATCATTAGATATTTTGTACAATTCCTGCCACGTACATTGTACAATTGGTCTGTGCAATGATCAGAGATACTCCATCCAAACTCCCAAGTCCACATCGCCTGCAAGGAGCCAGCAAGGAGTACAGAACAGATGTGGGGATGCAGGCAGTCAGCTCCGTTGAAGAACTAGCCAAGGAGTCCCCTCCCACACTGGAGGCTCTCTGCATCAGCAAAACTGCAAATTAAACATGGAACTTTGAGGTCACTCCCAAAGAGTCAAAACTGGAAATATGAAGTCCTAAATCCCAAGGATACAGTGAGCTTTGTTTTAATTCAGCTACAATGACTACTCACGATTAGCAGGGTGGCCGTGTGATGTCATTAGCAGCCAATCGGAGCTTCTGAGGCGCAGGTGCCGACTTGAATGATGATGCTGAGTTGACTTCATTCCAGCCACAAGTAGGCAAGCTTCCACGGCCTCTGAAATTTCCTCAGAAAAATAGAGAAAATTCCCCTTGGGTTCAAGCAGAGTGATCCTTCACCCAGCATGGGATGGAATTCTTGCCTGTCCCTAATGGGCAAAACTATGGTGGATGAGGATGGCTGTATTGCAGCAGCCCATTGCTACCTTTGAGGAAGATTGGGGAGTGGGGTCCCTGAGAGTTGGAGGCAGACTTGAGGGATCAGCCACAGACCAGTCCTTAAGGAGACTCCTGTGGGATGGAGAAGGTGGCCCTGATGTGTTGACAAGTCAATGACAGACTATTCAACACCCAGCTGTCATTAGAATTAAATAATGTGGCAAAAATGTCACCCCCTCCCCAATGTCCACCTCAGTCCCATCTCAGAGTAGGGATCTGCAATACAGTAGAAAGATTCAGTGCCACCCCAAAGACACCCATTTACAATAGGAGGCAAGCCTGTATGAATAATGAAATATAGTTGGCTTTCATTCAAAATCTAAAAGATGGATTCCTGGGCTTTTCAATCCAGTGTGTGAAGCCTGTGTAGCTATGTAAATCCTGGAGCAGAGAGTCCCTGGATCCTTCTCTGATCATTGACATTACAACCTCCAGAGACCCTGCAAAAGGCAGATTATCTGGCCTCTGCCCAGAACCACTGAATAAGATGTGTGTGTGATCATAGGGGTCTGAAAATCAGCGTGTTTTAAAAGCTCCCTGGGGGATTCTTGGGTACAGGAAATCACTGATTGGATCTGGGAAGGTGGGCGAGGCCAATATTTGGACAAAAGCATTTCCCAGTTCCAAACTGCCGCGGAAACCCACAATTCTATATGTAATCATTTTCTCTGTGCCCCGAAGGACATGCCCATTGTTTTCAACAATGTAACAATGGATTTTCAGAGATAGCTGAAGCTGCCTTAGAAGTTAACCTAATGCTAAAAGACTTTTTAAAACTTTATTTTTCCCCATTGCTTGTCAAAGCTTGAAACAGTGCATTCATTAATAGAGCTGAAAGAGAAACCCTCCTGATACTGGAGTGGGGTTAGAGAAGAGGAAGGGGACAGGCATCAGTTGCTCACAAATACAGAAAGCAAAGGATTTTACCTTCTTTCACCAAGGCATTCTTGGAGATTGGGTCAAAGCAGCTGCCCCAAAATATCCCCTCTATGGAGGAACAGGCCTGCACTCAGATGGCTGAAACAAGAGGTGCTGGGTGCAAAGGGCAGAAAAGCAGCCCAGGCAGCACGCGGGCTGGTGCAGTCAGGGAAGGCTTCCTGGAGGAGCCAAGTTTCCCCATCTGTGCAGATGGCAAAGCCCGACTCCGAGGCCTTGGTGTTTCCAGATAACACGGCCAACATCACAGTCAAGTATGGGCAGTTTGACCGGGAGCATACCAAGGTCCACTTCCTACCCGTGGTCATCTCAGACAATGGCATGCCAAGCCGAACGGGCACCAGCACACTGACCGTGGCCGTGTGCAAGTGCAACGAGCAGGGCGAGTTCACCTTCTGCGAGGATATGGCCGCCCAGGTGGGCGTGAGCATCCAGGCAGTGGTAGCCATCTTACTCTCTATCCTCACCATCACAGGTCAGTGCTGGGCAGTGGGTGGAAGGGGATGGAAGGTGTTGTGGGGAGGGGAAGCTTCACAGGAGAAGTAGAGGCCAGGGGTTCAGGCCCAACCCTGCCTCCGATCTGCAATGCAGCCCTTGGCCAGTTCATGTGCAGGATATAGGATGTGAGCTCCATCCACCTGGGTGCTCACGGTGGGGGATGAGCCAGGGAGGAGGAGGGGCCAGGCTCAGGACTCCTCCCCCACTCATCAGGCCAGTATCACTTTAAAATAACTTATACATAACAGTCACTCCTTCCACTTAGATGTTTTCAGCATTTACTGTGTGCCAGGCATTGTTCTGGGCATGTATTTACATGAAACCTATTTTTGAAAAAGGAAAGAGAATCCAGTTCTAAAATGGAAAGTTTAAAAACTTCTAATTTAGATTGTCTCCACGTGCTTTCTTTCTTTTTATAGAATTCCTCCGGCCTTGATACTTGATACTTTTTTCTTGTTTGGGCCTTGGAAATTTTAGGAGCATTGTAGGCCTTAGTTTGGATTCCCCAGGGAGCAACCCTGGGATGAGGATTGGGGTGGAAGTGGTTTATTTGGGAGGTGGTTTATTTCCCTGGATACCTCCTAAGGCAGAGGGGGAGTGAAGCTGGGAAGGGAGGCGGCCAGTGAAGGTGGAATGTTCCCATGATGAGGAACTGGAGCCTCCTCCCACAAGGGTGCTGGGAGGCAGCGTGGGGCCACCCCCCAGCCTCTTCCCATGGGGGGAGAGGAGTGATGTACTGTATCCTGCATTTCACTCGCCATGAGATGAGGCAGGGGCTGATCCTCCAGAGGAAGCCCTCAGGTGATTGGAGATCGCCCTGGAACTCAAGGCAAGGCCTGGATACAGCCACAGGGCACCTGCAATATGGACTCCAGGCCTCTCCTGCCTGTAGCTCCCCTGAGAGCGCCCTCGATATGCCCCCCTTCTGGGGCTTCTCCAGCAGAGATTTCTTCTTTATTAATAATTAATGATGATGATGGCATCCCCACCACAAATAGAACTGTATTTAACCTCGCAACCATCTTCCCAAATATAAACAGAGCAGGAAAGTCATCATTTCCGTTTTACAGACAGGGAAACTGAGGCTGTGGGGCAGGGCTGCCTCCCAGGGCATCCCAGCTTTACTTATGTATGTAGTAGTTTGTTCAGTAACTCAAAGCTAGAAGGCCTGAGCCTCATTTTAGAAACTCTCTGCACTTTACGGTCCACCCCTCCTGAGGGATCCAAGACCCTCACATAGCCACACCCCTCGGAGATTCCCACAGGCCGGACATCCGCACCTGCCCATGGGTGTGGGGGAAAGGCAGGGATGGGAGTGTCGGGGGAGGTGGGGATGGGGGTGCGGGGGCACGGCGGGGACGGGGTGTGGGGGAATGGCGGGGATGGGTATGTGGGGGAACGGTGGGGAGGGGGTTTCAGGGGAAGTAGGGGGCCAGGGATAGGGATGCAGGGGAAGGGGGGGCCAAAGGGATGGGAATGCAGGGGGGACGCGAGGGAGTTGCGGGGGGCGGTGAGGATGCGATGTTGGGGGGCGGCTGGGATGGGGGCGTGAGAGGGCAGCGGGGATGGGGGCACGATGGGCGGTGGGGATGGGGTCGAGGGGGCGGGGCAGGGATGGGGACATGGGGGGCCGCCCTGGCCCCCAGCCTTGTCTGACTCTGCCTCTCGGCTCGCTGGCCACAGTGATCGCCCTGCTCATCTTCCTGCGGCGGCGGCTCCGGAAGCAGGCCCGGGCGCACGGCAAGAGCGTGCCGGAGATCCATGAGCAGCTGGTCACCTACGACGAGGAAGGCGGCGGCGAGATGGACACCACCAGCTACGACGTGTCAGTGCTCAACTCGGTGCGCCGCGGTGGGGCCAAGCCCCCACGGCCGGCGCTGGACGCCCGGCCATCCCTCTACGCGCAGGTGCAGAAGCCGCCGCGGCACGCGCCGGGGGCACACGGCGGGCCCGGGGAGATGGCAGCCATGATCGAGGTGAAGAAGGACGAGGCAGACCACGACGGCGATGGCCCCCCCTACGACACGCTGCACATCTACGGCTACGAGGGCTCGGAGTCCATAGCCGAGTCCCTCAGCTCCCTGGGCACCGACTCGTCCGACTCTGACGTAGATTACGACTTCCTTAACGACTGGGGACCCAGGTTTAAGATGCTGGCTGAGCTGTACGGCTCGGACCCCCGGGAGGAGCTGCTGTATTAGGTGGCCGAGGCCACTCTGGGCCTGGGGGCCCAAACCCCCTGCAGCCCAGGCCAGTCAGACGCTAGGCACCACAGCCTCCAAAAATGGCACTGACTCCCCAGTCCAGCACCCCTTCCTCCTGGGTCCCAGAGACCTCATCAGCCTTGGGATAGCAAACTCCAGGTTCCTGAAATATCCGGGAACATATGTCAGTGGTGACTACTCTCAAATGCTGGCAAATCCAGGCTAGTGTTCTGTCTGGGCTCAGACATCCACATAACCCTGTCACCCACAGACCGCTGTCTAACTCAAAGACTTCCTCTGGCTCCCCAAGGCTGCAAAGCAAAACAGCCTGTGTTCAACTGCTGGAGGGTCTTTTTCTAGGGTCCCTGAATGCCGTGGTGAGGCTGGTGAGGTCCTGGTCCCTATCTGCCTGGAGGCAAAGGCCTGGACGGCTTGACTTGTGGGGCAGGATTCTCCGCAGCCCATTCCCAAGGGAGACTGTGACCGTCCATCATGCCCTCTCTCAAGAGCCCTGGCCCTGCTCCAACTCCTTCATACTCCACTCCAAGTGCCCCACCACTCCCCAGCCCCTCTCCAGGCCTGCCAAGAGGGAAGAAGGGGCCCCATGGCAGCTCCTGACATTGGGTCCTGAAGTGACCTCACTGGCCTGCCATGCCAGTAACTGTGCTGTACTGAGCACTGAACCACATTCAGGGAAATGGCTTGTTGAACTTCGAAGCAACTGTGAATTCATCCTGGAGGGGCGGTGGAGATCAAGAGAGACAGATCACAGGGTGAGGACCACCTCCACACCCATCCCCTCTGGAGAAGGCCTGGAAAAGCTGAGACCTTGCTTTGAGACTCCTCAGCACCCCTCCAGTTTTGCCTGAGAAGGGGCAGATATTCCCAGAGCAGACAGCTCTCCCCTTCTCTGCCTCACCTAGTCGCCAATCCATGCCCTCTTTCTTTTCTCTGTCTACTCCTTATCCCTTGGTTTAGAGGAACCCAAGATGTGGCCTTTAGCAAGACTGGCCAATGTCCAAACCCACTTGTGACTGCATGACAGAGCCCAGCCATGTGCCTTTACACTTCGCTGTTGTCACATCTCAGGGAATCGAACCTCAGGCGCACCTTGCAGAAGGCAAGGCCTTGCCCTGCCCAACCTCTGTGATCAACCGAGCATCTTCCACTGGAACGTTTCACTGCAAACACACCTTGGAGAAGTGGCATCAGTCAACAGAGACAAGCAGGGAAGGAGACATCCAGCTCACCCTTCATCATGGACTGAGGTTCCCACTCTGGGCAAAGCCCCTCACACTGCAAGGGATTGTAGATAACACTGACTTTTTTGTTTTAACCAATAACTAGTTTCTTATAATGATTTTTTTACTAATGATACTTACAAGTTTCTAGCTCTCACAGATATATAGAATAAGGGTTTTTGCATAATAAGCAGGTTGCTATTTAGGTTAACAATATTACTTCCGGTTTTTTAGTTGGAAAAACAATTCCTGTAACCTTCTATTTTCTATAATTGTAGTAATTGCTCTACAGATTATGACTATATATTGGCCACACTGGTGCATGACAAGTACTGTATTTTTTTATACCTAAATAAAGAAAAATCTTCAGCCTGGGCAACATAGGGAGACCCTATCTCTACCAAAAAAAAAAAAAAAACTAATTAGCCAGGCATGGTGGCATGCATCTGCAGTCCCAGCTACTTGGGATGCTGAGATAGGAGGATCACTTCAGCCTGGAAGGTCAAGGCTTCAGTGAGCTCTGAACACACCACTACACTCCAGCCTGGGTAACAGAGTGAGATCCTGTCTCAAAAAAAGGGAAAGAAAACCTTTGAGATTCTTCCATTTCTAGAGCTGATCGAGCACTTGTGAAACACACACACATGCACAAACATATAAACATGCATACAAGCATGCACATGCACACACAAATACACATACATACACATATGCACACACACCATCATCATCAGAGGAACCTACAGAAGAGGGAACATTTGTAGATTCCTAGGAATATGCCAAAGCTTTTCAAAGCCTTCTATGGAGAGCTCATTCCTCAACTTTTCCTTTTAAAATTTTTGTTAGCTTCTTATTGGCCCCAGCCATTATCACTGCCTCAGCCAGCTGCAATGTTAAACAATTGCCACTGATTACTTTCAACAAATAACCTCAGAGAAAAGGCTGTGTGCATTGAATGGGCACCAAGTCAGGTCAAATGAACACAGCCTTGCAAGTGGAGTCTCTTCCAGGGAACTACCAGACAAGTTGAATAATGACAGTTATCTGGGAATTGGACTTTGCAGAAGCTCCAACCCTGTTCTGATCTTTCTGTTTGTCTTTAGGCTGCTGATTTCCACCATGATTATGAAACCACTGGGTTTCAAGGCTACCACAGGTCTCAGGAGAAGGGGATGGGACTAGGGCAAGTTAAAATGCCATCAAGCTCTGCCAGATGTGGTGGCTCATGCCTGTAATCCCAACACTTTAGGAGGATGAGGAGGGAGGATTACTTGAATATAAGAGTTTGAGATCAGCCTGGGCAACATAGTGAGACCCAGTCTCTATTAAAAAAAAAAAAAAAAAAAAGGACAATGCCATCAAGCTCACTGTTCTTACCAATATTTACCTGTTTAAAAAAAAAATAGGTACACCTTGGATTGTTGCAAGTTTTTGATTAGTTTTCAGAGTTCTCAAAAAGTTGGTTTTGACAATTTTGGCCAGTATTCTCATTGCTTTTCTCGGGGAGAAGTGCTCCTTACTCAGTCATTCCTGCCAATGCTACCCTTTCCAACTGGTTTTTGAGCTGTTTTCCCACCTGTCTGAAGTACCTGCTCCCTGAACTCATGGTTGTCCAATCCCTGGAGCCCATGAAATCTGTTCACTACTTCCTTCTCCAAGAAGCCTCCCCATCCCCAAGACACCTCCAGATAGGACAATTTCTGTCCCTCCAACCTTCAAGGGGGCCTGGCTCTGAGCTCTTGGCCACCCTGGTCACCTCCTCTGCTTGGAACCTGTTTACCCTAAGGTAGGAAGAGTGATCTTCGTAGTGGAGGAGGGCCTGCCTCTGAATTTGTACATTTTATCATACCCCAAACCCAGTGGCCCTGGAATCTTCTGACCACACTGCACATGCCTGCTCCAGCCAACGCTAGGTCCCAAGCCTACCGAAAGTGGGCAAGGGGAGCAGAGGCTCAGAGCCCTTCCCCTTCCCCAGGCCAAACCTCTGAAGCTAGCATGACCATCCTCATTTCACAGATGGCCAAGGTGAGACCCAGAGGGGGATGAGATGTGGCCAAAGCCACACAGGCAAGTTAGGGACAGAGTTGGGCCTAGACACTCTCCCATCCTGTAACCCACCCTCAACCATTGCCTCATGGGTCCCAGGAGAATGCGAATCTACAGACTTCCCAGACCTGGGGGGCTAGAGGCTGAACCAAGGAGTATCATCCGTGCCCATTCGGTTGGTCATGGGAAATGACCACTAGAGGGTGCGCTGTGTCAATAAATGCTCAGCCAGGGCTAGTGTCTGTGAGCTCCACTGCCGGGCATCCTGGCAATCAACGGACCGCAGGTTCTGGGGGTCCTGGACCTTGACAGAGAACGTGGTCTGGCCCCACAACCTGCCTGGGCTCTTGCTACACTCCCTCTTCGCACCGGGGTCTGATCGGGTAGAAAGAGCCACAGTCCTAGCCCCCACCTTCCCGAAGGAACAGGGTACCTGCTGTCTCCAGCAGCCCAGCCAGCACCAAGAATCTCAGCTCTCCGAGAGCTGCTGGCCTTGGCCGCCAGACCTTTGGATTTATGAGGGTCACAGTGCACCACACCATCCCTCCCTGCCCCAGGTGGCCCTGCTGCAGTGTCCACGCCCAGTCCTCCTGCTCGGCCCCGCCCTGCTTTCACCAAGCCAATCCTGGAAGGTTGATTCTGGGCCAGGAACGTAGCTGCAGTCCCTGAGCGCCCTGGTTCCAGGCGCCTCCCAGGTCAAGAATCCTTCGAATAAATCCTACTGTCTTCAAGGTGACTAGCAGATGTTCCCAATCAAAACCTCAGACCATGGAGCAATTACCCTTCTAGGGATTGCTAAGGACCTCCTAGGGACCTAAGATGCACAGGGTGTATCTGCCTCAGTAAGTTCAGTGTTATTTATAAGCAAAAGATTCGAAACAATATAAATGTCCAACAATAAGAGATTGGTTAGGTAAATGATGGCAAATCCACAAAACCCTACCGGGCAACCGTTAAAAGTCATGTTGGGAAGTGGTGATCTTGAGCTAAATTCAAGGTCAAGGCTAAAAGCAAAACTCAATGAATTATTTACAGTCAGATCTCAATTTTTTGTAGTAGATATCCATCTTCAGGTTATGAAATTATGAAAAATTATTTTCTTCTTTATTCTGTTTTCCAAATTTTCTGCAAGCAGTATATATTATTTTTGTAATCAGAAAAAATGTTATCTTAATGTTGATTTCTAAGCACTTTTTGTAACTGGAAAACAGTGAACTGATAAGCAAAATTTATCCCCAAATGTCATTTTTTTAAACACTAAAAGTTTGTTTTTTAAAAAAGTTTTGAGTTCACTATTAATGCAACAGAGACTTTTAAGAATTACCAGCCTGATTAACATAGTGAAACCCTGTCTCTACCAAAACTACAAAAATTAGCCAGGCATGGTGGCAGCTGCCTACAATCCCAGCTACTTGGGAGGCTGAGGCAGGAGAATCGCTTGAATCTCAGAGGCAGAGGTTGCAGTGAACCAAGATCACACCACTGCACTCCAGCCTGGGTGACAGAGTGAGGCTCAGCCAAAAAAAAAAAAGAAAAGAAAAGAAAAAAAAAGAATTAACTGAATTGCTTTTGAAGTCATCACCCTTGAATCCAGAAAATATATATGTTGTTAGAGGGTTGATTAATTTTGTTTGTTTGTTTGTTTGCTTACTTCTGAAAGCATTTCTTTGAACTTGGTCGGTGGGAGTCTAATCCTGTTAACCTTTGGAGTTCTTTAACAGCAAATTTCCAGCCACTTTCTGGATCAGAGCAGTTACAGTCTATGAGATGGGGGAAACCCGGTTTTCCAGCCAAGTGACTTCCATAGAATTCTGCAATGCATGGAAATATCCAATATTTCTCTTCCTCACAGATAAGAGAAACAGCTGAGGCCTATTTCTCTCAGTCCATCCAGGGGTTATCCGGGATGTTCAGGAAATCTGTGTATGCCCCAACACTTAGGAAGACTTCACAAAACTTTGCAATGTGCTCTTGTAGCTTAGGGCATAGAAAGCACAGTTGTCTTATAATATTCCTGTATAATGGTTGCTGAGGGGATGTTTAATGTTGTTACACAGGAAGCTGTGCTGAACAAGGGTCTTTTGTTTTCAGATCGGACTCTGGGCAGGAAGTGAATCTTAACAGGGAAGGAAGCAACAAAACTCTACCTTTGGCTTTTGCTGGCCGAGCAAGGAAAGTCCTATAGACACAGGGCATTGCACAGGAACTAAAACAGCCCTCCTTGGAGCACTACATAAAGCAGCCAATATTTTGAAAAGCATAGGGAAGAGTGAAGTCATCCGGGGCATTTGCAGGCACAACACTAAGAACTTGGTGACAACAGCACTGAAGCAAAACACCAGCATGTACTGGGCAGGGCTTGAGAGATAAGACAGGACATCTGTAGCTAAACATGGTGGAGTCCATTTCCTGGGCTTTCTGGAGCTATGCAGGGTGATAGGCTCATCCTGGCTTGCCCAAGACTCTCCTCATTTTAGTACTAAAAGTCCGTGTCCTGGGAAACTCCTCAGTCCCAGGCCAGGTGGTTCAGAGTCAGCAGTCCTGGATGAGTCAGTGCTCTCCTACAAGCAGAGTTATGTTTCTTAATCTCCCTGAGTCACAATTTTCTCATTTGTAAATAAAATAGGGTAATATAATGCCTACTCTGAGTTTTTGTGAAATTCAAAAGAAATAAATCTTGAAAAGGTAATAGAACCAAATTTGGCACATAGTAATTATTCAATGTTAACAGGAAGGAAGGAAGGGAAGGAGGAAGAAAATGTTAAAAGATCATTTTTTAAGGTAAAAATCATAACTCTTTAGTCATATAAAATGAATATGTATCAAAGATTTTATTTTTAACTCATTAGTTTATGATAGAAGCAGTCAAATGTTACAACCCATTGCAAGGAGTATTCAGAGAATCCCACAGTAAAGCCAATAAGGAATGCTGAAATCAACTTACATACAGAAATAAAACTGGTCTATCTACAGGGTAAAGATAGACTGCATGTCATTGGACACAATCATTTGTACTCCCATGGGCAAGAATAATCTGCATTAGTCTAAGTTTTCTTCAACTTACAGAGTTGTAAAATAGCTCAAAGACGATGAAAGGCAACCTTTTTTTTTTTTTTTTTTTTTTTTTTTGCCTATTTGAAAGTCTTTCATAATCTTTCCTAATAGAAGAAAAGAAAGAAGGAAGGGAGAGAGGGAGGAAGAAAAGGAAGGAGGGAAATAAGTGTGGGTCTGATAAGGTTTGGATATGATTTGGCTCTGTGTCCCCACCCAAATCTCATGTTGAATTGTAATTCCCAATGTTGGGGGAGGGACCTGGTAGGAGGCAGTTGGATCATGGGGGTGGATTTCCCCCTTGTTATTCTCATGATAGTGAGTGAGTTCTCAGGAGATCTGGTTGTTTAAATGCATGTAGCACTTCCCCCTTCACTCTTGCTCTCCCGCTCTGCCATGTGAAGAAGGTGCTTGCTTCTGCTTCACCCTTCCACCATGATTGTAAGCTTCCTGAGGCCTCCCCAGCCATGCTTCCTGCACAGCCTGAGGAACTGTGAGTCAATGAAACCTCTTCTTCAGAAATTAGCCAGTATCAAGTAGTTATGTATAGAAGTGTGAGAACGGACTAATACAGGGTCTTTAGTGAGAAGTTTATGCCAGAACTAAATGAATCGTATGTATGATGAGTTTATGTAAGAATGGCTAAATGCAGCAGGGTGTATTCCTTATCCACTCCTATGTAACAAATTTCACAAACTTAGCAGCTTAAAAAAACATGCATTTATCACCTCATAGTTTCTGTGGGCTGGGAGTCCAGGAATAACGTTGCTGGGTTCTCTGCTTCAGGATCCCCTCTGAAAGCTACAATCAAAGTGTCATACACAAAATCTTATCTCAAGCCTTGACTAGAGAAGGACCCACTTCCGAGATCACATAGTTGAATGAATTCAGTCCTTACAGCCCGTTGAACTGAGGACCTCCCCAACATGCTCACCTGCTTCATCAAAGTCTGCGAGAGAAAGAGAGTCCACTAGCAAGAGGACACTGCAGTCTTATCTAATGTAATCACTGAAGTGACATCCTGTCACATTGGTCACCTTTTCTATTCTATTCATTATAAATGAGTCCCACATGCTGCCACACTCAAGTGGAGGGGATTACACAGGGCTGGAGTACCAGAGGTGGGGCTAATTCACCATCATCTTAGAGTTCTTCCATCACACAGAAATTCTCAGCTCACCAAATCTGGGATTCCACATCTGGCTATTCCTGAAGCTGGAGGCCTGGCATATTTTTTAGTGTCCATTTGGATCAGCTGATAAACCCAGGGTTTGTCTACTGACTGAAGGAGTAAGAACTATACGGCTAATTGAAATGAATCTACATAAAATAGTGACATGATTTTTCTAAAAATTACTGGAAGGTAAGGGTTGATTGAGACTTTAAAATAAAACCAAAAATTATTCTAAATGTTTTGTATTTTATATAAGAAAGTTTTGATTTTTACTGCAACCATTTTCTAACTCTTAAAATAAAGGAAGGATAATTCAAGTATTGATATCTTCCCAATATAAATATACAGGAACATAATGTAGCTTCCTTGTATTTTATCTTTGATTTACACAAAGAGAATTTTTATACAAATATTTGAGGCTCATTAGTTTTCCCAAAGGCTTCTCATAATCCTTTGATATTTAAATCATTCCCTCTTTCAAGTCATTTTTTATATTCCTTGTCAATTCTCTTTTTGTTAATTTGCCCAACTTATCTGGATCTTCCTTTGTCACTGGCTCTGTAAATTTGAGTATTTCTCCAATAATGCTCCTATCAACTTTATGAAATCCTTTGTCTTTTGCAAGACTTAAAAATTCCCTTTATAATAAGCATTCTACAGTAAGTGAAGACACACTAGCAAATATATGAGTGATGGATCAAGAGAGACAAAGTGTTAAAAATGGAGAGATGCAACTTTTAAAAATGAAATTCTTAGTTATAATCTAACAAAATAAGTACAGGACCTGTATGCTGAAAACGACAAAACACTAATGAAGGAATCAAAGAAGGCATAACTAAATGGAGAGATATACCATGTTCATGAATTGGAAGTCTCAGAATTATTAAAATGTAAATTCTATCCAAATCGATCTATAGATTCAACCCAATCACAATCAAAATCCTAACTGGCTGTATAAATTGACAAGCTGATTCCAACATTCATATAAAAATCCAAAGAATGTACAAGATTCAAACAGCTTTGAGAAAAGGAGAAAAAAGTTAAAGGATTCACATTATCTGATTCCAAGACTTCTTATAAAGCTACAGTCATCGAGTCAGTATGGTACTGGCAAAAGGAGAGATGCATTCTATATATCTATCTGTCTATATATCTATGTGGAATATAATAAAGAGTTCAGAAATAGATCCGCAAATAAGATCAATTGAATTTTGACAAAGATGAAAAAACAATTCAATGGAGAAAGGACAGAATTTTCTTTTGTTTTCTTTTTTTTTTTTTTTTTTCCTTTGAGACGGAGTCTCGCTCTGTCGCCCAGGCTGGAGTGCAGTGGCGCGATCTCGGCTCACTGCAAGCTCCACCTCCCAGGTTCAGGCCATTCTCCCGCCTCAGCTTCCCAGGTAGCTGGGACTACAGGCACCCGCCACCACGCCCCGCTAATTTTTTGTATTTTTAGTAGAGACGGGGTTTCACCGTGTTAATCAGGATGGTCTCAATCTCCTGACCTCGTGATCTGCCTGCCTCGGCCTCCCAAAGTGCTGGGATTACAGGCATGAGCCTCCATGCCCGGCCCAGGGACAGAATTTTCAATAAACAATGCTGAAACAATTAGACATCCATATGCAGGAAAAAGTCTTTGACCTATATGTTCATTTTATACAAAAAAATAATTCAAAAAGAATCATAGACCTAAATGTAAAATATAAAAACTTTTAAACTTTTAAAATAAAATGTAGGTAAAATCTTCATGACCTACAGTTAGGCAGAGTTCCTGGAGATGATATCAAGAAGTTAATTCATAAAAAGAAAAAATTTGTAAGTTGGATTTCATTAAAACTAGAAACTTTTGCTCTAAAAAGAGCAAAATTAAACTTATAAGAATAAAAAGAAAAGCCATGGACTGTCATATATCTGACAAAGGGTATACAGACTACAGAAAGTACTCTCAAACTCAACAGTAAGAAAATAAGCAACCCAAGTTAAAAATGGGCAAAATATCTGAACAGACACTTCACTAAAGAAGATATGTGGATGGAAAATAAGCATAAATAAAGAAGATCTATGGATGGCAAATAAGCATAAGATTTTCAACATCATTACTCATTAAGGAAATGCATATTGAAACCACAATGACATGCCACTACATACCCACTAGAATGGGGAAAAAAACTGACAACACCAAGTGCAGAGCCACTGGAGCACTCATACATTGCTGATGAGAATGCAAAATGGTAAAACCACTTTACAAAACAGTTTGGCAGTTTCTTATAAAGTTATAACACCAAAACCAGAAACAACAAAATGTCCCTCAACTAGTGAGGAGTGCTACGGTCTGAACGTTTCTGTCCTTCCAAAATTTGTATATTGAAACCTAATCCCCAATCCAAGGGTATTTGGAAGTGGGGACTTTGGGGTGGGATTAAATTATGAAGGCAGACCCCTCATGAATGGGGTCAGTGCCTGATATGGTTTGAATGTGTAACCCTTCCAAATCTCATGTTGAAATATAGTCTCCAGTGTTGGAAGTGGGGCCTGGTGTGAGGTGTTTGGATCATGGAGGTGGATCCCTCATGAATGGCTTGGCACATTCCCTTGGTGATAAGTGAGCTCTCACTCTGAGTTTATGTGAGATCTGGTTGTTTAAAAGTATGTGGCATCCCCCCCACACACACACTTTTGCCATGTGATGTGCCTTCTCCTGCTTTATTTTCCACCATGAATAAAAGCTTCCTGAGGCCTCCCCAGAAGTTGCACAGATGCCAGCACCATGCTTCCTGTATAGCCTGCAGAACTATGAGCCAATAAAACCTCTTTTCTTTATAAATCACTCAATCTCAAGTATTTCTTTATGGCAATGCAACAATGGACAAAGGCCAAGCACAGCGGCTCACTCCTGTAATCCCAGCACTTTGGGAGGTGGGTGGATCACTTGAGGCCAGGAGTTTGAGACCAGCCTGGCCAACGTGGTGAGACCCTATCTCTACTAAAAATACAAAAATTATCCAGGCATGGTGGTGCATGCCTATAATCCCAGCTACTCAGTAGGCTGAGGTAGGAGAATCACTTGAACCCGGGAAGCACAGGTTGCAGTGAACCAAGATCACACCACTGCACTCTAGCCTGGGTGGCAAAAAAAAAAAAAAAAAAAGAATGGACTAACACAGTGGCCTGACAAAACAGGCCCCAGAGGATCCCCATCCACCATGTCAGAACATAGCTAGAAAGTGCTGTCTATGAACCAATAAGTGAACCCTCACCAGACACTCAATCTACCGAACCTGCTGATGCCTTTATCTTAGACTTGCCAGCCCCTGGAACTGAGAGAAATAAATTTCTGTTGTTTATAAACCACACAGTTTATGGTACTTTGTTACATAGCCCAAATGGACTAAGACAAGTGGATAAACCAGCTCTGGCGCAGCCATACAATGAAACATTATCAAGCTGCGAAAAGGAAAGAAACATTGATGCATGCAACAACTTGGGTGAATCTCAAGTGCATTATGCCATTTGAAAGAAGTTACACTCAAAAGACTACATAAGACTACATACTGTGTGATCCCACTTATACAATATTCTGCAAAGGCAGAACTGTAGCAACAGAGAACATATCAGGGTTTCTAAGAGTTGGGGAGAAGAGAGGATTGGACTAACAAAGAGAAGCTGCATTAGAGAGACTTTTAGGGTGATGGAACTGTTGAATATCTTAATTGTGGTAGTGGTTACACGAGTCTATGCATTTGTCAAAATCATACATCTGTACTCAAAAAAAAGAATGTTACCATACGTAAATTAAAAGTACACTTTTGAAAATCATCAACAAAATTTGAAAATAATAAAAAAAATTTGATCAGGGTCTGTCTCACTTTATAAGGGATCAATTTATTGGTCACTTTATTGATGTACAAGGTTCAGGTGCACTCTCTTACTTATTAATTTATTCTTTCTTTTTTTTTTTTTTTTTAGACAGAGTCTCACTCCAGCACCCAGGCTAGAGTGCAGTAGTGTGATCTTGGCTCATTGCAGCCTCCACCTCCCAGGTTCAAGGGATTCTCGTGTCTCAGCCTCCTGAGTAGCTGGAATTACAGGCATGCACCAGCATGCCTGGCTAATTTTTATATTTTTAGCAGAGATGAGGTTTCGCCATGTTTGGCCAGGCTAGTCTCAAACTCCTGGCCTCAAGTGATCCACCTGCCTTGGTCTCCCAAAGTGCGGGGATTACAGGCGTGAGCCATCACACCTGGTCTCATTCATTCTTTGTTTCTAAAACACCTGTTGAACAATGTACCAATGAAATTCCCTTGATTCTGTTCCTAACAGCTCTAGAAGGCCTCTCCTTCTCTACTATTCCAACTTGAGTTTGAGCATTCTTCATTTGCTCTAGCCCTCTCCTTCTCTACTATTCCAACCTGAGTTTGAGCATTCTTCATTTGCTCTAGCCCTCTCCGTCTCTACTATTCCAACCTGAGTTTGAGCATTCTTCATTTGCTCTAGCCCTCTCCTTCTCTACTATTCCAACCTGAGTTTGAGCATTCTTCATTTGCTCCACAGCTCTCTCCTTCTCTACTATTCCCGGCCACAGGTTTGACATTCTTGTTTGCTCTACCATGGTATTCCCACAACTTTTCAACTGGTTTTCTTATTTCTAGCCTTAATCCCCCCACCACCAGGCCTTTTCCTGAAGCTACTGAAATGATTTTTCTAAAGCATAAATAAGGTCTTACTCTTCCCTTGCTTAAAACTCAACAGAACTTTTCATATCTTCAGTGGCTCTCCACTAACAATCAATGGAACCCAAACTATTTAGCCTGGTACCCAAGGCCCTACATGATAAAGCTTCTCCTTGACTTCTTAATCTCTTTATTGTTGTAGCCACCCTCATGCAGTCTAGTCAGACTGAGTTATTAGCCTTTACTCAGACATATGGTAGAGTGTGTTATTGGTCAAAATATTCACTGCCCTTCTCTGTGGGAGAATTTGTATTCCTGATGCACTGACATCAAGCTTGGCCACGTGACTCATCCTGTCAAATAAAATGTAAGCGGAAGAGACTCATGCCACCCAGAGCAGAAACTTTAAGGACCAATGTATGGTTCTACTATCTCTCTTCTCTCTGCCACCAGCAATGAACATATAACATGAGCTAAAAATAAACCTTCATTGTCATAAGCTACCAATATTTGGGGTTTGTTTGTCACCACAACATAACTTAGCATAAGCTGACTAAAACACTCTTAGGTTGAAAGCACCACAATTATTCACTTTGTAGTCTCTGTGCATAGTATAGACACATAACTGCATAACTGGCATTCGCTACATACTTGTTGAATAAATGAATACAATGAGTGAGTGAATAAACAAGTGACCAATGAATGAACAAGTGATCTGGGCCTTTGCACATGCTATTCTCCCTGTAAAGAGTGGCCATCCCCACTTCTTCACTTGCCCGACTCTTCCTCAAGTCAAACCTCGAAGATCTCCTCTAAGAAGACTTCCCTGCCCATCTGTCTTAGGCCTTTGGTGCTGCTATAACAAAACACACAGACTGGGTAACTTATAAACAACAGAAATTTATTCCTCACAGTTCTGGAGGCTGGGAAGTCCAAGATCAAGGCACAGCATTCAGTGTCTAGTGAGGGCCTTCTTGCTGCATCCTCACATGGCAGAAAACAAAATGCAAAAAAGGCCTAAGCTGGTTCCTTCCAGTCTTTAATAAAGCACTAATTCATTCATGAGGGTGGAGCTCTTTTGAGTTAATCACTTTCCAAAAGGCCTACCTCTTAATGCCATGACAATGGGGATTCAGTTTCAACAAATGAATTTGGGGAGACATTTAGACCATAGTACCATCCTCCCCCCTCTGCAAGGCATCCATGTATATTTCTGCTCTTGTAATAATTGTCTCTCCCTGCTCTGACTTTAAGACCCTAAGGCAGAGCTAGTTTGGCCTCACCTTAGTGGCTCCTGTGCCCAGCACAGTGCCTGGCCCAGAGCAAGTAGATGGATGAATGAATGAAGGAGTGAGAGAGTGTGGAGTTTGCAGCTCTTCCAAGTAGCCACAGGCCCTCTCCACTCCAGGCCTTTGCAAATGCTCTTCCCTCTTCCTGGAGCACCAGTCCCCATCCTACTTGCCTGCCTAACCCTTCTAAATCCTTTAGCATCACCTGCCCCATCCACTGCCCATCCCTGTCACAGCTAAGTCCTCCCTCTCCCTGTTCCCACAAACTTAACATATCCCTCCAACAGAGCCTTTGTCACGTAGTTGAGATCCTCTGTGGTCTGTCTCTCTCTGAGCACTCTGAGGGCACGGATTGCATCTGCTTCATACTATGTCCCCATACCTAACAACAGCAAAATCATGATAGCAATAACAAAAACAACAATAACAGTAACAACCAACCAGGGCTTGTTGCAGTCAAATTAATGGATGAATTAATATTTGAATGAATTAATGAATTAATTTGAAATGGTTCTCACCTCTTCTTCCATTGTCCCTCAGAAAGGCCCAGGCTCACTGGAGGATGACTTTCTGAATGTGATGGGACTCAGCTGACGGACCTCTGTTAACCACAGCTGACTTCTCTCCCAGGTCCTTGCACTTGTCCCTAACCTCATGCGCCACATGACCCCATAAGTGCGTGCAACAAGGCTATAAAACTCAGTACACAGACCCCCTTCCCAAATCCACTTCCCATGTACCCCAGCAGGCCTGCCAGAGATGTCTCAGAGCACATGACTCCAAGGAAGTGTGCATACCAGGCCCAACCGGCTTGGAGCCTCCTCTAACCTGCAACCAAAGGAGATGACTGGGAGAGGGAGGAAAGGAGAAAGGTAGGCAGTGAAGGAGGAGCAAGAAGGAGTCTGCATCTATCCTGAGGTCAACAAGCATGGCTAATTGCATAATCAACTGCAGATGGGAGCCAGAACTCTGACAGTGAGACAAACACCCAAGGTCAAGACACACTAATCACCTCCTCACCATGCATTCCTCTCTAACTGACTCTTGCTCTGGAAAATCCCAAGGGAAGAAAGGAGAATGAGAGGAGGAAAGAAAAAGAAGCACTCATTCTGAACCCGTCCTGCAGGAAGGCCTCCAGGAACTTCAATCACCCAGAAGCCAACTAGGAACTAGAAACAGAAAGCTGCAGAACTGATCACGACTCATCAGAGGCCATGAGAGCAAGGAAAGAATCAGGAACTGTCGCAAATTGGAAGAGTCTGAGGAACCACAACAGCTATGAGCAATGTGGGATCCTGAATCAGATCCCGAAACAGAAAAAGAGCACTAGAGAGAAACTGGTGAAATTTGCATAAGGTACAATAATAGCATTGTACCGGTGTTAATTTCCTGGTTTTGACCATTGTGCCATGGTTACGTAAGTTGTGAATATTAGGGGAGGCTGGGTGAAGGAGATGCATGAACTTTCTAAATTATTTTTTAAATTTTTCTGTAAGTCTAAAATTATCTTTAAAAGGGTGTTTTATTTTGTCTTTTAAAGGACTTCCAGGCAGCCAGCAACATCCTGGTAAGAATGAAGTCATTCCCACCCAACCTGGTTTTGCTGAATTGGCCATGAATGTGGCTTATTTATTTAGCAATCAGGGATATTGTTCTCTGTAGAAACCTACAGTTCTTCCGTGAAGCTTGGATATCTCAAGCGGAAGGAGGAGGAGAGCTGGAAGTGACAGGAGGAGAGAAAGGATTAATGCAGGCAGGTTGGAGTCATTTAGCACAAGGGCAGACAGGCCTACACACCTGAAGGACCTCTAGAGGCAGCCTCCTGTTCCAGCACAATCACTGGTATCTTTATAATCCAACTCCATTTTTGCAGCAAATGTTTCTGGAGCCCTGAACCACACATCAAGCTAGGGACACAGTATTGAAGTCCACAGTCCTTTGGAGGGCAAGACTTAGTTCCTGCCCTCCAAAGGCTCACAAACCGGGAGGCAAGTATACACAAACACAAAAGAAAATCGTATGTGATTTCCATCATTTTGAAATGTGAGGTGTGCTATGGGACCTCAGCTGAGGAAGTTACTCATTCAACCTGCAGGGAGTCAAGGTCAGAAAAGCCTCCAGAGAAGGGGATATGGGCATTAGAGGTGCTAGAGCCCAGGAGTTGAGGTGGAGAGTGGCTAGAATAGAACCTAGAGACTGGGCAGAAACTAGATCAGAAAGGACCTTGACTATCTTGCTACAAGGCCACTAGGACTTGATTCTGCAGCAATGGAAAGTCCCTGAAGGATTCTAGCAAGGGTGTGGCTTGATTTAAGGAAGCTCAGAGGCTGCAGTGTGGAGAGGTGTCCTTTTTTCAAGAGTCTGAGTTGAGGAGAGGTTATAGTGAGGCCAGACTGTGCCCTGCTTTCGGGGGCGGAATGTACACTGTGTGACAGTGAAAATGAACACAGCAATAATCTAAGCAGAGAGGCTGAGAAAACAGCTTCTTCCCCACAGGACCTAATTCATGAGCCTCCACTGCCCATGAGGCCACACTGCCTTTCCCCGCGTGCAAAAGCTCAGCTGCTCCAGGCCAGGAGGGTTGCTTGTTCATGTGCTAGACTGCCTAAAGGTGACACGATTAATGTTCTCCTTGGAATGACTTCCCCATAGCATTTCAGGTCCATCATGGCCAGCTCAAAATGAATAGCAGAGAGACTCAGCCTCCTGGCGCCTGCCTAAAAGAAGCAGACGCAAGGGGAAGTGGAGCCCCCTCTCCGCAGCTGTCACATTGGGTTCAGGGATTCCCTGTTCCTCTGAGTGTTGTGGATGTGTGCAGGTAACATGGAGACATTCTTGAGTTCCCAATAGTCACCAGGAACTCTGGGAGAGAGCACCAGGATAGAAAGGAGAGGCACGAGCTGGGCAGGTGGCTCAAGCCTGTAATCCCAGCACTTTGGGAGGCTGAGGTGGGTGGATCACTTAAGGCCAGGACGTTCTGGACAGCACACCTGGCCAACATGGTCGAGAATACTAAAAGTACAAAAATTAGCAGCAGGGTGATTAGTACTGTGCTCCTGTAATCCCAGCTACCCAGGAGGCTGAGGCAGGAGAATGGCTTGAATGCGGGAGGTGGAGTTGCAGTGAGCCCAGATTGCGACACTGCACTCCAGCATTCCAGTCTGGCTGGCAGAGCAAGACTCTGTCTCAAAAAGAGTACTGGGGAGGGACTAGGGGCCAGGCCAGTCACTACCCCTCCTGAACCATGGCCTTTTCCACTTTGTCCTCTGAAAGGAACTGTGGAAATGTCTCTCACACACATAGGTTTTCTACAAATGCTTTTTGCACCGTTTTGTTTATTTATACACCATCTTCTTCCAAAAATGCATACATAGTATAATGTTTTCTTTAACAAGTGAGTAAACAGAGGCAAAGGAAATATACATTCACCTCCTTTTTTTTTTTTAATCAGGCAGTGATTCAAGCAATAGTTTAAAATAAACAAAAAGAGTAAAAACTGTTTTTGGAAGAAATGAAACTATTTTTGTTACGAAGCCTGGAAAGAAAGTTCTCCCATAGACTGAATAAATATTAGTTCCTTTCCCTTTGCCCCTTCTGCCTGGAAACCCAAAGTCCTCCTCCGTCTTCAAGCTGGAAGCCTACCTCTCTTGCCTCGGCTGGGCAAATGCATAAAGATAAGACGCTCTTTTTAGAAAATTAAAGTATAACATACATACATTAAAATGCACAGAAGTGTACTGTTCTGTCAATGTTCACAAACCAAATACACCTGTGTACCCAGCACCCAGATCAAGAAACAGCATTACCAGCAAGTCCCCGACTCCCAGCCACTACCTTGCCCCAAAGGTAAATACTGCTTGGACTCCAATACCATGGATCTGCTTTTCCTGCTTTGGAACTTTATATAAATGGAATCATACAGCATGTGGCTTCTTTAGCTCAACCCTGTGTTTGTAAGTCATTCGTATGTTTGCTTGTAGTTGTAATGTGTTCACTTTCATTGCTGTGGAATGTTCTCGTCCTGTGACTGTACCACAATTTACTCTCCTGTAGATGTTCAGGTTCATTCATTCTTGGTCAAGAAAATAAAGATGATCACGGGTTGCACGTGGGTATTTTTAATCTGCATTAACTCTTGTTAATAATTCATGTAAGTGCTTGAGTTCAGGAGATGCCAACGTTATTTTTCTAAACTTTTAAATTAGACTCAAATACAACATCCAAAAACTGTCAGTCTGGCAACTGACATTATTTTGAAGACTGAAATCTATTTTTGTAACCAAAGATGTCTTAGTCCTGTGGCCAGGGGAGCAACAAGCAAATAGAAAAGGCATAAGAAATGTTTTTTCTTTGCTCTTGTACAAATAGACATTCAACATGTGTAGGCAACATTTATTGAGACGTTATTATGTGTCAGGAACTGTACTAAATACTTTGCATGTATTATTACATTCAATCCTGACAACAACCCTCTGAAATAGCTTTACTTGAATTACTCTCAATTTTCAAGCTCTGTCTGTGTCATCCCATCTTTCTCATCCTCAAGACTTACTGTGGGATCCCGTATAACCAGGCACTCAATAAATGCTTATTAAATAGAGCAATGAATGAATAACAGCAGCAACCATTTATTGAGCCCTTAGTATATACAAGGCACTGTGCCAAATGCTTACATCCGTTATCCTGTTTAATCTTACCAACAAATCTGTGAGGACATAGGGAACAACTTCCGGGTTTTTGCCAGGCTCATGAGTCCCACCTTTTCTGAGAATGATGAATGCACATTTCCACAAGCTGCCATATTTGTGCTACCTGATCCCATCCTTTGGTCACAGTTAATTGGACTGGGGTGCAGTTCCACCAGTTAGATTATTTCTTGGGAATTTGGACTTGTGATTAAAAGATGGCCAGTTAGTCCTGCCTGTGGCTAGAATTGAGGAACTGTAAACTCATTCTCAAGCTGCAGTGAAGCCTTTTTTTTTTTTTTTTTTTTTTTTTTTTTACAAAATAATGGAAAAAGAAGGTCTGCAGGGAGAAAAAAAAATTAAGTGATTAAGCAGAGGGGCACAGAGACAAGAGGCAGAGTCTTTCCTAGGTTCCTGTCTGTTTCTCTGGTTCTCACTCCAAGGCCTCCAAAGTCCAGACTTGAGTTCTAGTAAATTCTCCAGGTTTTGTTAAAATGGCCCAAGTTGGTTCCTACTAGTTACTACCAAAAAAATAAAAATCTAAGCCAGGGACAGTGGCTCACACCTATAATCCCAGCAACTTGGGAGGCTGAGGCAGGAGGATTGCTTGAGACAAGGAGTTGAAGACCAGCCTAGGCAGCGTTGCAAGACCCTGTCTCTAAAAAATAAATAAATCTAGGCCGGGCGTGGTGGCTCAAGCCTGTAATCCCAGCACTTTGGGAGGCCGAGACGGGCGGATCACGAGGTCAGGAGATCGAGACCATCCTGGCTAACCCGGTGAAACCCTGTCTCTACTAAAAAAATACAAAAAACTAGCCGGGCGAGGTGGCGGGCGCCTGTAGTCCCAGCTACTCGGGAGGCTGAGGCAGGAGAATGGCGTAAACCCGGGAGGCAGAGCTTGCAGTGAGCTGAGATCCGGCCACTGCACTCCAGCCTGGGCGACAGAGCGAGACTCCGTCTCAAAAAAAAATAAATAAATAAAAAATAAATAAATAAATAAATAAATAAATCTAAATGAGGATAAGTCAATATTATTTTTCCCATTCCACAGATGACAAAATGGAGGCTCTGAAGAAGTAAAGTGACTTGCCCAAGGTCACACATTCAGTGTGGCAGAGCAAAGACTTAAGCCCAAGCCCACCCAAGTCTCTGCAGCCTGAGCAGCCTCCCCTTCCACACACCAGTGTTGCTTGGTACATCTGTCCAAGCCG